>NC_069503.1:1051453329-1051808329 GCF_027579735.1 Bombina bombina
AACCTGTAGCTTTTTAATTATAGAAAAAAATCTCAAACTTGTTCATTTGTATCCTCTGATTCAGCTAAGACTTGTATATATTGTTTTATTATTTTTGATCATTTTAAAGTATTTTTAAAGTCTTTGGGCTAGATTACAAGCGGAGCACTAAATATTGCTTGCGTACAAGCGATATTAGCGTTCCAATTTGTAATACCCGGTAACAAGTAAATCGCAATTCGGACCCGAGCTTGCGTTCACATAGCTAGGAAGCATTGCGCTCATGAGAGAACACTTCCATAGGCTCCTATGGGAGTCTCTTTCTGATGCCGTCAGAGACAGCATCAGAACCTTGCACAGCGAAGGAGTAAGTAATGCAGCATTTTTAATATATATGTATATATACATATATATGTATGTGTTAATATGTGTATATACATGTTATAGGTAAAGTCAAATATCCAGGTAATCCTAGGATTACCCAGGTAAAATGGACATTACCCAAGCGGCAGTGGTAGAAGTTTTTATGATTTTTTTGTCATTTTAAAATATATGTACAAATTATATAGTTCAATATTTTAAGCCTATTACTTCCTGCATAAATTGCAAGCTGGTATATAGTGACAACAGTAATACATTGTACAATTCTTATAAGAACTATATAGGTATAGAATCCTAACTTTTATTCGGTGTGGTGAACTGATGCTAAATATAGGACAATAAAATTTGGGTTTGAAATATTTAAAAAATAATGGCTACTGTGCCGCCATAGAAAATGACACAAAAATGTATTGTTTTGCATTCCATATGGTGGCATTTTCCCGTATTATATTTCTGCAATCTAAGCTAACTAAAGTGTTTGGTCTGCTGAACAATAAATTGTTGGTAGCGTGTGCATTACAAGTTGAAAGTAAAAAGTGTGCACACAAGTAAAACCCAGCTTTTACTCGTGTGCACACTTATGTGCTAATTTGAGGACTTCGGATATCCTGACCCTGCTGACGCATATATTTATATATAGGAATAGATATAAAGGTATAGGTATATACAGTATATACAGCTGTATATAGAAATATGTGTTAAAAATATTTTCCTGTATGTGAAGAACATTGGAATGTGAAATATTTACAGTAAATACACAGTAATATACATTTAATATAATTATTTCATTATTATTTAGACTCATATATATTATAGTCCTATATACCATTATACCTTTGAAATATTTTTTATTAATATTTATGGGAATATTTTTTATCAGATAGTATTTATATGAGTGTAACTGTTTATTTTAATGTAGTTTTTATATTGTGTTTGGTCCAACTTATATTTTTTTAACCCTAACCCTTTATTCAAGTCGGGTGTTACATTTGAAACAACTAGCACAGAGGTGTGAAAACTCATGATATCATTTTGTTAGACTAAAGCAGGGCCAGCACTATAATTGGACCAGGTGGGACCACAATACCAAGGCAACACTTAAAGAGCACATAGGCAGAGCATATTAGGGTAACATATTTTTTTGTAAGAGAAATTAATTTGATAAAGTTTCCATCTGAATGTCATCATGTAGAATTTCAGTTTACTAAACTTGAGACAACTGACTCTGGTTGGGTTTAGACTCTAGTAGGTGGAGAGCTGAGGGGCGTGTCTCATTCATAGACTCAGGCAGCACAATGTCTTGAGTCAGCCCTGGGCTAAAGAGACACAAACCCAGTCCCTTGAAAAAAACATATATAATACCTTTAATACTTACCATTAATAGCTGCAATATGAGACTCACATTATAACAGTGCTGCAGGTCTTGTAGAGGGCAGTGTGAGTCTGAGCCTTCAGTATTAACAGGAAAAGAGTTATTACTGCTTATGATTAGCTGTACCTCTCTGCTTCTTGTAGAGGAAAAAAATCTCTCTACTAAGCTGTGAGGACTACTAGTAAGGTAAGTGAAGGTAAATTACATTAAAGCAGGGATGTGCACTCAAGGGAGGCAGAACATCACCAGTTATAAAAAGAAAAAAGAAAATAATTTGAAAGTAAAATGAAAATAATAAAAAATCCCACCAAATTTCTGAGCTTCGCTCCAAATACAGGAACAGAGGCGGTCACTGGCTCAGCCTCCCTTGATTGCGCAACTGCTTAGACAGTGCTGAATGAAGCATGGACCCACTGTCTGACAGGTCAGGTGCCATATGACATAATTAAGCCAATGATGAAATACCTCCAGATGAGGCAGCTATTATATTTGTTTCTGTTTCATTGATATGCATAGTCATGTACAATGCATATTGTTTAAAGTATTATTTATATCTATAGAATAAAAGGTATTTAAAGATGCTTTCTATTATTTTAAACATATATTTTCAAATATATATTTATGTTTGAAATAATAGCAAGCAACAATAAATTCCTTTTAAGATATCTACAATACTTTAAAAAATCCACATTGTACATGACAATGCATATTTTGTCACGGAGATGCAGTAAACGCTGTAGGGATGGCAAAACCTCACCGGCCTAGCTGGGCTCCTGGAACTGAGTGCCAAACCAGAATTGAGCCACAGTCTGGCGCTTCTTAAAAGGGGTGCCGATCAAGCAGGGTGTAGTATGTTGTTGCAATTTGATTAGTAACCTAGGGATACCACTTGTTTACATTCTAGGAGGACAGTTCAATTCCGTCTAGGCCAGCAAGGTTTTACCGGCCCTCTGACGGTCACCCAACAGCATTTTAGCGCATCTCTGTGACACATCATTTAAACATTGATTATTATTTTAGCGACATAGCTCCTATAGTTATAATAGGGAGGTTTATTATTTAGTATAGTTTATTATAGTGAGGTATTTTTCTGACAGTAGGCAGTATGTGGGAGTTTGCTGGGGCGTTCCAGGGGAGTGTAGGTTAGACATTACGTAAGTGTAGGCAGTATTAGGGACATAGATGAGCTTTCCAGGGGTGCGTAGGTTAGGTGGGATGTACTGTCTGTGCCGTGTAGGCCCACTTCAATAGGGCCCCCCAGCCACAGCAAAATGCTGATGAGCGGCAATGTTGGGGATGCCGGTGGTGATGTCACGCTCCCATTGACTTCTAAGGGAGAGACATCGCCGCTCGCTGGTACTGCTCGACCACACCCCTTTTCTTTGTCGATGTTTTGAACGTTGGGCCTTAAAAAGAACAGTGGAAAGTGGATATTTAGTATCTATCACTCTCACCCCCACTGGGAGGTAGATATCTTCTGCTATCTCTCATTTACACATATTTTCTTCACCCATTACTGCAGTATTGACATTTTCAGTGCAGGGGGCATTTTCAACAGGCAAAGGCAGCTATTTTAAATAACAAAATACTGGTAGAGGAGCAATTTGTAAACAATTTCATACACTCCGGAAAGGTAAAATGGATAATTAGAAACACAGTAAAGATGAGACAATTTTACAATACACTGTCCCTTTAACCCCTTGAGTGCTAACGACGGCTCTGAGCCGACGCAGAGTTTCTCACTCAGGTGCTAACTACGGCTGGCATCGCCGGGGCTTTCCGTTTTGCGTGGTGACGTCATGCGTAATGACGTGATGATGTCACCGCGCAACTTTATTTAAAAATGACAATTGATAATATAGGGAAAGGGGCATGCTGCTTAGAAGCCTGTATCTCAGGCATCTAAGCAGCTACAGACCCCTAAGACCCACCGTTGTAAAGGTAATCGCCTAACCTTTCCAACAGTATAAGTCTTGGGGATCTGAAAAGAAAAGAAAAAAGTTTAAAAAAAAATATTTAAAAAAATGTAAAATTAAAAACCCCTCAAATGAGCTTAGCACCCAGGTGGGAAAGTGCTTAGCACTCAAAGGGTTAAAACCATGTTTTTGACACCAGGGGGTTTATTATATGGACACTGTGTTATTTCTTACAATACAACAAGGTTTTCTTTGGGGTAAAATATGAAAAAAACTAATTTTGCTGCAAAAGATATTGCAGAGTTTAGATATTTGGTTAGCATAGGGTTAATTTCTCTTTTCTGATTAGAAAGTGACTGTTAATTGCTTTCACACACCTCACTGGTAAAACAAGCAGCAGGGGTGATTCTCTGTTTCTCCCTTATTATTTATATTATTAGACCCTTTTGGTCTCACTTCCTCTCTGCATGTGGTAATCAATCTACTTGTATAGTCATTAGTAGTTTCTAACTTTAGTCATATATACTGATTCATCATGCGTGAAGAATACATTATATTATTATCAGCTGCAGCAGTCATGCACAGTGGAATATTGTAGGTGTTTCAGCAGTGGGTTGTGTATTCTAGCAGTAATAACTTTTAACAAAAGCAGATAGCAAAACTGCTTCTAATGGTATCTGAAATACATTATATGCTTCATATACCGCTATAAGGTCTTTTTTCAGCATCATTTTCTTTTAAAAGGATATGAAAGTAAAAGTTAAAGGGACATTCAGGTCAACATTTAAATGCACAACATAGATGAATTTAATATTTGAATAGAAACATATTTGCAATATACATGTTTTGGCAAAAATGCTTCTAATAAAAGTTATCAGATCACTGTTTAGTGTTAACATTTTTCTTTGCACGTGCATGTGAAGCATAGCTAGATATTCTCAGTGCACCAGCATTTTATATACTGTAGCTGCTCAGAGCACCTGATGGGCTTTTATCATGTCAGCAATTAACAAATTGTATCAAACTAGATTGTTCAAGCGCCTTAGGCTCTCTGTGCAAGTGCTGTGTTTAAAATTCTGGTGCGAATTGCATATTTAAATATGCATTTGAAACAGCTATAACTTGTATTAGAAGCATTTTTGCTAATGCATGTATATTACAGAAATGCTTCTATTAAAAACTGTAATACATCCATGTGGATTCCAATTTTGGATGGAATGTCCCTTTAAACTTTCATGATTCATATATAGCATATAAAACTTTCCAATTTACTACCATTATCAAATTGTGCCCAGTCTTTTTATGTGCACATTTTTTGAGGCAGCAGCTACAACTGAACATGTGCAAGAGTTCACAGTATATTTGATGTATATCAATCTGTGACTGGTTGTTGGCTGTCACATGATGCAAGGGATATGGACATTAAACATATACTGTTTGTTTGAAATTCAAGGTAAGTGTTATTGCATTGTCTCTTTATTTTGCATTTACTGATTATGCAGTTCTACTGTATTTAAAGTTTTTTTTTTTAGATTGAAAGGTTGTTATTTAACCACATTGTGTATTGCCTTCCTGTCTCTATACATTATGGCCTATATTGCAGGCGGAGCTCTGCTGATACCACAGGATGTGATATTAATATCACGGGGCAGCGCAAAGATTCAATAGTGGCCCTACTCAACAGAAGACCCTGGTGCAAAAAATTTAATGGGCCCCCTCGAATGTAACTCAGTAATAAGCAATAGTAGTAATTATATATATGCTTCTCTGCATAATAATTTTGAATATATATATAATATATATATATATACTGATGAGTATAATGATGAAGAGTATCTATATACACAGATAATGACCACATGGCACACGCCTATATACGGAATGGCTGCTAGGGCCCCCTGGTGCACTATTGATAGTCCCGCCCCTGTTAAGATTAGTACGCAATCTGGTATTACAAGTTCAAATTAGTGTGACTTGAAACCTAAAGTAAAGTTTTAGGGCTAGAATAAAAGTATCACAGAAAACTTAGAAAGCATGATAAAATAAAGTATTACATTTTAAATATATGTTTATTATTGAAATAAATGTATAAAATGTGTTTTAAAAGATATGGTATGTGTCAAGGGCTCAAAGGTGTATATTGATGTGTGTATGCATATACTGTATCTGTATTTATATATATATATATATATATATATATATATATATATATTATCAGTTATTTGTGTGTCCGCCAAATTCCGTAGCACTGGGTACGATAGGGAAACTCTTGGAAAACGTCAGGTTTCAGACAGTAAAATGTTTCTTACTGTCTTATTGTTTTAAGCATTCAAAAATAAAATTGGTTTTCCTTAAACCCTTCACACAAAAGGACATTTTATAAGGGTTAAACTAACATACCAGACATAGACCTTTATTACAAGTCAAATAATACTAGAACAACAATGTCCTAGAGAGGTGCGCTGGTGTAATGGGAGGGAACACCGGGGATGGAGGGTCAGCACTCTTGATAAATCGATGTGAAGAGATATGTCCTGTAGAAACAGAAGAAAGAGGCGCCACATAGGATAATATTGTCTGCAAAGCAAGCCAACAATACAGAGATAAAAACCCCTAAGGGTGGCTACTCACAAGAACAGCGGCACAACCGGACTGCCGAGCTGGGTGGTTCGGACCCAACAGAGTCGCCCGATAGACTCTAGACACACGCCGAACGTCAGACATCAGGTCACATGGTGTGGGGAGACCAATCTCAGCAGTGGATTCTCTCAAAGGAAGGCCGATCACCAAACATCCACAAGAAAGTGTAACAGGAGGGCGACATAGAGGAGCCAAGTCGGTCAATGATTGGTCTCCCCACACCACGTGGCACCTAGGACCATGACCATTTAATTTCAGTTTAATGTGATTTTATTAACTAAAAATTGTATTTTAACAGAGTGCTGCTGAATTGTGACAAAGTACAGAAATGGGCATTCAGTAAACATCCACCAACACAAACCTTTTCATTTTTTATATTTATAAAAAAAATCTACCTTCTAAAATCAACTATTTCAACAAACGGAGGTTTTAGATGTACTTATAAGCCATTATATAATGAGCTTCCCCCGAAATAAAAAAACAAAAAACATCAAGGGAACCCCAGATAAGCTAATCCAAACCTAACATGTACCTTGGCACAGGATCTAGCACTCTACACGTTTATGACGTTTACACAATGGAGACTCTCTCGTCCTTGATAGCTTTTACGTATCTTTGTGTACCCTGCTCATGTGATGTGCCCAAGGCTACTGAAATTGGTGGCTCTTTATAAATAAATGGTGTCTGAATATTGCCAATATGAAAGTGATCGCTCACAAAGAGATGGGGGCACAAACACACTTTTAAAAAATCCATAAATTATTTAAATTTGAAAACATGTAAAAGGGACAGCATATTTAAATAGAAATGGTGATTCACCTGTAAATTTGATGTTTTAGGTGTCTGACATAAACTTCATATTTTCTACATTAGTTTGTAACTTTTTGTTTGTACGTACTGATTAATCAAGCAATATAGGCAAGCCAGATATAAGCTTACAATTATGTTCCAACAGCTTGGCCATGTTACCAGCAAATCCCAGATATGCAGAAGCTTTCAGGCAGGGGCACAACTACTGTTAGTGCAGCAGGTGCGGTACCACCAGGGCCCAACAACTAAGGGGGCATAACAGCCAGTTTATACATAGGAGTGTGCAGAATGTGTACAATCGTAATGCAGGGGAACCTATTATTAGTGAAGAATGCAGCACAATCTATATATCTGTCTATCTATTAGTCTATCTATCTGTCTGTCTGTCTGTCTACCTGCCTATCTCATATATCTATCTATCTGTCTGTCTGGCTATCTATCTATCTATCTATCTATCTATCTATCTATCTATCTATCTATCTGTCTGTCTACCTGCATATCTCATTTATCTATCTATCTATCTATCTATCTATCTATCTATATGTTTGTCTGTCTGCCTATCCTGTCTGTCTGTCTGTCTATCCTGTCTGTCTGTCTGTCTATCTATATCTATCTATCTATCTATCTCATCTATCATTCTATCTATCTATCAATCAATATCTATCATCTATCTATGAATATCTATCTATATATCAATATCTATCTTTCTATGTATATATCTATCATCTACCTATATATCTATCAATCAATATATCTATCATCTATCTATCTATCTACTATATATCTATTATCTATCTTTCTATCTATCTATCAATATCTATCATCTATCTATGAATATCTATCTATCTATCATCTCTATCTATCTATCTATCTATCTATCTATCTATCTATCTATCTATCTATCTATCTATCTATCTATCTATCAATATCTATCTATCTATCATCTATCTTATCTACCTATCATATATCTATCTATCTATCTATCTATCTATCTATCTATCTATCTATCTATCTATCTATCTATCTATCTATCATCTATCTTATCTATCTTATCTATCTGTCTATTTACTCAAAATCAGTATACAGAGCTACATGTATAGTATTACTATTGCTTACTACAGTTATGTTTTGGGTGCCCCAGAATAATTTGACCCCAGGGCCCTCTGTTGAGTAGGTCTGCTATTGCTTTCAGGCAGGGATTCACTCTCACAACATCAAAAGCAAAAGATTTAGCTTTTTTTCTATTTGATGTACCTTTGTATTGCAGCCAAGTGATTCTTAAAGGGACAGTAAACATCTGGTAATAACAAGAGATTTCTGTTGTGTTACTATAGAATAACATACCAGCTGAGTCTAAAGGTGTTTTTTTTTTTTTTAAATTAGCATCTTTTTTACTGCAATTATTTTTCAATAGCCAAACTCCACCCACCATTTACCTTGTTTTGAGCCAATCTTGGCTTTAGTTTACAGACATCAAGACAAGTCACTACCATAACGTTAGTTAAATTAATTGTTTTGCAATTGTTATCTGATAAAAATCAAATAGGGACAGATATGTAATAGAGTTAGCCTTGAGAAGTCAACAGGTGCATTTCAAGTTCTCAAAATTAGAAATTGCTACATTTTCAGAGGTAAATGACATGAAATAGGGACAATTTAAATAATGAAAGTAAATTGCAAAATTGTTTCATTATCTATAACTAAATATTTTATATGGAAATAACCTTTAAAACAGGGGTCTCAAACTCAACTCATCTTGGGGCCACTGGTTACGTATTCTTCTCCCATGGGGCCGCTTCCAAAATTTCAAACAAAATTGAACTATATGCATACAGTATATGTAGTTATTACACACACACACCCAGACCCCCCCCTCACACACACACACCAAAAGACCCCTACACACACATACACACATAGACCCCCCACACACAGACCCCCATACACATCCCAACAGACCCCAAACACCCCCCACAGACCCACCCACATAAAAACACACACACCCACCCACACACAGACCCACTCACACACACACACATACACAGACCCACTCACACACACAGACCCACACACACACAGACCCCCCACACACAGACCCCCATACACATCCCCACAGACTCCAAACACCCCCTACAGACCCACCCAGATAAAAACACACCCACCCACACACAGACCCACTCACACACACAGGCACACACACACACACACAGACCCCCACACACAGATACACACACAGACCAAGTCCAACACACACACACAGACCCCCCTCACACACACAGACCCCACACACACACACAGACCCACACACTTACACACACAGAGCCACACTCACACACACAGACCCACCCACCCACACACACAGATATACCCACACTCACACACACACAGACCCCCCCCCACACACACACACATAGACCCAAACACAGACCCACACACACACAGACTCCCCACACACACAGACCCACAAACTCAGACCCTCACACAGACCCTCCACACACACAGATAAATGAGTTACAAAGTCTGTAACAAAAAAAAGAGTGCTTTAATTATTTAGGAAAAATTCTCACTGAATAATACAGGAACGATTTTTAACCATTCATACTTTGGCCCCTATTTATCAACCCGTCAACTTACTTGCATTCGCTGGCACCAATACGTTCGCCTAAGATCGCCTAACATCGCTGCCACGGACCTGAATACGTTCTCCAAAGTTACCAAAAAAGCTGTCAAAAAGCCGCGCACCAAGTACGGGGCGATGAGCAGCGGACTGTTGTTAGCTAACAGTCATCGATCTCACTGCTCTTCGGCTTTTTCCCAGCTTTATTGGTATACTGTCACTAAACACCCACACTATACTAAACTGTTTTACCCCTATCCCGCCGCTCCCAGACCCCGCCGCAACTAAATAAAGTTATTAACCCCTAAACCGCCGCTCCTGGAGCCCACCGCCACCTATATTATACTTATTAACCCCTAATCTGCCGCCCCCTACACCGCCGCCACCTACATTATGTTATTAACCCCTAATCCGCCCCCCCTACACCACCGCCACCTACATAATACTAATTAACCCCTAATCTGCTGTCCCCAACGGCAACCCCTAAACCTAAGTCTAACCCTAACACCCCCTAACTTAAATCTAAAATTACTATCATTAACTACATTATTCCTATTTAAAACTAAATACGTACCTATAAAATAAACCCTAAGCTAGCTACAATATAACTAATAGTTACATTGTAGCCATCTTAGGGTTTATTTTTATTTTACAGGCAAGTTTGTATTTATTTTAACTAGGTAGAATAGTTACTAAATAGTTATTAACTATTTAATAACTACCTAGCTAAAATAAATACAAAAGTACCTGTAAAATAAAACCTAACCTAAGTTACAATAACACCTAACACTACACTACAATTAAATAAATTACATACAATTAACTAAATTATATACAATTATCTAAAGTACAAACCCCCCCCACTAAATTACAGAAAATAATAAACAAATTACAGAAATTTAAACTAATTACACCTAATCTAATAGCCCTATAAAAATAAACCCCCCCCCCAATAAAAAAAACCCTAGCCTAAACTAAACTACCAATAGCCCTTAAAAGGGCCTTTTGCCGGGCATTGTCCCAAAGTAATCATCTCTTTTACAAAAAAATACAAACAACCCCCCCAACAGTAAAACCCACCACCCACACAAACAACCCCCCAAAAAAATACTAACTAAAAAAACCTAAGTTCCCCATTGCCCTGAAAAGGTCATTTGGATGGGCATTGCCCTTAAAAGGGCAGTTAGCTCTTTTGCGGCCCAAAGCCCTAACCTAAAAATAAAACCCACCCAATACACCCTTAAAAAAACCTAACACTAACCCGCTGAAGATCGACTTACCGGGAGACGTCTTCATCCAAGCCAGGCAGAAGTGGTCCTCCAGACGGGCAGAAGCCTTCATCCAAGCCGGGCAGAAGTGGTCCTCCAGACGGCAGAAGTCTTCATCCAGACGGCATCTTCTATCTTCATCCTTCCGGCACGGAACGGGTCCATCTTCAAGACATCTGATGCGGAGCATCCTCTTCGGCCGATGACTACCCGACGAATGAACGCTCCTTTTAGTGACGTCATCAAAGATGGCGTCCCTTAAATTCAGATTGGCTGATAGAATTCTATCAGCCAATCGGAATTAAGGTAGAAAAAATCGTATTGGCTGATGCAGTTTAAAAAATATGTTGTGCTTTTGATAATGGATGTGCGCCGATACCTTTTTGTTTGTGTAATTACTGGGTCATATTGGCAGCACTCCCAAAGATGTGTATATAAACTTTTTGTAAGGTGTGCTAAAAAAAACAAATTTTGTATCTGTATTTAAAAATAATCAGGGAGACTGACCATCTCACATTGGTTTAAGCACCCCACCCAAGCTCAGGTGTGCTCATGACAGTGTAATGGAGTTGTGAATATTAAGCTAGGGAGTCTCATTCTATTATGAAGAGTAAAAGCAGGAATTATGCAGCCCTCTGTGGCAAAAGGACTGTAGTGTTAGGACCAGTCTATATTGGGGCACCTTGTAAGTGGTGACTGGCTAAGCAAAATATGGCCATATTGGGTGACTAAGATCCCAATTTTATTTAAAAAGAATAGTTGTCTCTTGATGTTGTTTGCAGGCATTTTTTTGCAGCAGTTCAAAAAATATGTTGTGCTTTTGAAAATGGATGTGCGCCCATACATTTTTGTTTGTATATATATTAATATTAATTAATCTGCAATAGATACATCAATATCTCTTGTGACCACATTTAAAGGGACAGTCTTGTCAAAAATAAACTTTCATGATTCAGATAGGGTATGTCATTTTAAACAACTTTCCAATTTACTTTTATCATCAATTTTGCTTTCTTCTCTTGGTATTCTTAGTTAAAAGCTAAACCTACTGTAGGTAGGCTCATATGCTAATTTTTTAGCCCTTGAAGGGCGCCTCTTATCTGAATGCGTTTTGACAGTTTTTCACAACTAGAGGGCATTAGTTCATGTGTGCCATATATATAATATTGTGCTCACACATGTGGAGTTACCTAGGAGTCAGCATTGATTGGCTAAAATGCAAGTGTGTCAAAAGAACTGAAATAAGGGGACAGTCTGCAGAGGCATATATACAGGGTAATTATAAAGGGATTATCTATCTTTTTAAACAATAACAATTCTGGTGTAGACTGTCCCTTTAAAGCCATCATTCTTATATTCTAGATTAGATTTGGAATTATTTAGTTTATGTATTTGAGGTGTGGCTTTTTTATTCAAAACTTTTAAAGAGAAATTTATCTTATTAAATGTTCCTCTGCATGTTCTAATGTGAATTTTTAATCTGCTAAAATTAAATCTCTGAGACAACTGACTCTGGTTGGGTTTAGACTGTAGTGTTTAGAGAGTTGAAGGGCATCATTTTATTCTTGGACTCAGGCAACACAATGGGGCCGATTTATCACAGCTTCAACTGATAATACGCTGGAATCTCGCGTCAAATTAGACGCAAAGGTGATCCGCTGTAATTAACAAAACGTCAAGATCGTTAAATGTTGAAATGTGTGACATAATATACGCTCCCGCGATATCAATCTGATGCAGATCAATGCTTGCGTCATTTCAGATGTTTCAAATTCACATTCGACTCTATTTGACTCTCTTCCCAATTTATCAAACATTCAACAGGTACGCTTGCGTCTATTCCGCTGCAGCATACTTATCATTAAAACTGCCACCCTTGAGGCTGCGAGAATGCCATAGAAATCAATGGGAGTCTGAAAACACAAAAAGGTTATGTTCGATGCTGCAAGAGAATGAAGCATATTACATAATAAAAAGTACTTATGGATTATGTTACATTTTTGTCTCTCATTACAAATCAAAGGGACAATATTCTATTATATTCTATTGGGTACTTGTAAAGCACAAACTAATCACCCGTGAGGGTCTCAAGGTGCTATGGGAGGTGGGGAGAGGGGGGCTAAGGGAAGACGATTCAGTCGAAGAGCCAGGTCTTGAAGTCCTTCCTGAAGTTTGTAAGGGAGGTGGATTGTCTGAGGTGCAGCGGGAGGGAGTTCCATGACCTTGCTGCCACATAGGAAAAGGATTTTCCTCCAGCTGTTTTTTTCTTGATGCGGGGGATGACTGCGAGTGCTTGGTCAGCAGAGCGGAGTTGTCTGGAGGGGGTGTAGAAATTGACACAGTGGTTGATGTATTCAGGACCGATGTTGTGGAGGGCCTTGAATGCATGGGTTAGGAGCTTGAAGGTAATTCTCTTGTTGACGGGGAGCCAGTGTATTATTACTTCAAATTTGGTGCACTAGTAGATATAGGGATAAAAATGAAATAAATACATTACATAATATAGCTAACTTCCTTTTTTTGGATAAATCTATTTGTATTATGTTTAATGCATGTAATACAAGTCCCACTCTCCACTTCGCACCAAATTTGACGCAACACGTTTTGCACCAAATTTGACGCAAACTCATAAACAACCCACAAACTAGTGAAGTTTTCCACCACTTTTGATTGGGATATGCATAATCATATGATTTATGACATCAGGCAATCTGATTGAAATATACATTTTACACTATCACTAACAAATCAAATTGCTCGATACTTGTGTCATTGATCAAGCATTAGATGTCAGATTCGTAGTGTCTGTCAATACAGATTAGTGGTTCTGGAGCGCAACTGCAGAAACTATCAGTAATGTATTTACTTTAAATATATTGGTTTGTATCAAATCCTAGCTTAACAACACTATGGTGGGAAGTGTTGTCAGAAGCAAAGAATTGAAGTTAATTGAAATGTGCAAGCCGATGTATAGTGTGAGGCTTGTATCAAAATGCTGAACTGACTGACAGAAAGTTCAAATAGGAATACGTTTACACAGGCTTGTTGTAAATACTTTGAATGGATTAGCACCGCAATGTTATAGGTAAGGTTGTGCTTTATATATCAGACGAGGTTCAAGGTAACAGTATAAAGTCTCAGCTGAGTCTGATAATAGTAATAAGTTGTGCGATAATGTCCCAGCAAATAATCGGATTAAGTAAGCAGAGAAAGGAGAATTACGTTTTGCTCCAGTACTGAGTTGCTGAAATCAGCCCGAGAGTAGAAGGCAAAAGTGGGCGGAGTTTTACTCAAGCGTATACAAGCCGCAATTGAGTTCCGGACTTGGAAGCAAAGAAAAGGTAAATAGTTTGAGGGAAGCTGAATTCTGCGTAAGTGCTCGAAGTTCTACTATGAGCTTGTTTGAGTTATTGCTGGTGTAATGAGAGTTCCGTATGAGTCCCAGTTAGGTCTTTGCAAACAGCGATATCGTAGGTGTTGCTAGGAAGGTATACGTCACCAGATACTGTAGTAGTTGATGAATTGGAACCGGAACTTTGCTACAAATGTTTCAGTGCTTGTAAGCAACAAAGACTCAGTAGGTGCAGTGTTCTTTTTCCTTCTCTTGAATTTCATTTTCATTAAGAAATGTCATGTTATATGCCAGCCCATTTTATAACACCTGTGTAGGGGTGGTGTTTCAAACTAGACTGCAATCAGGAAGGGTTGCACAGGTGCAGAGAGAAAACTGGCCCAGCTCTTAAAATATCCATTGATTGCAAATAAATATATATGATACTCTGATTAGATGTTATATTCGCAATTATTCTTGCTCAGAATAATAATATATTTACACTATATACATATAGTGGTATAAATAAACACAGAGATATGAAAGACAACATTGTATATATGTACAAATTCTAGCATTAATAATCATTTTAAAAAAAAAAAAAACATGAGATAGGCATATCATGATTTCTAGAAATACAAATATACATTAATTTATGTGAAAATATCACATATCAGTTTTTTTATAACAAATACATAGAAAATAACTATCTATGAGATATTATTGTTTGTTCAGGTATAAATCTAGTTATTTCTTGGACATTAACAGATGGAAAAAAAAATTATCTTTAGAGAAATGTGCTTGTTCATGGACAGTAATGAAATGGTAGAAATAGAGTTGGAAAACACAGAATATCCGCAAAATTGATGACTCTTATTTATCAACAGTCAAATGTTCATCGCTCCGTACTTTGACAGAGTTTTTAATAAATAAGGGCGTCATATGTAGATTTGCGGCAGCGATGTTTAGCAATGTCTGGCAAGCGTATTGATGCCAGCAAATGCACAGAGATTGATGCTTTGATATATTGGCCCCAATGTCTTGAACTGGCCCTGTCTTACAGTCCTGACTTTCTGGCAACCACTTTCTGCATACATCATACTTTTACTAGTTAAGCAGCAATGTTCAAGTAAATAAGTTGTAGAACTGTGATATGTTCAGTAAAAAACAAGAACACATTCATAGGCAGAATGAAATAAAAGCCTCAAGCTTGACCCTAAAAATGATATTAACTCAATTGACAGCTCAGCGGAGTAAATGACACAAGATCTCTAAGCTCACACATGGAGTTGTTTAACCATCAACTCATTAGACAATGTTGGTTTGTTTCATGGTAGCCCAATTTATCACTTTGCCAATGCTATAAAACTAGCTAATAAAGTGCCTAATGTTGCCCAAGAGACGTGAACTTTAAACATAAAAGGTTTACATAGAAAACCAAATGCTTCCATGTGGTAATGATCTCAATCACTTTCAGCTGAAGCCAGATTAAAACTGGTGTCCAGAAATGTTCTCATTCCCCTCTCCAGCACGTTGCTGTGTTAGTTATTGTTTTAAGAAAATCTAAGCAAACATATAATTAAGTGAAGATGGGTCTATTGATGAATGACTTTAAATTATATCTCCCCTTTTTTCTGGTACATATAAATGTCAAATTAAAGGGAAGCTGCCTTTAGTTTCATTCCTAAACTACAGGCTTAAAACTGCTTCTCAGCTATCTTGTTAGAGCACTTTAATCAAATTCCCTTTTTTACTATGTGTTTAACTTCTGTAAATAGTTAAAAGTTGTACAATAAACCCACTACTGTGCTGATTACAAGCAAAACATGAGTGGTGATTGGCAAATACATGCACACAACACTCATGATTTGCGTGCGGCAAGGCATTGTGCCTGGGTACATGTTCAAAAGTACCTTTAATAGGGTTAAACATAAAAAGGGCATTTACTCAAAAATAAAGAGCTAGATTACAAGTGGAGAGCTAAGTTATCTGGTTCCCATAAATGGGCAAATTCTTCCATTTATGGGCACACGATAAATAACCAGCAAGTGGCTGGTTATTGCTACTGAAAGCTTGTGGTAGCAATTAGCGCTTAGACAATAAACCAGAACTCAGAACTCTGATTCATTTTCTAAATGTCTCCAAATTGCCCCCAAACTTCAGTGTAGTGTTCTTTATGAAAAAAATAATAAAATAGTAGCGTCTTTATTTTTTTAATAAAACAACTGCAAGAAGCAGTTATGAGTGGTTAAAGTTGGCGGCTGTGGGGTGTTTGTAAAAAAAAAAAGGACATTGAAAAGTGCCTTTACGTTGCCGTCTATGAGGAACTGTGTATTCCTTGTAAATATATATGTATATGAATATGTACATATGTATTTATGTGTTATGTGTACAGTATATATACACATATTAACACATAAATATATACTGTATGTATGTATTCAGATACATATATATTTAACTTTGCTGCCCATCACTAAGCTCACCCCCTTTGGTGCGCTAGGTTCTCATGCCATATCTCACTCAGCTTCTATGCAATGCGAACACAACCACCGATTTGCATGCACTGGCATTACTAAGTGGAGCAGAAATATCGCTTTTGCGAACGTGATATTTTAGGCCCCACTTGTAATCTTGTCCAAAATGCTCTAATTAAATAGTTGGTGTCAAATGTTACTTAATTAAGCAGTGTCTATTATATATTATACAATAAAATATAATGAGATGTTTTACAAATTTGCTACATTTTAAGATATAAAGGGAAATAAAGAAACAATAATAGAAAAGTTTCATTCACTGGGGCATTTTATTATTGCGCTATAGCTTGAACAGAACGATGGCCCCGATTACAAGTTGAGCACTATTGAACACTCAGGGTGCATTATGAATATTAGCGTAAAATCTGATATTACAAGTGAATGGTTAAAAAGAATAATCAGAGAACATTTAGCGCATCAAACATCTCTTTAGAGCGCCCTATACTTTCAATGGATAGCGCAGCCCCTCTAAACATTGCTCATATTACAAGATGTGAGTTATATGTCTTGCACGACAGCACTAAAAAAACAGACTGACTGAAGACCTGAAGTGTTAGGTTTATTATTATTATAAATATATAAAAAGTTATATTACACGGTGTTGGACTGGGAAGGGCTCACAGTTGTATATATATTAAAAAAATTTTTTTTGCTGTTACATGAAGAAGCACAATTGGAGCTGTTCAAATTCTTTTTTTTTACTTCTTTTTTTTGTTCCAGTAGGCAGGTGCGTTTGGAGTTTTGGGATGCCTCCGAATGTGGAAGAATGTTTGTCACTTTACGGAGAGGGATTTCTGCTTGTGTAAGTGCAGCACATTAAGATATTTGCAAATCCAGATCTTAGTGTGTGGCACTTTCACAAGAAGATATCTGGCTCTGAAAAGAGCCGAATGCCGCAAGCAGACGTCTTCTTCCACAATCAAAGGCATCCAAAACCTCCAAATACACGTCTAATTTAAAATGATGTATTGATAGGTTTGATGTAAGTGAACTGATTGTAGTTTAAGTGACTGTGTATGCTTCACTGCTGGCAAGGAACAGAGTTCTTGTGTGGACTTTTCAACACTAAATTAACAGTATTGCATTCGCTTGCTGGGCGTTTTGACTATGTAGGGTCTGTTACATTTTCATAGAAGCTCTGAAAATGGAAAATATTACCATGAAATTTATATTTTATTGCACAATTAATATAGGTTGCATTATTTTTTACTTAAATGAAAAATACAATAGTTTTCATTTATCTGGTAGCATATACAGTATGGTAATACATATTAATCTTAAATATGAAACATTTGTTCTTACTAAATATATACATAACCCCTCTTGATGTTTGATAATAATTAGCATTTTATATCATTCATAATATTATTTTTTTGCATATTTTTTATGAATAAACAATAATGTGTGACTTAAAGGAACAATAAGGTCAAAATTAAACGGACTGGATAGAGCTTGACGTTTTAAACAACTTTCCAATTTACGGCTTACCAATTTGGCTTTGTTTCTCTTGGTATCCTTTATTAAAGAGTAATCCTAGGTGAGCTCTGGAGCGTGCACGTGTCTCTAGCCATCTGCCTGCAGTGTTTGCACCATTGTTTATAGCAATGTTATACATAGATACAACCACTGCTGCCATAGACTGCTAAAGACACATGCACGCTCCTGAGCTTCTATCAGCCTACTTAGCTTTACTCTTAACAAAGGATATCAAGAGAACAAAACAAATTTGGTAACAGAAGTAAATTGGAAAGTTGTTTAAAATCACATGCTCTGGCCACTAGTTATCAAGGTCTGGTGGACCTGATCCGACAGTGCGGATCAGGTCTGCCAGACCTCGCTGAATACGGCGAGCAATACGCTTGCCGTATTCAGCATTGCACCAGCAGCTCACAAGAGCTGCTGGTGCAACGCCGCCCCCTGCAGACTCGTGGCCAATGGGCCGCCAGCAGGGGTGTCAATCAACCCGATCGTACTCGATCGGGTTGTATTGTGGCGATGTGTGTCCGCCTGCTCAGAGCAGACGGACAGGTTATGGAGCAGCGGTCTTTGTGACCGCTGCTTCATAAATGCTGTTTCTGGCGAGCCTGCAGGCTCGCCAGAAACACGGGCATCAAGCTCCATTCTGAGCTTGATACATATGCCCCTCTATCTGAACCATGGAAGTTTAATTTTCTATTTTTATGTGCCTTTAACAATAACAATAATTGAAAAAGTCACATGACAGTAAAAACTTTTTGTACATTTAATGACACCTAGTAGAAACGGATTTAACCATTTTGTTTTGAATATATATAGGCCCCTATTTATCATGGTCTGGCGGACCTGATCTGACACTGCGGATCAGGTCTGCCAGACCTCGCTGAATACGACGAGCAATACTCACAAGAGCTGCTGGTGCAATGCCACCCCCTGCAGACTCGTGGCCAATGGGCCGCCAGCAGGGGTGTCAATCAACCCGATCGTACTCGATCGGGTTGTATTGTGGCGATGTGTGTCCGCCTGCTCAGAGCAGACGGACAGGTTATGGAGCAGCGGTCTTTGTGACCGCTGCTTCATAAATGCTGTTTCTGGCGAGCCTGCAGGCTCGCCAGAAACACGGGCATCAAGCTCCATTCTGAGCTTGATACATATGCCCCTCTATCTGAACCATGGAAGTTTAATTTTCTATTTTTATGTGCCTTTAACAATAACAATAATTGAAAAAGTCACATGACAGTAAAAACTTTTTGTACATTTAATGACACCTAGTAGAAACGGATTTAACCATTTTGTTTTGAATATATATAGGCCCCTATTTATCATGGTCTGGCGGACCTGATCTGACACTGCGGATCAGGTCTGCCAGACCTCGCTGAATACGACGAGCAATACTCACAAGAGCTGCTGGTGCAATGCCACCCCCTGCTGACTCGCGGCCAATCGGCCGCCAGCAGGGGGGTGTCAATCAACCAGATCGTATTCGATCAGGTTGATTTCCGGCGATTGAGCTTATCGGAGCTTGATAAATATGCCCCATAGTCTAAATAATTAGCATCATAATGAATTTTTATAATATATTAATATATTATTAAAACATCTCTTACATTATATATATGTATGTGTGTATCTATGTATATATACAGTTGTATGCAAAAGTTTAGGCACCCCTGACAATTTCCATGATTTTCAGTTTATAAATAATTGGGTGTTCGGATCAGCAATTTAATTTTGATCTATCAAATAACTGAAGGACACCGTAATATTTCAGTAGTGAAATGAGGTTTATTGGATTAACAGAAAATGTGCAATATGCATCCAAACAAAATTAGACAGGTGCATACATCTGGGCACCCCAACAGAAATATCGCTTCAATATTTAGTAGAGCCTCGTTTAGCAGAAATAACAGCCTCTAAACGCTTCCTATTTTGGACCATTCCTCCTTGCAAAATATCCCCAGTTCAGTTAGGTTTGATGGTTGCCGAGCATGGACAGCCCGTTTCAAATCACCACACAGATTTTCAATGATATTCAGGTCTGGGGACTGAGATGGCCATTTCAGAGCATTGTACTTGTTCCGCTGCATAAATGCCAGAGTAGATTTTGAGCAGTGTTTTGGGTCGTTGTCTTGTTTAAATATCCAGCCCCGGCGTAACTTCAACTTTGTGACTGATTCCTCAACATTATTCTCAATTATCTGCTGATATTGAGTGGAATCCATGTGACCCTCAACTTTAACAAGATTCCCAGTACCAGCACTGACCACACAGCCCCACAGAATGATAGAACATCCACCAAATTTTACTGTGGGTAGCAAGTTTTTTCTTGGAACACTGTGTTCTTTTGCCACCATGCATAAAGCCCCTTGTTATGGCCAAATAACTCAATCTTTATTTCATCAGTCCACAGCACCTTCTTCCAAAATGAAGCTGGCTTGTCCAAATGTACGTTTGCATACCTCAAGCGACTCTGTTTGTGGCGTGTGTGCAGAAAAGGCTTTTTCCGCATCACTCTCCCATACGCTGAATTGTTGAACAATGCACAGTGACACCATCTGCAGCAAGATGATGATGTAGGTCTTTGGAGGTGGTCTGTGGGCTGTTTTTGACCGTTCTCACCATCCTTTGCCTCTCCGGTATTTTACTTGGCCTAACACTTCTGGCCTAACAAGAACTGTGCCTGTGGTCTTCCATTTCCTCACTATGTTCCTCACAGTGGACACTGACAGCTTAAATCTCTTTTGCAGCCTTCCCCATAACCATAATGTTGAACAATCTTTGTTTTCAGGTTATTTGAGAGTTGTTTTGAGGCCCCCATGATGCCACTCTTCAGAGGAGAGTCAAAGAGAACAACTTGCAATTGGCAACCTTAAATACCTTTTCTCATGATTGGATGCACCTGTCTATGAAGTTCAAGGCTTAATGGGCTCACCAAACCAATTGTGCGTTCCAATTAATCAGTGCTAGGTAGTTACAGGTATTCAAATCAACAAAATGACAAGGGTGCCCAAATTTATGCACCTGTCTAATTTTGTTTTGATGCATATTACACATTTTCTGTTAATCCAATAAACCTCATTTCACTACTGAAATATTACTGTGTCCTTCAGTTATTTGATAAATCAAAATCAAATTGCTGATCCAAAACACCCAATTATTTATAAATGAAAATCATGGAAATTGTCAGGGGTGCCTAAACGTTTGCATACAACTGTATATATATATATATATATATATATACATATACAGTATATATATATATATATATATATATATATATATTAATATAGACTTTGCAAAAAAGTGTTTGCATATCATTTATCGATGTGCATCGTATCATGTTCGCTCGCACTATAATAAATTGACCCCAGTAACTCATTAGATTAGATTTTATATTATTTTGTTGGTTTGCATCAAAAAGTAAACATCTTGAGATTTTAATATAAAATTAACAATTTTGCAATATGTTTTCATACTTATTTTGATCCCTTTTCATGTAATTTATCTCTGAAAGTTGTGGACCTTCTAGTTTGCATAATTGGAAATGCACACTGCAGATATCTCAAGGCTAACACTGCTACATATATTTCCATATAAGACTTCAGCAGAAAACAACTGCAAAACAATGCACTTTCTACTATCATAATGACCATGGTTAGGTTTGAATGTTACAGAAGCATGTCCTTATTGGCTCCTTCAAATAAAGCAAGTGGTGTGTGGAGTCTGTCTATTGAAAAAAAACCTTCTGCAAACAAAATGATAATTTGTTTTAAAAATATTTATACTTGGTTGATTTTATTCTATATCAAGATAATAGAAATTCATTGTGATCACAAGGCATTTAGGGTGAGATTACATATGTGGCGTAGGTTTCAGCGAAACTGCTGAAACCCCAGTCGCCCCGTAAGTTCACCTCGCACATCGGGTGAATCACATATACGGGGCCGGCAGATAATATACTGCTGTAAGTCGGATAAACTGGCGACGTACAGAAATGTTCGTAAATACACATGTCTGGAGTTGCCAGTGACTTACGGCAGTATATGAACTGCCGGCACCTAAGTTTTAAACAAAATCCCACATAAAAATCGAACCCGTCTTAAAAAAAATAAAAGTATTAACACCTAAATTGCCAACCCCCCACATCCCAATCTAACTAATTACAGTATTAACCCCTAATCCGCCAACCCCCCACAACGCAAAGTAACTAATTACACTATTAACCCCTAATCCCCCAACCACCCACAAGACAAAGTATTAATCTAATAACTAAGCCGCCCTAAATTAACCCCAATTAAATTACACTTTCATAAAATAAAGAAATACTACCTTAAGAATTAATTAAAAATTACCAGATATAAAAAAATAAATTACTTAATAAAAACCCTAAAATTATCCAAAATAAAAAATCCAAACTTTACATGAAAATTAAAAAACAAACAAAAAGATTACATAAAAAAGGGGCATTTTTATGGACATTGTCCTTAAAAGGCAATCAGCTCTTTAAGCGCACATGAAAATAAAAAATTCCCTAATCTAAAAAAAACACTAACCCCAAAAAATTTACTCACCATTACTGAAGTCCGGACATCCATGTTCTTCCAGACGGAGAAAAGTCTTCATCCAGGCAGCGAAAGTCTTCTTCCAGCGCGGCACCATCTTCCATCTTCATCCTGGTGGCGCAGAAGCGGATTGGGGGTGGCCCAGTCATCCAACGCGGAGGTCCTCTTCAAGCGATCGTCTGCTGCACACTGAAGATTGAATGCAAGGTACCACTTTTATATTGGGGTACCTTGCATTCTTATTGGCTGAACATTTCAAATCAGCCAATAGGATTAGAGCTGCTTGGCTGTTTTGAAGTACATTTTTTGGGGTTAGTTTTAGTTTTTAGGTTTTTTTTTGGGGGGGGGGGTTAGATTAGGAATTTGTTTTTATTTTCATGGGCACTAAAAGAGCTGATTGCCCTTTTAAAGGCAATGCCCATACAAAGGCAATGGGTAGATTAGTTTTTTTTAGTTAGGTCTTTTTTATTTTGGAGAGTTAGGTGGGCGGGGGGTTGTACTGTATTTTTTCATAAAAGAGCTGTTTTCTTTAGGGCAATGCCCTACACAGGGCCGTCTTTAACATGGGGCAAAAGGGGTAGCTGCCCCGGGCCCAGTCTTTGTAGTGGGGCCCAAAGCAGCTGCCCCTTGAGCCCGTTCAGCAAGGGCATACTTAGCCTCTCTGATATACACCCTAAAATGAGCTGCTGGCTGCTATAAAACTATTGATCCGGCTGGGGGTGGAAGGAACAGGGGCCTTATGTGACACAGTCTGCTTGTGACACAGTCTCCCGCTTGGCTCTACCGCTCCCCGATGGAGCCCTGACACTCACTCATCACTTCCTCCCAGAGTAAAGGCTGTGACACACTGCAAGCGATGCGGCGCGAGGCAAAGCAGCTGCTTTGCTTCGCGTCGCATCGTTTCTGAAGTTCAGATATTTCATCTCTGATCGCTCAGCTACGCGACCTGACGCAGCAGAGTGTTCAGAGATGAAAAGGCAGGACACACTGAGCGTGCACAGTCGCATCTACATGCTGCGCGCCGCTCCGCTTGCAGTGTGTCACAGCCTTAAGTCCCTCCCAGTCCCAGCATTCTAAGCACGCAGCCACGCGCGGGAAGCGTGAGAGAGGGAAGCAGCGGACTGAGCGAGCTGAGGGACTCGGGAGGCAAGCAGTAGGCTAGCACTGCAGTCTGGTCAGGTGAGCAACAACATCACCAGTAATGTAATTTAGATTTTAATGGTATCGGCTATTTGGCTGCTTAAAGGTTTTGTGGATCATCCACAAAACAAAACCTTTTTAGAGCAGCCAAATAGCCAATACCATTAAAATCAGTTTAACACCTCTACTCGCTCTATCTACCTTCCGATAATAGGCATACAGGAGGCAAGGTGTCCAGCTGTGTCACGCCTAGCCCAGATATATCTCGGGTCATGGTAGGTAACTGTTTTTCCTGCGGTTAATTGAGAGAAAGCTCCATATTGGGATCTGCATGCTGCATGGGATCCTTTCATTTGTATGCAGCCAGCCCATGACAGTCACCAGTGATGTAATTTAGATTTTAATGGCATTGGCTATTTGACTGCTCTAAAAAGGTTTTGTTTTGTGGATGTGGTGGATCCTTTCATTTGTATGTAGCCAGCCCATGCACAGACAGTCACCAGTAATGTAATTTAAATTTTCAAGTCCATGGGTAAAGTTGTCGTTAGCCTCTTACTTCCCTCTTTCACTGTGAGACCTACTATTGCTCAGGAGGAGATTTCCCCCACTTGGCTCTCCCTGCTTTCATTCCCCTGGGTCTACAATGATAGGCAGATCTTGCATGGGCTAAGGGTAACACTGAAGGCCGATATTTATTCAATCTCAAAATGATAACCCATTGGTTTGCATGAATAATTTGGGATTCCTATAATCACCTCTGCGGAGCAATTTTTTTTTTTTTTTTTAAGCCTCAGTTTACAGTAATGTTTAGAGTTAAGAGTGCTGTTTTTTTTATGTCGATACCATGTTTAATAATGGGCGATAAGAGACTTCTGGTTACATATGGTTAATTTGCAATAGAAAATATTTGTATTGTTTCAGAGTCTGCTGTTATACCTTCTGATCTACCTGTTTGCAAGTATAATAGTTATACTTACTCCTGATAGCATAACTAGAAGTCTTGATATTAGATTCCTTATGTAACAATATTTTAACAGTTATTCCTCAGCTTTACTATTAATTATGAAAGAGTCATCATATCTCATTAGTTTGTTGCACTCTCTGTATATATTAGAGGGAGCATACGCTTTACAGAGACTTGGCAATTTGGCAATTGGCTGCTCTAAAAAACGTTTGATTTGTGGATGTGGTGGATCCTTTAAGTTGCTGCCTCTCACACATCACAATCCAATTAGTTAAACATATTATAAATGTCAAATCTGCAGAACTTAACAGATCACTTTCAATTTTACAAAACCTTCAGAAATTATATAAAATTTTTTTTTGTAATTTATAATTGAAATGTTGCAACTTTGCAATCCAAAATGTTGGAATCAAATTATTGCAGCTGTACAGTGGATGTTGTGGATCCTTTCATTTGTATGCAGCCAGCCCATGCACACAAGTTATGGTTGACATAGCTTGCGTTTCTTTACAGTCACTAGAAATAAGACCCAACCAAGGGGGACTTCCGGGCGGCGGCCATGTTTGGACTCAAAATTCTGAGCTACTCCAGTTATCCTGCTAAATCAAACTGATATCTCAACTTTTGGTCTCAATAGGGACCCTATTTAGATAACATCTTGATCTACAGAGGATTACCTCTCAAACAACACTCTTTTTTTCGTGATTGCTGTCTGCTCTCAGAATCCGGTGACTTTCTCTGAGGTATAGGCCTCAATTCAACCCCCCAGGGATTTCCTACTTGGACTTCACTGTCGAGCAGTGCAATATGTGCGCTGAATAACGCTTAACCTGCACAAAGCCTGACACAGATTTATAATGGGGACTGCTACCTTCTTAAAAGAACTAAGCCGTTTGCTTGATGAGTATCGAGATGCATTTGGGGACAAAATACAAATGGCATCTAACCCTACCGGCAAAAGTGGTCTAGAAAGGCCCCTCCATTCAGAGCCTATTTATTTAAAAGAGGAGAGTGCTGAACCTCCGCATCTTCAGAGCCTGTTACCTGCTACCGGTCAACTCCAGAGAGAGCGTCTCCCTGTTAATCCAGCTGCAGCTCCTGGCGCAAGTGACAACAGAGCTCAGCATCGGCATTATGCAAACGCAGGAGAAAACCTCTCAGCAACTAGAGAGCCCAGCGGCTTCCCCCCTGGTGTGGGAAAATCGGCTAAAAATCCAGCACTTACTGAGATCGCAACTAGCATCTCTGCTAACCAAAAGAGGATCGCATGGCTCCTGACACTTACCTTACTTGGCTCTGAGGCCATACCGACTAGGCCAGATCTGGCTGCAACCAAGGTTTCCTACAGGTTGGCTTACCTACAGCTGCCTCTCGCTGCCATGCACATGCTGAATGTGTACCTGGACTCAGGTGATGTGTCCCCATTTTCCCAGCAGCCCCACCTTGGGCGAGACACCTTTGTGCCAGTTCCTGAACTCATTTTGCTCCCTTCAACCCTTTCGGAATGGTGTTGGCTCAATGATGTTTGGTGCTGGGGATCTTTCCGGTATAACCGCACCGGAGGGGGCTACCCAGTACCAACTGTCTCCTGTATGCCTCCAAAAAGGAAGGGAATTGGGTAGTACGCCTCTCAGAATAGCTACTAAAAAGGCTATAGCTGTACCGAGTACCTAGTGACATTGACTAAAGTGACTCTGTGTGCATATGTGCAGCTAAAAACAACAGTTATGATTTCCTTGTCGATCTTTTGTGCAAAATGTTTATAAATCAATGTATAGACCTTACTCAAAGCATTATATAGAAGGTTAGTTTACTTGAAGTCTACTAGTCTGAAGCTTGGTTGAATCCTGTGGTGTTTAGTGAGGATACAGTTACTGAAGCTGGTTAACGGCTCCTATACAAAAGATTTATTTTTCTTGTTGATCACTGCTTCTGTTTATTCAACTGTTGGATATCTTACAAGCAGGGTAAAAGCTATTTATATATTCATTTTTGACCACAACCTAATATTCTGAGCCTGGCAGTTGAAATTTACTCTACCTAGCATTGCACATATACTCATACTTTTTCAGGGTGGTTAAATGCGAATACCCTATCAGCCATTTTGTCACAAGGAAGCTGATTTTACTCTCATTATAACCAACCTCCTGTTCTGTTGAACCAGCACTTATGCAAACTTGATGAACACCTAATATCCAGTCCGCAGTCCCATGGTAGTCTGTGCAGGGTTTTTTTATTTATTAATTTTACCTGGATACATGTAGTGCGGCTTACCTCATAATTAACTGCAATTAAGGTAATAACTACTTATATATTGGTCTTTTTATTATCCATCTTAATACTAATTAACATTCTTAAGCAACAGGTACATTTGTGGGTATTGTTTCTTACCTTAATATGTTATATTGTTTACCAGTCAATTTTATGTGAGTAACACTACACCAGAAATCATTTATATCTACTATGTCAACAGCCTTATGTACTATTGAGATATTGCAATATTCATGCAATTTGTATTTATCCTCAAACTAACAGGTTGTCTATGTATAGTTTAGATTTGTTATTTACTTGGATATTACGTTTCCCTAAAATACTTACATAAAGAGTTAGGCCCAAGAGAGGCCTAGAATACTTACTGAGGGATATATTTATCTTATAAGGAAAAATGGAGGTTATATTCTTTTTAGTGTACATCTGGCGAAAATATCTAGATTTAGAGAAATGTCGCCGTTTATGTTCAGTCACATCTGTCATGTTTTCCTTTCTATTCTTTTTACTTTGGCCACATCCTTGATTTTAGATTCATATGTACTATGTACACCAGCATATTTGATGCAATTAGTTTACAGTCGTATTCATTTGCTTTGTATTATTTCTTGAACCTCAATAAAAAAATAAAAAAATAAGACCCAACCAAGTCTGACTTTTTATTACATTTTTGCTTGGAATTTCTAACATAAGCGGTGTAGGGAATAATTATCTAAACAAATGCTGTTTTTTTAATGTACACATTATAGCCTAGTTGTATAAAAATAAAAATTTGTTTTTTGGGAAGTTGGGTGGAGAGTGAAATTGCATGGGGGGGGGGGCAAGAAAATGTTTGCCCAGGCCCCTTTAAGGGCTTTTGGTAGTTTATTGTTAGATTAGGGGGTGTTTTTATTTTGGGGTGGCTATTTTGTTTTTAAGGGGGTATTAGATTAGGAATAACTTTTTTTATTTTGGATAATGTTTTTTTTCCCACTGTAATCTTAGTTTTTTTTATTTTTTGTAATCTTAACTTTTTTTATTTTAATATAATCTTAGTTTTTTTTATTTTCATGTAACGTTAGGATTTTTTATTTTCATGTAAAGTTATGATTTATTTTTTTAGTTTTGGATAATGTTAGGGTTTTTATTAAAGGGACACTGAACCCAAATTTGTTTCTTTTGGTATTCAGATAAAGGGTAGTGGTGATAGATGGTGCTGGTCTATTAGATTATTTTTCTCTAATGAGTGAAGAGAAAAGAGGCTTGAAGCGTATATAAAAGCCAATTAATAATGGTGCAGTATGCTCACTCCGTAAGTTGTATATGGTCAGCTGAACTGGAATGTAATGTCAGGTGGCAAGAGTCCACAGGATTCTATTATCAAATGCCAATCTTCCAAATAGTATCCAAATACTAGATTGGGAGTGAATTGAAACTCAAATGAATAGGTATCTAATATATAATGCAAAAAAATGTAGTAACTTACTCCATATAAAAGGAGAATCCGGCCAAGCACAGCAAGGAAAGATGATGACAATCTTTCAACTTAGATAAAAGAAGGTTTTATTTGCTCAACGCATTTCAACGTATTACACGTCTTTATCAAGAGCACAAGTTAAAACAAGTAAAACAAATGAGTAAAACATACTCAGCATTTGTTTTACTTGTTTTAACTTGTGCTCTTGATAAAGACGTGTAATACGTTGAAACGCGTTGAGAAAATAAAACCTTCTTTTATCTAAGTTGACTCACTCATTAGAGAAAAATCATCTAATAGACCAGCGCCATCTATCACCACTACCCTATTTCTATACAGTCACTGAGGAGAGACTGCAAGAAGGCAGCGGTCTAAACTAAAGGAGAGTATCAGTTCTTAGTTCATCTGTTGCAGAATATTGTGTTTGTTCCATCTGGCACTTCTGTACATTGTTTGTGTTTTTTATTGTGATTCAGATAGAGCATGCAATTTTAAGCAACTTTCTAATTTACTCCTATTATCACATTTTCTTCACTCTTGGTATCTTTATTTGAAAAGCAAGAATGTAAGTTTAGAAGCCGGACCATTTTTGGTGCACAACCTGGGTTGTTCTTGCTGATTGGTGGATACATTCACGCACCAATAAACAAGTGCTGTCCAGTGTGTTGAACCAAAAATTGTCTGGCTCCTTAGCTTAGGCGCCTTCTTTTTCAAATAAAGATAGCAAGAGAATGAAGAAAAATTGATAATAGGAGTAAATTAGAAAGCTGCTTGAAATTGCATGATCTATCTTTTTTTTCAATTTTTAAGAGTTCTCTTGGTCTCTTTATTTATTTTTTTAAAAATATTTTTATTGAGGACAAAGTATGAAATATACAATGCAAAGCATACCAGAAAATAGTTGTTACAATAGTTCAATGCAGCATAGTTAAGATTGTGAATTCAGTCCTCTTTTTCTCATTATGTTCCTATGTAATTTTAAAACAAGTCTGAAACTCAGTAGTAATATCAACAGGACATTTGTAAAAATTAAAATTATAATTAACTTATATCTTCAACATTAATCAACTTCATTGAAAGCAAGTGCAAATGCCATGTTAATCCCGTTCAGTTGACATACAACAATGTTAGCCAAGACGGCTTGTGAGTATACCTGTGTCGAACACTTGTGTCTCTTGAAGCCATAATTATGTAATGACATAATAAAAGCTAATGTGGTGTTGTGTTTGAGCAGATGTTTTCTCGTCTTGGTAAGGTTTCCGTGCTATCTGATTCTGTCCCTACACTGTGTCCACTCCTGTAGCATGAGTTCATGGATGTCTATAGTCCCCCTCTGCATGTGGTGATACCTCTCCAGTTGTATCAGAGTATCTACTTGTTGTTTCCATTCCGTCACTTTTGGGGCAGCCCTTGTCTTCCATTTCTGAGGTATTAGTAGTTTTGCGCTGTTGAGCATAACCAACAGCAAGGCTCTTAGTGCCTTGTTTTCAATTCTAGGTAGGGAGAGATAAAGGAGTATTTTGGGATCATTTGGGATTGTCTTCCCCACTGCTCTGGAGGTATGTGTGAGAATCTCTGCCCAATAGGCGTCTAGACTAGGGCAATCCCACCAAATGTGTGTCGGTGTACCTTCCTCACCACAGCCTCTCCAGCACTTCCCGTTTGCTGTTTTGTATATGTGTTGTAACCTGCTAGGTGTGAGATACCATCTCGAAAGAAACTTATAGCTAGACTCCTGTACCCTGGCTGAAATTGAGGCCTTTTTTGTGTCTTCAAATGCCTTCCACCACTCTTGGGGTGTGATGTCAATGTTTAGCTCCCTCTCCCATGACTTGGTGTATGAAGGAAGTGTGTGTTTGTCTGGTGTGAGGAGTGCCTTATATAGGATGGATATGGCATGTCTAGTGGGAGTGTCCTGTGAGCACAATGTTTCAAACGCTGTAATTTGTCTGGCGAATTGTTCCCTATGGTGGTGTGTGCTTAGGAAATGGGTCATTTGAGCATGTGAATACCAGTTCATACAGCTGTCCTCAAGTAAATCCCATATTTCTGTCAATGGTCTGAGCTTTTTGTCCGAGAGGAGGGGCAGGAGTGCCCTCTCTCTTATTGGTGTCCCTCTCTCCCTGCATGAATGGGTTACTGCATATAGGAGTCAGGGGGGAATGGGTAGATGATATGTTCGTTGAGATGTTAAGTAGTTTGTCCCATGTGTTGTAAAATTCAGATAATAGTGGATATTCTGTCACTGCTCTGTGTCTATTTCTCGCACTCAACCAAGCCGACATGCCTGCATTATCAGTTTCCATAATGTCGCAGTCCAGTTGCACCCAACATTTCTGTGTGTCATTTTGGCACCACTCAAGGAGCCGTTGCAAGTTGATAGCCTGCTTGTACACAGTCAGGTTGGGTACTCCAAGTCCCCCTCTATCCCTTGGGAAGTACAGTGTGCGTTTTGCTATTCTGGGTTTGATCTCTCTCCAGATGTAGCCTTCAATATGCGCCTGAAGTCTTTCTAGGAAGCCTAGGGGGAGGGGTATGGGGGTGGTCTGCAGTATGTACAGGATTCTGGGCAGGATATTCATTTTTATGACATTAATCCGGCCTAGCCAGGATATCTTTTTATTTCTCCAGCTAGAGAGATCCGCCACAATGGCAATCTCAAGAGATTTATAATTACTTTGAAATATTATCTGGGGGTCTGGGGATATGTAAATTCCCAGATATTTCATTTTTACCTGTTGTCTTCTAAGGGGGCAATTATGTAACAGCTTGTTTAGTACTTCTGAGTCGTAAATGATGTTGAGTATTTCAGATTTGTTAAGATTCAAGTGGAAGTTAGATATTTTCCCATACTACTCAAATATGTTTAGGGCTCCAGGCAATGCGGTGTCTATGTTGGTAAGGATGAGCATGACGTCATCAGCACCTTATGGTCTGTGTCACCTACTGTAATTCCTGTAACTTGTGTGTTCTCCCGCAATTTTTGGGTGAGCACCTCCACTGTGAGGGCAAACAAGACTGGGGACAGGGGGCAACCCTGGCGAGTTCCATTGCGAATTATAAATTTATCTGACATGAAATTATTTACCTTGACCTGAGCTGTGGGTGCTCCATATAACGCAAAAATTTGGTGTATAAAAGTGTCACTGAACCCCATATGGCTAAGTGTCGCTCTGAGAAACTGACAGTGGACCCTGTCAAAGGCTTTTTCAGCATCTGTGGATACAAGGGCCACTGGCAGCTTATGTTGTTGGGCATGTGTGATCAATTGCAGGATTTTCAGAGTGTTGTCCTTGGCCTCTCTTCCTGGCACAAAGCCCACCTGGTCAGGGTGTACTAATTTGGGTAGAAATTTATTAATTCTTGTGGCCAGGATCTTTGCATAGATCTTTATGTCCGAATTGAGAAGTGAGATAGGGCGGACATTTTCGGGTCTGTCTGGTGTTTTGCCTGGTTTAGGGAGTACCGTGATGTGTGCTGTAAGCATCTGATCTGAAAAACCTCCCTCTGTTAGTAATGAATTAAAAAGTGAGGTGAGTGGGGGAAGAACACGATGTAAGAATGTTTTGTAGTATTTTATCCCCAGGCCAGAGTTTTTACTTCCTCCAGTTGTACAAGGGTTTTTGGATCAAGAGTGTTTTTATGTTGAAGAAATAGAGAGCAAAGTTTTACATGAAGTTGTGCGAGTATCTCTCCCTGTTTCTTTTTGTGTTTGGATGCTAGTTTAAGAAAGACACATTTGATATAAGCCTTGAATGAGCCCCAGTGGTCATTTACTACCCCATTATTGTTAATGGATATGAATTGCTTGATTTCTTCTTTTATTAGATTAATATTGTCAATCTCGGCAAGTAAATATTCAGGTAGCTTCCAAGAGGGTCTGGTAGTCAGGGTAGCAGGAAGATGCATTGCTATATGTATGGGAGAATGGTCCGACCAGGTACAGTTCGGGATCTGTGCAGACTGTATAGAGTCTAGCAATCGGGTTCCCAGAAAATGAAATCAATGCGTGAATAAGAGTTGTGCACTGTAGAAAAGTATGAATAGTCTCTAGTAGTGGGGTGCAACGATCTCCAAATATCAAATAAATTGTGGTGTGCGATAAGGGTATTGAATTGTTTAGTGATTTTAAGTAAAGGGAGATCATAGGCTCTATTTCTAGGGGAGTGTCTATGTTGAAGTCCCCTGCAAGTAATAGGTTACCTGTTTTATGGGAATCTAAAAGACGTAGGAACTTTCTAAGGGACTGGGTCTGGCCAGTATTGGGTCCGTAATAAGATGCTAATGTGTACAAAGTACCCTCTAATTTACAATTAGATATCGCCCTTGGGGGTCTGCATGAACATTCATTTTTTCAAAGAGAATGCTCTTATGTATTAGTATTGCTACCCCTCTGGATTTGCTCGACTACTGGGTAGTCTACTGGGTATTGTTTGAATTTGAAGGGGACTGGGGTGCCCTCCACCCAGTGGGTCTCTTGTAAAAATGCCACCTTGGTTTTTGAATGGTTAAGGAAGTGTAGGAGTCTGCTCCATTTACTAGGGGTGTTAAGGCCCCTAACATTATGAGAGATGAATGAAAGCGCCATAATTTATGAGAGTGCGAGGGCAAAGAGAGAAGAAAAGAAAAAAAAAGGGGGGGGGGGGTGCAAGATATCCGGTGTTTATCCAAACAGAAGAGAGGGTCTTGTATTAGATTAGTAGAACCATAGAAACATAGAAACATAGATATTGACGGCAGATAAGAGCCATAGGCCCAGCAAGTCTGCCCCACCTTACCTAACAGTATAAACTTATCTAGTTCGTAGGATAGCCCTATGCTTGTCCCATGCATTTTTAAAGTCCCCCACAGTGTTTGTTGCTACTACCTCTTGAGGAAGTTTATTCCATAAATCAATCACTCTTTCTGTAAAGAAGTGCTTCCTCAAATTACTCCTGAATCTACTACCCTTTAGCTTGAGCTCATGACCCCTTGTTCTTGAATTTTCCATTTTATGTAAAATACCCACAGCCTCAGTTTTACTAAACCCTTTAATGTACTTGAAAGTTGCTATCATATCACCTCTTTCCCTTCTCTCCTCTAAGCTATACATATTTAGGTCATTGAGCCTATCCTGGTAAGTTTTATTTTTTAGACCATGTACCATTTTGGTAGCCCTCCTTTGCACAGATTCAAGTTTGTTAATATCCTTCTGAAGATATGGCCTCCAGAACTGCACACAATACTCAAGATGAGGCCTAACTAATGATCTATAAAGTGGCATAAGAACCTTACTATTTCTGCTGCAAATACCTCTACCAATACATCCAAGCATTCTGCTAGCCTTACTCGCTGCCTTACTACATTGTTTACTAAGTTTTAAATCATCTGAAATAATAATTCCCAAGTCCTGTTCCTCGTCTGTAACAGTCAGTAAAGTGTCATTGAGTCTGTAATTAACATTTGGATTTTTCTTCCCTAAATGCATTATTTTACACTTTGCTGTGTTAAACTTTAGATCCCAGTCGTTTGTCCAATCCTCCAATTGTTGTATATCACTTCTCATTTTGTCTACCCCCCCTGGAACATCCACTCTGTTGCAAATTTTTGTATCATCTGCAAAGAGACATACTTTCCCCTGTAGCCCTTTGCTGATATCGCAGATAAATATGTTAAACAAAACAGGCCCCAGAACTGACCCCTGAGGAACACCACTAGTAACAGCCCCCTCTGCTGAATGAACTCCATTTACTAAGACACTTTGTTTTCTGTCCTTAAGCCAGCATCCCACCCAGTTCACAATACCCCACCCAGGGTTGTGGTATTGACAAGATAAACTGCTTGGGTAGTCTCTTCTGAAAGAGGAGCATGTTATGAATGGGGGGGGTATGTGTAAACTTTGGGAAAGGCACAGCGTGCCTATTATGTATATTCGTCCGGGAGAGTGGAGAGATGAGGAAAAAGTAAATTAAAAGGGATTATGAAATGGATATAGGAAATCTATGTGTTGGTAAAGAAAGGGGGAGTGAGCGGCCACAAAGAATTGCCCACCTGTAGTTATTATGTAGTGTGGCTATAAACCACATTGGGGGGATTGGTCAGTGTTTTTATAGGAGAGTAGGAGTAGGGTAGCCTCAAAGGCTGGGTATCAATCTATATGGGACTTACACAGAGTAGGTTAGAAATCATTTGTATTGGAAAGTTTAAGGACTAAAAGCGTACATGGGGTTGGGTCAGGACTTGGATAAGTAGAGTTATGTAAATGTAAAGTAACTTTATCCAAAAATAGAGACCAAGTGTGCGACTTAGAAACATATGTCTTACACATAGGCCTAGTATACATATCAAGTAAGTACAATGCAATCAATTTTAGGCATTTAGAAGGAAAAACAAACCTGAACTTTTTGCAAAACTCAATATAGCGATCTAAACTACAATACAAAGTTACACAACAACAATACAAGCCTGAATAAAAGAAATAGAGAAGGTTGGCGCTTACCACTTCCAGGGATCCGTGCTTTCAGGTTGCGTCCGCTTCAGCGTAGGCACATGTCCTCCGTCCATTGTTGCTTCCTGGACCCCTGGTCTGAAACGCCTATGCTTCCGGCGTATCCAAAGACAAATGTGTACAAACAAGTAGATCCGGGCTAACAGGAACAAGCTCCTTAGTGATAAACAAAACCTCTAAGTCCACATAGCAGCGTAAAAAAGTGAATAAACCGGTCAATTTATATAAAAGCAGGATTTTTATTGGAGTACTATTAAAAACAAAAATAGAGACAAAGCTCCATTAATACAAGGTAAAGGCTACAGCGTGACTGACTGCAGACATGTTTCGCGTGTGGCTACACGCTTGTTCACTGCTGTCTGACAGCTGTACAATTAGCCTCTATTTAAAGGGGCCTTTGTCAATTAAAAACAACATTTCGATTAACCCTTACCTTACTAGTTTGATCAACAGTACACAAAAGGTAAAGAAACAATGTCTGTTATAAAGACCATATTTATAGCATTACTTAACAGTAAAGAAACCTATGTACTCTATAAATTAGCATATCAAATTCAATATAGTTGCAGGTGGAAAACTTTTTTTTTAAAAAACTTATATTTCTTACAAATATTGTTTTTTAAAAAAGATTTTGTTTTTTAACTTTTAACTTATATTCTTACTAAGTTAAATAAATAAATTTACATCCCTCTCCTTATTGATGCCATTAGGGTGGCTGGTTTTTAATTCAAATATCCATTTAGCTTCTTTGAAATTAAGTTTATATTCTCTGTCGCCCCCTCTTTTATGTTTCATTGCAAAATCAATTGCCTGTATAGAGAGCAGGGAGGCGTTACCCTGGTGCATGGTTTTAAAATGTCTTGAGACATACAACAATACAAGCCCACCTCTAATGTCGCTTCAGAGTGAGGTGTGCACATAGGTATAAAATCGACTTTCTTTAGCATTAAGTGAGGTTTTAGGGTGATTATTTGTCTACAATAAGGTGAGATATTTCCCGACATTGTGTAACGTGATTGGGTGTGGCCAGTACATGTTATGGTGTCATATCATGTATGATCAAATATGGTAGAGAAGAATGAGCCTATCTAGTACTTAAAAGAGAAGTGGATGGTGTTTGCATGAGCGTTATGTGTGTAAAGAATTGGTAGAGGTCAGGGAACCGAGGTGGGCTTATATAAATCAAGACAAACCTGAACTTTGGAGATAATACAACAGAACAGTCAAGAGAGATATACAGTTTTAGAACAAGTTAGGATACAATTCAAAGCTACACAACAGTAATACAAGCCCACCTCTTATGTCACTTCAAAGTGTGGTATGTACGTAGATATAAAATCTACTTTCTTTAGCGTTAAGTGAGATTTTAGGGTGAGTATTTGTCTATAGTAAGGTGAGACATTTCCCTATAGTGTGCAAGGTGGTAGGGTGTGGTGTAGTCTGGGCCTATCTCATACTCATAAGAGGTGAGAATGTTACTTGAATGAGCGTTGCGTGTGTAAAGAGTTGGTAGAAACTAGGGAACCGAGGTGGGCTCAAATTGATCAAGACAAACCTGAACTTTGGAAATAATACAATAGAACAATCAAGAAAATTACACAACTCTACAGATACTTATCAATCCTTCAGGGAAGTTCCAGCTTAGAAAAGGCAGTAGAGCCTATAAGAAAGTGCTACCTGAAAAAAAAAGACATCATTACTCTGTTGGTAGTCCAGTAAGAATAATAAAGACCAGGGAAATACCCTGTGGGAGTCCATCAAAGCGTGTTTCAAGAGTTAGTTGTAAAGGGCCTTCTAGGTATAGAAGACGCCCATTCAGATGCTTTGGCATTTAGTTGCCGGGATTTTTGGGGTGTGTTGTTAGAGTCCACATCAGGAGCAGTGGTTAAGTTCCAGGATTTGAGCAGGGTTAAGCCCTGATTAACATTATGAACTGTGAATGTTTGATTGTCTTTAAATACCAGCAATTTAATTGGGTAGCCCCATCGGTATCAAATGTTCTTTGTCCTCAATATGGTAGTAACGTCTGGATATGTTCTTCTTTGTTGGAGAGTTCTGGCAGAGAGGTCTGGGAATATTTGCAGATTGCGAAACTTCTCTGGCAATGAGGGTTTTTGGAAATGTGCTCTCTGGACTCTTTCTTTATAGGTAAAATAGTGTAAACGCACAATGACATCCCGTGGTTGCTCTTCAGATAAGCCTTTGGGTCTTAGAGAGCGATGCGCCCTATCTATTAAATTTTCAGAATCCAAAGATACTGGAGCAAGTTGTTGGAAGAGGTCCTTCAAGAAAGGTTGGAGATCGCTGGAAGACACAGACTCCGGCACCCCTCGGATCCTGAGTTTATTGCGCCGGGATCTGTCCTCATGGTCTGCAATTTTATCTTCAACCGAATCCATATACTCTGATAGATGCTGAGTATATGTTAGACAGTTGGATTGTTCTGTAGCCAAATCTTTACAATGCCTCTCAAGTGTATTAATGCGTTCTTTGGTAAAGAGATTTCTTTTTTGAGTTCTGCTGTGGAGGCGGACAATTTAGCAGCAAACGATGAATGGTGATCGTCCAACATATTTTTTAAAGAATCCAGTATGAAAGTGGATGTCACTGTTTCACCTGAGCCATGTTGTATGTTCTTCAAGGCAGAGAGAGGAAATTCAGCTGAGTCAGAGCCAGGGGAGTCAGGGGGTTCAGACGTAGTATGGGGATCAGTTGGAAGAGGACTGAAATGATCACAGTCTTTTAAGGGGGATATTGCGGTTTATTTTTTCTCCTCTGTGACTGCGACATAGTTATGTAAATATTGTTTGACGTAGTTCCCAGCTTGTGGTGTGTAACCCAGGGTTGAATTACAGTGAGTAGGTTATTTGCTCAGAAAAACATTCTCCAAAAGTTTAAGAAGTACAGCTGTTCTATAATGTAAAAAATACTGGTTGTATGGTGGGCTTTAATTGCGGCCTTATAGTAAGGTCTTACTCCATAATGAGAGAGTTAGGAGTAGTGTTGAAATACAAAACCAGGAGTAGACAAAAACCTAGTTGAAAGTTGTTGTTATAAACACAGATTGAGTGGTTGATTGAGTAAAGTTTCCCAGAAGTAAAGTGCTGTTTTTTCCAAAGCCACTATGTTCACTTTCTTTTAACTAGTTGCGTTCTTAGGTTCTCTTCCCAGTTTCAAATCTAGTCAAGGTTGGAACAACAAATATTAATAATGCTTAGGCAGCTCTCCTTCATAGGGTACCTACATAGTATCAGGGTATGAGTCTTGTGGTATGCTCTTCTCTTCCTTTTTTTATTTTTATTTTTTCCTTCCTTTTTTCTTCCCCCTCTGTTCTATTTTTCTCTCCTTTCTTTCTCTCTTCGTTTTCTCCTTCCTCTTTCTTCTTTCTGCCTCCCTCTCTCTCCCCTTATTCCCCTTCTTCCTTCTTTTCCCCTTCTCTTCTCTATTCGTTCCCCCTTTCCTTCCTTTTCCTCCCACTCTCCTCTTCCTTATTTCCCCTTTTGCTCTAAGGGTCTAGGGTACCTTTGTATCCAGCTATGTATAGTTCATGTATTTTGTACTAGACCGGTGTACAATCCCAATATGGCAGCCTAATGTATAAATTTGCTTGGCTGTTATATATGTTCAGTACCGTGGTACTTACAGTCAGAGGTGCTCTGTCTCTCCTTCCTTCTTATGGGCTCTGAGGTGGACTTCCCTGTAGAGAGCGGACACACCCGCATCCCTAGATGGAAGTATATGAGGAGCTACCGCTCCGCGAGTGTCTCCTTGCAGTCTCCACGTGGCTCACGTTCAGACGCCAAGATGGCGCCACCTCCTAGCGACTGATGGTATCGGGACAGCGAACTGACCCAATTGCAGGCAAGGTGAGCAGATGGCTCAAGGGTGTACCCGAGGATGTGGTACAATGGGGGAGACAGGTTCCGATATCTTTGATGTGCTGTAGGGTAGATTAGTCTCCTCGGAGTCTCCGGTGTGAGGGCTCCTATATTAAGGACCATGCGATTGTTGTTCTGCCATCTAATAGTTGCAGTCACGGCAAAATGGTATGGCTGGAGGGAGAGTGGAATCAGGAGGACCAAAAAAGGAGTAAAAAAGCAAAAAAAAGGCAAAGACTTTAGGGTATCTGTTGGAATTAAAGGGATAAGAGCAGGAGCTCCCTATGAGTGCGACCAGCTTCTTTTTGTGGTCATTTTTAAATACTTCTTAAGGTAGTTAGTATTTTGTTATTTTATGAAAGTGTTATTTAATTGGGGTTCATTTAGGGGGTGTTAGGTTAGGGGGCTTAGTTATTAGATTAATACTTTGAGTTGTGGGGGTTGGCGCATTAGGGGTAAATAGTGTAATTAGGTACTTTGTGTTGTGGGGGGTTGGCGGATTAGAGGTTAATATTGTAATTATATACATTGCGTTGTGGGGGGTTGGCTGATTAGGGGTTAATAGTGTAATTAGGTACTTTGCGTTGTGGGGGTTGGCGGATTAGAGGTTAATATTGTAATTATATACATTGCGTTGTGGGGGGTTGGCTGATTAGGGGTTAATAGTGTAATTAGTTACTTTGCGTTGTGGGGGGATGGCAGATTAGGGGTGGATATTGCGCTTGCTTTTGGTGTTTGGTAAGGCTTTTAGGGAGTTACAGTACTTTCATATTCAGCGCAAGACTTGCTGCGCCTGCCTATATGTGGCAAGGTGAAAATGGAGTAAAATGTCTCCATTCTTGGCGCATAAGTCCTTGTGCTGAATATGTGATACTTACCGCCGACGCTGGTTCTATGTTAGTTAATGGGAGTAAAAACATAAGGACTGAAAGTACCTCTATTTGCTGGCGAATTATGCCGAGCTGAGCGCCTCTGGCTGCCCACGACAAAACGTTAATTTCTAACGGCTAGATTACGAGTTTTGCATTATGAGTGAAAAAGCAGAGTTATGGCTCTTTTCCACTACCGCTGGTATTACGAGTTTTGCAGGCACAGCTGTACCGCACACTTTTTTGGCCATAACGCAACGTAACTACCGCAGCTTTCAAAAAGTCCTTTTCAATGGGACTCCCATAGCGTCAGTATTACGAGTTTGCCTGTCCGGCCAAAAAGTGAGCGGTACAGCCTATAACTACAAGATCTGTACCTCCACCTGAAAGTCAGTAGTTATGGGTTTTACGCTACAAAGCCGTAACCTAAAACTCATAACTAAAGTGCTACAAAGTACACTAACACCCATAAACTACCTATTAACCCCTAAACCAAGGCCCTCCCGCATCGCAAACACTAAAATAAAAATATTAACCCCTAATCTGCCGCTCCGGATATCGCCCACACTATAATAAACATATTAACCCCTAAACCGCCGCACTCCTGCATCGCAAACACTAGTTAAATATTATTAACCCCTAATCTGCTGCCCCCAAAATCGCCGCCACTATACTAAAGTTATTAACTCCTAACCCTAAGTTTAACCCTAACCCTAACACCCACTAACTTTAATATAATTAAAATAAATCTAAATAAAAATTACAATTAATACCTAAATTATTCCTATTTAAAACTAAATTCTTACCTGTAAAATAAACCCTAATCTAGCTACAATACAGGTATACCCCGCTCATACAGCGGGTTAGGGACCGGAGCCCTGCTGTAAAGTGAAAACCGCCTTAAAGTGAAGCAAGGCAGTTTTAGCTTTCTTTTCCTTTGCCAGTGTGTTTAAAAACTTGAAAACATGTTTGAACTAACATATATTAGGGGTGCAATAGTGCTACGTTTAGTTTAATACTAGCACAGAACAGTATTCAATTAGTTTTCAATTAGTATTCAATTAATACTGTACCTGTAAAATAGTGACAATTACTGTAGTAAAATGTGCCAGACTATAACACTGAGACACAGATTGCACAGTAATGCTGTAAACAGAGTGAACTGCGCATAACAAAATGGTGCCAGTCACTTTTGTTGCAATCTCATAATGAGTACAGCACTGTTTTAAAATCCTTGGAGGTTGAACTTCAGCTCCACAAAGCGCTGTATTAGCAAAGCACTGTAAAGTGAAGCGCTGTAAAGTGAGGTATACCTATAAAACTAATAGTTATATTGTAGCTAGATTATGTTTTATTTTTATTTCACAGGCACGTTTGTATTTATTTTAACTAGGTAGAATAGTTAGTAAATAGTTATTAACTATTTACTAACTACCTAGTTAATATAAATACAAACTTACCTGTAAAATAAAACCTAACCTGAGTTACACTAACACCTAACCTTACACCACAATTAAATCAATTACATTAATTAAATACAATTAACTAAATTACAAAAAAACAAACACTAAATTACACAAAATAAAAAAGAAATTATAAAATATTTAAACTAGATTACACCTAATCTAATAGCCCTATCAAAACAAAAAGCCCCCCCCCCCCCAAAATAAAAAAAACCCTAGCCTAAACTAAACTGCCAATAGCCCTTAAAAGGGCTTTTTGTGGTGCATTGCCCCAAAGAAATTAGGTCTTTTACCTGTAAATAAAAATACAAACAACCGCCCAACAGTAAAACCCACCACCCACACAACCAACCCCCCCAAAAAAACATCTAAAAAACCTAAGCTATCCATTGCCATGAAAAGGGCATTTGGATGGGCATTGACCTTAAAAGGACATTTAGCTCTTTTTCAGCCCAAACCCCTAATCTAAAATTAAAACCCACCCAATAAACCCTTAAAAAAAACCTAACACTAACCCCTGAAGATAAACTTACAGTTTTTGAAGACCCGACATCCATTCTCAACGAAGTGACAGAAGTCCTCAGCGAAGCCGGCAGAAGTCTTCATCCAGACGGCATCTTCTATCTTCATCCATCTGGTGTGGAGCAGCTCCATCTTCAAGACATCCGGCGCAGAGCACCCTCTTCTTCCAACGGCTAATGAAGAATGAAGGTTCCTTTAAGGGACGTCATCCAAGATGGCGTCCCTTGAATTCCGATTGGCTGATAGAATTCTATCAGCCAATCGGAATTAAAGGTAAAAAAATCCTATTGGCTGATGCAATCAGCTAATAGGATTGAGCTTCCAATAGGCTGATAGAATTCTATCACCCAATCGGAATTAAAGGTAAAAAAATCCTATTGGCTGATGCAATCAGCCAATAGGATTGAAGCTCAATCCTATTGGCTGATTGCATTAGCCAATAGGATTTTTTCACCTTTAATTCCGATTGGCTGGTAGAATTCTATCAGCCAATCGGAATTCAAGGGATGCCATCTTGGATGATGTCCCTTAAAGGAATCTTCATTCTTCGTTAGCCGTCGGAAGAAGAGGATTCTCCGCACCGGACGTCTTGAGGATGGAGCCGCTCCGCGCCAGATGGATGAAGATAGAAGATGCCGTCTGGATGAAGACTTCTGCCGGTTTGGATGAAGACTTTGGCCCACTTGGATGAAGACTTCTGCCGGCTTCACTGAGGACTTCTGCCACTTCGTTGAGGATGGATGTTGGGTCTTCAAAAACTGTAAGTGGATCTTCGGGGGTTAGTGTTAGGTTTTTTAAAGGTTTATTGGGTGGGTTTTAATTTTAGATTAGGGGTTTGGGCTGAAAAATAGCTAAATGCCCATCCAAATGCCCTTTTCAGGGCAATGGGTAGTTTAGGTTTTTTTAAGGTAGGTTTTTATTTGGGGGGTTATTTACAGGTAAAAGAGTTGATTTCTTTGGGGCAATGCCCCGCGAAAGGCCCTTTTAAGGGCCATTGGTAGTTTATTGTAGGCTAGGGGTTTTTTTTTATTTTGGGGGGGCTTTTTTATTTTGATAGGGCTATTAGATTAGGTGTAATTAGTTTAAATATTTGATAATTTATTTTTAATTTTGTGTAATTTAGTGGGGGTTTTTTGCAATTTAGTTAATTGTATTTAATTAATGTAATTTATTTAATTGTAGTATAAGGTTAGATGTTAGTGTAACTAAGGTAAGGTTTTATTTTGCAGGTAAATTTGTATTTATTTTAGCTAGGTAGTTACTAAATAGTTAATAACTATTTAGTAACTAGTCAACTTAGTTAAAATAAATACAAACTTACCTGTGAAATAAAATTAAAACCTAAGATAGTTACAATGTAACTATTAGTTATATTGTAGCTAGCTTAGGGTTTATTTTACAGGTAAGTATTTAGTTTTAAATAGGAATTATTTAGTTAATAATAGTCATTTTTATTTAGATTTATTTTAATTATATTAAAGTTAGTGGGTGTTAGGGTTAGACTTAGGGTTAGGTTTAGGGGTTAATAACTTTAGTATAGTGGCGGCGACATTGGGGGCGGCAGATTAGGGGTTAATAAGTGTAGGTAGGTAGCAACGACATTGGGGGCAGCAGATTAGGGGTTAACAAGTGTGGGTGGGTGGCGACAACATTGGGGGCAGCAGAATAGGGGTTAATAAGTGTAGGTAGGTGGCGGCGATGACGGGGGCAGCAGATTAGGGGTGTTTAGACTCGGGGTTTATGTTAGGGTGTTAGTTGTAAACATACATTTTCTTTCCCCATAGGAATCAATGGGGCTGCATTATGGAGCTTTACGCTCCTTTATAGCAGGCATTAAGCTTTTTTTCAGCCGGCTCTCCCCATTGATGTCTATGGGGAAATCGTGCACGAGCACGTAAAACCAGATCACAGCAGCACTCGTATTTGAGTGCGGTATGGATCTCAATTTTGCTCAACGCTCACATATTGCCTGCTAACGCCGGGTTTATTAAAACCTGTAATAGCAGCGCTATAGGGAAGTGAGCGGAGACAATAACTTTCAAGTTAGCACCGAGCCGCTCATAACGCAAAACTCGTAATCGTGATGTCTTCACCTCTTACCCAATAGTGTTTTTTGACGTTGGTGGCCGGAGGGGCTCCGCTCGGCATAAACTTGTGGGCAAATAAAGATACTTTCAGCATGAAGTTTTTTATACTTCATGACTGAAAGTCACCTTTATTTATAACACTCATAAATCCTAGCTTTTTAAAAAAAATAGTGCAGATGTTATAAATATATATGGTTTAAACATTACACATATGTGCAGTGACTGCATATTTTATATGCATGATTTTGTACTACATGTAGCTGGCTGCTTTACCCAGCACAGGAGCATGTAGCTACATGTAGCTTTGTACTACATGTAGCTGGCTGCTTTACCCAGCACAGGAGCATGTAGCTACATGTAGCTTTGTACTACATGTAGATGGCTGCTTTACCCAGCACAGGAGCGTTCTACATGTAGTTCAACAGCTTGATCAGGTGCCCGCGCCCATGATGCACTCTTGAAAAAAAAAACAGGAGCTGAAGAGGACGTTGAGGAAGGGAAGGTTACGGTAAGTGAAGTTTTGGGGGGTTAAAACTTTAGGTTAATGTTACATATTTATGTAACAATAATAACTATGTTGACTGACCCTTTAAGTTACTGGTTTTATTTTCAGTGTCATATTACCTCATGTAACTAAATAGAATAGTTAAACGTCTCTCGTCAGGAGGCGTATTGCGGCTCCTGAGCAGATCACAGCCAATCAGAAATGGCAGTCACATATAGTCACCAATCTCTAGCCATATGTCCTGTTGCCGAGCAGGGTGTGGCTGGTTAGCCAGTCAGGAATAACAGTTGCACACCCCCACCAATCACCAGACAGTGTTTAAACACCTTGGCCTCGATTCCGATCTTTTAGTTTACAATTGATAATAGCTGTTAATCATTGAAAACCAAATCAATACACACACAAAAAAAATACACTTTGCAACAAACATCCAAAATCACAGATTTGAGCACTTTTAAATTACATCACATCCCTATAGTCTCCCTATCCATCACAAACATCAACAACATCATGTTCAGATGTGCACCAGTTCACATAGGAGTGTTTTTAAATTTCATTGATGGTGATGATGTGTTCAGTATCGGTTCTTATTTGGTGCAACTAGATCGTTGTCTATAAGGGCCATTGCTGTTGTAGGCATCTTGTTTTTCAGGTCAGATCAGAGGCCCATATTATTATTATTTATCCAATGTGTGTGATTGGTCGATCTGTGAGTGTTGACCATTTATCAAGTGTCTCTGGCTGTTAAGTTCAATGTATTTATTTTGTTGTTGATATTTAGCGGTTGATTTATCAAAGGCTTCGCAAGCCTTTTGACCCCATATGACTGCAGGTTCTCACAAGAGAACCTGCATGCCGTATTTAACAAGCAGCGGTCATGAGACTGCTGCTTTCCTAACCTTTCACCACCTCTAAAGTGGCAAATTTCAATCTCCCTGGTATATTCCGACCGGAAAGATTGACAGTTCGTGCCCACGTGTGATTGGCTGTGCGTGGGCAGGGGGCGGGATAGCGCTCGTGTGCAAAGCTGAATTCCACCAGGGGAATTCAGCCCGCCAGAGACGAGCTGTGGCAGACAGGGGTGCGTATTTGCATCCCTCTCCACCTCAGCTTGATAAATCGCCCCCTTAGTCAATAAGTTATGGTCAGGTGGCTTGTGATGACTTAAAGGGACACTCAAGTCAAAATTAAACTTTCATGATTCAGGTAGAACCTGCAACTATAAACAACTTTCCAATTAACTTCCATTAACAAAATGTGCAGTCTTTTTATTTTTACACTTTTTGAGCCATCAGCTCCTACTGAGCATGTGCAAGAATTCACAGAATACACTTATATGCATTTGTGATTGGCTGATGGCTGTCACATGATACAGGGGGAGTGGAAATAGACATAACTGAAGTTCATTTGAAGTTCATTTGAAGCTCATTTGAAGTTCAGACTATGGGCTATGGGCTCAATTTATTAATGTGCGAGCGGATATGATACGATGTAGCGTATCATGTCCGCTGCACATCAATAAATGCCGACAGCGTATGCTGTCTGCATTTATAATTGCACCTGCAGTTCTTGATAAATTGACCCCTACGTTTTATTGGATTGTTTTATTATCGTGCATTTATTGATTATGCAAATCTAAAGTATTTACTGGTCCTTTAAATCAGTGCTGCCTATGCATATTATGGATGACTTTTCCAATATGGAATAAAATATATTTACAATACCAGAATGGTTTTATGTTAGTACTGTGATCATTTTGATGTTGAAAAAAGTTGATTGGGATCTGAAAAATAGCAGATAAGCACAATCGACAAGACCTGAATCAACCGCATACTTATCTAGGGTCAGTAATGCAAAAGTTACATAATAATTATTGCATTAGAACATCCCTAAAGAACCATTACATACAGTAGAATTGTATAATTATCAAATGCATAATAGAAAGAAATACAATAGCTCTTGCTCTGAATTTCAGATGAGTAGTATATTTTTTTTCTGTCAAATTTCAGTTACTTCCATTTTCCCCTCCACTGTATCATGTGACAGCCATCAGCCAATCACAAACACATATACGTATATACTGTGAACTCTTGGGCATGCGCTGTAGGGGTTGGGCCTCAAAGTGTGCATATAAAAAGAATGTTCACATTTTGATAATGGCAGTAAATTTATTTTAATAATTGTATGCACTATCTGAAAGTTTGATTTTGACTTTAATATTTGCTCCTTGCAACTACCTATTTGCATTTAGTAGTTCTGTATATATTTTAATAATCTTCTAATGTCTTAAAGGGACATTAAACACTAAATAAATGCTAGATAGAATGATGCATTCAAAGAAAAGATTAGCCCATGACTAACATGTAGATGTATTTTTTTAAAGTTTCATTAGTTGTTTAAAAAGTGACAAAATAAGTGTAAAGTATAAAACAATGGGAGCTGCCATGTTGTAACTTGTGTTACCTTCTCTGCTGTGGCCAATTAGGGTCAGTTATAAATAGGTCACTAGAGTGTGCAGCCAATGGCTGTGCTGGATTTAACAGTGTTCTGCGCTTCCATTTCTAACAGGAACTGAAAAGCTCACAATTTCAGAATGGAATTACAGACAAAGAGGACAAAATAAATAATGAAAGTATATTGCAGAGTTGTTTTATTATATACAATTTATCATTTTATATTACCATCTCAAAGTGTTTAATGTCCCTTTAACTTTTTATTTCTTTATTTCATTTTAAGTATTATATCTATGCAATTTGCATATGTTTGTTCCTTCCACATTTTTTGCATTAAAGCGATTCATTGATGTTGTACCATGTTGGGAGGTTAAGAAAATTATACCCTACAATGATTTCTCCTGGCCTGCTATGCCAGATATACAGTGCAGAAATCCAGAGGCACTAAAAGAGGGATCTTTTAGAAGTATGTTTATTAGACAGCCCTTCATACTGACCAATTCTAAAATTACACACTGACTACTACTCTTTCATGTTGGAAACCTTAAACTTGCCTTAGGGATAAACATTCAATACACAATTTAAAAGGGAAAAATAAGATTAAATTATAATTCCCAGAATAAAAAGAAAGGATTACTTTACTTCCAGTTGTGCTTTTTCTACCACCTATAAGTGATGTGTAAAAGAAACATGCATGTTATATAAGAATAGATTTAAATGCAAATATATATATGTGTATGTAGTCTCTTGTTTATTTTTATAGAAAATATTTGACTATAAAAAGAAAAAATCTGTGCATGTTTAACACATTTGCCATATAAGCAGACCTGTTTTGGGCAAGTATTTACCACTAACGCTCAATACATAAGATATGATACAGAAATATATTATATTTTTTTTTTACAGTTATTATTTTTAATATAAAATCTTAAATTCCAACAATCAGTGTCTTTGAATTTGGTGTTAATACAATTTATATTACTTAATCCATGTTATATATTAGTGCATGTTGATTTACAAAATAGAACATCTAAAGGACATTATAGGACAAAAATGATATGATCGATTTTGTTTTAGCTCTATCAACCCTGTGATGCTGTGTTTAACCTTCACAAAGTGGTTAAACACATAGTTAAAGCAACACTCAGGAACCACAGAGAACTGCTGATACCGAGCAGAGGACCTGAGCCAATCAACAGTGAAAGTCACACAGCATGGATGTGTGACTGTCACTGCTAATTTGCTTACTGGCTGTATCTGTTTGAGATGAGGATTACTCTGCAGCTCCTGGGTGATTCTTTAACCCCATTTCAGGGATTAAACACATAGCATAGTAGTGTCCTTATTGCACAAATTGCATGATCTACCTTATAAGAGCATGTAATATTTGCACAATGATGTCCCTTTAATTAGATCAAATTGCAGTTAGTCTGATAGATGTTTAGCTTAAAATGATACCTGAAGTAGCCATTACCTTTACTCTTATTCTGAAAAGGTGTTGAAAGGGATCTGTTTTGGCACTTCCAATTTCCTTTAAAGGGACAGTCTACTCCAGAATTTTTATTGTTTAAAAAGATAGATAGTCCCTTTATTACCCATTCCCCAATTTTACATAAATAAAATAAAATTACAGCACTGTTATATTAATATACTTTTTACCTCTGTGATTACTTTGTATATAAGCCTCTGTAGACTGCCCCCTTATTTCAGTTCTGTTGACAGACTTGCATTTTAGCTAATTAGTGCTGACTCATAAATAACTCCACGGATGTGAGCACAATGATATATATATATATATATATGGTACACATGAACTAACACCCTCTAGCTGTGAAAAAATGTCAGATAAGAGGCGGCCTTCAAGGTCTTAGAAATTAGCATATGAGCATAACTAGGTTCAGCTTTCAACTAAGAATACCAAGAGAACAAAGCAAATGTTATGATAAAAGTAAAGTGGAAAGTTGTTTAAAATGACAAGTCCTATCGGAATTATGAAAGTTTTTAATTTTGATTAGACTGTCAAAAGAACTGACAACGTAAACGACTGATCATCTGGAACCTATAATCTATGTCTCACACTAAGCCACCTCTCTCAAGGAATCACCGTCAAATCACTGTCAATCAATCAATCAGAATCTGGAATAGCCCCACCTCCCCTTAATTTGCCATCTTTTATTATGGATCTTTTATTTTGTTTCACTTTTCCTTCGTAACATGTGGCGGATTACTTGCTTATTTGGACTTTCTTCTGCACTCTGGGTATTGAACAAGTGCTCAGACAAAATATTTATTATGTTTCTCATCCAAAATAAGTTCCCAAGGTCAATCAGTTCTGCCGAATTTTGACAACATTATTTGTTCATTAACGGCAATTCAGTCAACCCCTAATTTCCTATGAGGAACATCTCCAGGACAGCTGCTGAATAACAGATTAAAAGTCAATGAAGGGATATTTTCTTTTACATGAATGAATTTAAACAACGTTCAGATCTAATTCTATTGTGATTTATTCTCCTGATATCTTTTGTTGATGCACTAGCAATGCACTACTGGGAGCTAGCTAAACACATCAGGTGAGCCAATGGCAAGAAACAACAAAAGTTGGTCACCAGCTAGCTCCCAATAGTATATTGCTGCCCCTGAGCCTACCTAGGTATGCTTTTCAACAAAGGATATCAATAGGACAAAGCACATTAGATATAAGAGGTAAATTGGAAAGTTTTTTAACTTGCACGCTCTATCAGAATCATGAGGTTTAATGTGAGCTTTACTGTCCCTTTAAAGTCAAAGTACTAGCTATTGCTACTGCTACAAGTCAACAGCACAAACCAAGAACAAAAACAAAATTTATGATTACCTGATACATTTCTTTCTTTCTGGGCATGAAGAGTCCATGAAACATTTTAATTACTAGTGGGATATTTACTCCTGGGTAGCAGGAGGAAGCAAAGAGCACCCCAGCAGAGCTGTTAAGTATCACTTCCCTTACCCATAACCCCCAGTTATTCGGCCGAAGGGAAACGGAAAAAGAAGATAACACAAGGGTATAGAGCTGCCTGAGGACTAGACAAAAAAATTGCCGTCTTAATTTGAATAAGGGCGGGTTGTGGACTCTCCATGCCCAGAGATAAATACATTTATCAGGTAAGCATAGATTTTGGTTTCTTTCCTATGGCATGGAGAGTCCACAAAACATTCTAATTACTAGTGGGAACCAATACCCAAGCTAGAGGACAAAGAATGAATAGGGAGGGAGAACAAGACAGGCAGACCTAAACTGAAGGCACCACCACTTGAAAAACCTTTCTCCCAAAAAAAGCCTCAGCTGAGGCAAAAGTATCAAATTTGTAGAATTTGGAAAAAGTATGAATAGAGGAGTTGCCATACAGATTTGCTCCACAGAAGATTCATTTTTGAAAGCCATGAAGATGAAACAGCTCTAGTGGAATGAGCCTTAATTCTCTCAGGAGGCTGCTGTCCAGCTGTCTCATAAGCTAAACGGATAATACTTCTCAACCAGAGAGAAAGAGTGGTAGAAGTAGCCTTCTGACCCCTACGCTTATCTTGACCTTGAACCGTACTTTGGAAGCTTGGCGTTTTGTTGAGACGCCATCAGATCCAACTCCGGAACCCCCCACCTGAGAGTTATCATTGTGAAAACCTATGGGTCAAGAGCCCTCTCTCCTGGATGAAAAGTCTGCCTGCTTATTAAATCCTCCTCCCAGTTGTCCACCCCTGGTATGGGGATGGCAGAGAGATGGCAATCGTGAGACTCCGCCCACTAAAGAATGCGAGGCACCTCCATCATTGCCAAGGAACTCCGAGTTTCTCCCTGGTGATTGATGTAGGCCACCGAGATAATGTCCGACTGAAATCTGATAAATTGGACCAAAGCTAGTTGAGACCAAGCTATTAAAGCATAGAAAATTGTTCTCAACTCCAAGATGTTTATTGGAAGAGACGACTCCTCTGGAGTCCACAGACCCTGTGTCTTTAAGAAACCCCAAACTGCTCCCCAGCCTAATAGGCTGGCGTCTGTGGTCACAATCACCCAGGAAGGCCTCAGGAAGTATGTGCCCCGAGACAGATGGTCCTGTGAAACCGACCATGAAAGTAAGACTCTTGTTGGGGAATCCAAATTTATCTTCTGCGAGAGATCTGAGTGGTCCCCGTTCCATTGACTGAGCATGCATAGCTGCAGAGGTCTCAGATGGAACTGAGCAAAAGGAATGATGTCCATGGAGGCAACCATCAGTCCAATCACCTCCATGCATTGAGCCACAGATGGACGAATAGCAGACTGGAGAGACAGGCAAGAAACATAAAGCTTGGATTTTCAGACGTCCATCAGAAAAATCTTCATGGACAGGGAATCATGTATCTGGAACAAGGGAACTCTTTCCCAGATTCACTTTCCACCAGTGGGAACGTAGAATATACAACAACATCTTGGTATGAGATCTTGCTAGATGAAAAGATGGCGCTTGAACTAGAATGTCGTCTAGATAAGGCGCCACAGCAATACCCTGGGACCTCACCACTGCCAAAAGAGCCCACAGAATCTTACAATTTCCTGATTAATATTGCGATCCGACACTACCTTAGGGAGAAACCCCAGCTTAGTACGAAGGACCGCCTTATCAGCATGAAAAATAAGGTAAGGGGAATCACACTGCAGAGCCGAAAGTTCGGAAACTCTGTGAGCAGAAGAAATAGCAAGAAGAATCAAAACCTTGCAAGATAGTAATTTAGTACTAACAGAATGCACTGGCTCAAATGGAGCCTGCTGCAAAATTATAAGAACAAGGTTAAGACTCCAAGGAGGAGCAACAGATTTAAACACAGGCCTGAATCTGCCATCTTCACCATCCTCCCGTGATCAAGGCAAAGAGAATGACTGGGGGTTATGGGTAAGGGAAGTGATACTTAACAGCTCTGCTGGGGTGCTCTTTGCCTCCTCCTGCTGGCCAGGAGTGAATATCCCACTAGTAATTAGAATGTTTTGTTGACTCTCCATGCCATAGGAAAGACATTTAAGCTTACATACTTTGTTGTCTGACATAGGAAACAATCAGCTGTCAATTAAATTGCTGGGTATAGTTATTTTATAAGGTAAAGTTGAACTTCTGAACTTGCTTGAATAGTAAACATGAACCTTTGAACTGTTTCCTGCAAGAAAAGCTTTTTCGCCTTTAGAGGAATGGTTTTAGCGTCATGGGGCGCGATCCGATATAGATCGCAGTTTGCGGCGCAAGCGAGGGAACCCACGTCGCCCGCAGTTTCAGCTCGCAACTCGAGCCATCCAATATGCGGCGCCGTCACTTGCTAAAGTGGCGCAAGTCTCACAAACCAGCGATGTCCAGAAATCTGCGTAAGTACAGATTTTTGGAGTCGCCAGTGACTTGAGCCACGTTAGAAACTGCCGGCACCTACAAAACCTGACTAAAGTCTAAATCACCCGCACTGTCTAACACGCCTCCCTAACATAGCCCGACACGTCTAACCCTCTATCCGCTATCCCCCCTCACTATCCTAACAATAAAAAAGCTATTAACCCCTAAACCGCCGCTCCCGTACCCCGCCGCAACCTAATAAAGTTATTAACCCCTAAACCGTCGCTTCCGTACCCCGTCGCCAGCTATATTATATCTATAACCCCCTAAAGTGAGCCCCTAACACCGCCGCCATCTATATTAAAATTATTAACCCCTAATGTAAGCCCCTTACACCGCCGCCATCTCTATTAAAATGATTAACCCCTAATTTAATCTACCTACCCCGCCGCCAGCTATGTTATCTATATTAACCCTAAGTATATTATAGTTAATATAGGTATTACATTATATATATTAACTATATTAACCCTAATTATATTAGGGTTAATATAGTTAATATAGTTACTATAGTATTTATATTAACTATATTAACTCTATCTAACCCTAACACCCCTAACTAAATTTATATTAAATTAATCTAATTCATTTATAAACTAAAATATTCCTATTTAAATCTAAATACTTACCTATAAAATAAACCCTAAGATAGCTACAATATAATTAATAATTACATTGTAGCTATGTTAGGGTTAATATTTATTTTACAGGTAAATTGTTAATTATTTTAACTAGGTATAATAGCTATTAAATAGTTATTAACTATTTAATATCTACCTAGTTAAAATAATTACCCAATTACCTGTAAAATAAATCCTAACCTAAGTTACAAATACACCTACACTATCAATAAATTAAATAAACTACAAACATCTATCTAAAAATACAATTAAATTAACTAAACTAAATTACAAAAAAAAACAAACACTAAATTACAAAAAATAAAAAAAAGATTACAAGATTTTTAAGCTAATTACACCTATTCTAAGCCCCCTAATAAAATAATAAACCCCCAAAATAAAAAAAATTCCCTGCCCTATTCTAAATTAAACAAATTTCAAAGCTCTTTACCTTACCAGCCCTTAAAAGGGCCTTTTGTGGGGCATGCCCCAAAGAATTCAGCTCTTTTGCATACAAATACAATACCCCCCCCCCATTACAACCCACATACCCCTATTCTAAAACCACCCAAACCCCCCTTAAAAAAGCCTAACACTACCCCCCTGAAGATCTCCCTACCTTGTCTTCACCACACCGGGCCGAACTCCTGATCCGATCCGGGCGATGTCTTCCTCCAAGCGGCAAAGAAGAATTCTTCCTCCGGCGACGTCTTCCTCCAAGCGGCAGCAAAGTCTTCATTCTTCCGGCGGCATCTTCAATCTTCTTTCTTCGCTCCGCCGCCGCGGAGCATCCATCCCGGCCGACTACTGAACTACGAATGAGGTACCTTTAAATGACGTCATCCAAGATGGCGTCCGCCGAATTCCGATTGGCTGATAGGATTCTATCAGCCAATCGGAATTAAGTTAGAAAAATCTGATTGGCTGATTGAATCAGCCAATCAGATTCAAGTTCAATCCGATTGGCTGATCCAATCAGCCAATCAGATTGAGATCGCATTCTATTGGCTGTTCCGATCAGCCAATAGAATGCGAGCTCAATCTGATTGGCTGATTGGATTGAACTTCTAGGTTACGCCGTATATGTGATACCAAACCCGCGCAAATATTGGCGTCGCCGGCTTTTGCGGGCGACGATTTTTATCGGATGGACCCCATGATTGGAGAAACTATTTTTTTGCAGCACCATTATTCATCCATTTATTTATTTGTTTAATGGGAGATTTATTTTTTCTTTTGAAATGAATATAACAAATGCAGATGCAGTGATGAAAAAGCTGGAAAAAACGTGCTCATGCATGATTTCCCCATAGGATACAATGGGGCTGAGCTGGCTGAAAAAAAAACCTAACACCTGCAAAAAAGCAGCGTTCAGCTCTTAAAGGGAAGTAAACACCAGAATTTTTGTTGTTTAAAAAGGTAGATTATCCCTTTATTACCCATTCCCCAATTTTGCATAACCAACACAGTTATAATAATATACTTTTTACCTCTGTGATTACCTTGTATCTAAGCCTCTGCAAACTGCCCCCTTATTTCAGTTCTTTTGACAGACATGCATTTTTAGCCAATCAGTGCTTGCGCTTAGGAGCTTCACGTGCCAGAGCTCAATGTTATCTATATGAAACACATGAACTAACGCCCTCTAGTGGTGAAAAACTGTCAAAATGCTTTCCAATTAGAGGCAGTCTTCAAGGTCTAAGAAATTAGCACATGAACCTCCTAGATTTAGCTTTCAACTAAGAATACCAAAAGAACAAAGCAAAATTGGTAATAAAAGTAAATTGGAAAGTTGTTTAAAATTACATGCCCTATTTAAATCATGAAAGATTTTTTGTGACTTTACTGTCCCTTTAACGCAGCCCCATTGTTTCCTATGTCTACACCTAACACCCTAACATGAACCTCGAGTCTAAACACCAATCCGATCAATCCGATTGGCTGATTGGATCAGCCAATAGAATGCGAGGTCAATTCTATTGGCTGATCCAATCAGCTAATCGGATTGAACTTTAATCCGATTGGCTGATTAAATCAACCAATCAGATTTTTCCTACCTTAATTCCGATTGGCTGATAGAATCCTATCAGCCAATCGGAATTCGAGGGACGCCATCTTGGATGACGTCATTTAAAGGAACCTTCATTCTTCGTTAGGACATTGATTGAAGAGGATGGCTCCGCGTCGGCTGGATAGAAGATGGCTCCTCTCCGCTCCAGAAGGATGAAGATAGAAGATGCTGCCTGGATGAAGATGTCTGCTGGTCCGGATGTGCTCTTCTGCCCCATCGGTGCCCGGCTGGGTGAACACGGCTCAAGGTAGGGTGATCTTCAATGGGGGTAGTGTTAGGATTTTTTAAGGGGTGATCGGGTGGGTTTTAGAGTAGGGGTGTGTGGGTGGTGGGTTGTAATGTTGGGGGGGGTATTGTATTTCTTTTTTTTACAGGTAAAAGAGCTGATTACTTTAGCCCCGCAAAAAGCCATTTTTAAGGGCTTGTAAAAGAGCTGATTACTTTGTAATTTAGTTTAGGATAGGGAATTTCATTAATTTTTTAGTTTAGTAGGGGGATTAGATTAGGTGTAATTAGTTTAAAAAAATTGTAATTTCTTTTTTATTTTCTGTAATTAAGTGTTTTTTTTCTCATAATTTAGTTTATTTAATTTAATTGTAATTAGTTTAATTTAATTTAGGTAATTAATTTATTTATAGAGTAGTGTTAGGTGTAATTGTAACTTAGGTAAGGGTTTATTTTACAGGTATATTTGTATTTATTTTAGCTAGGTAGTTATTAAATAGTTAATAACTATTTAATAACTATTGTACCTAGTTAAAATAAATACAAAGTTGCCTGTAAAATAAAAATAAATCCTAAAATAGCTACAATGTAACTAATAGTTATATTGTAGCTATTTTAGGGTTTATTTTATAGTTAAGTATTTAGTTTTAAATAGGATTAATTTATTTAATTATAGTAATTTTATTCAGATTTATTTAAATTATATTTAACTTAGGGGGGTGTTAGGGTTAGGGTTAGACTTAGGTTTAGGGGTTAATAACTTTATTATAGTAGCAGCGACGTTGGGGGCGGGAGATTAGGGGTTAATAAAATTTATTATAGTGTTTGCGAGGCGGGAGTGCAGCGGTTTAGAAGTTAATACATTTATTATAGTGGCGGCGATGTCCGGTAGGCAGATTAGGGGTTAATAAGTGTAGTTAGGTGGCGGCGACGTTGGGGGCGGCAGATTAAGGGTTAATAAATATAATGTAGGTGTCGGCGATGTTAGGGGCAGCAGATTAGGGGTTCATAGGTATAATGTAGGTGGCGGCGATGTCCGGTCGGCAGATTAGGGGTTAAATAATTTTATTATAGTGTTTGCGATGTGGGGGGGGCCTCTGTTTAGGGGTTCATAGGTAGTTTATGGGTGTTAGTGTACTTTGTAGCACTTTAGTTAAGAGCTTTATGTTCCGGCTTTAGCCCATAAAACTCTTAACTATTGACTTTTATATGCAGTAGGAGTCTTGGAGGTAGAGGCTGTACCGCTCACTTTCTCCAAGACTTGTAATACCAGCGTTAGGCAAATCCCATTAAAAAGATAGGATACACAATTGACGTAAGGGGATTTGCGGTATAGAAAAGTCGTGGAAAAAAACAGAATTTATGCTTACCTGATAAATTACTTTCTCCAACGGTGTGTCCGGTCCACAGCGTCATCCTTACTTGTGGGATATTCTCTTCCCCAACAGGAAATGGCAAAGAGTCCCAGCAAAGCTGGTCACATGATCCCTCCTAGGCTCCGCCCACCCCAGTCATTCGACCGACGGACAGGAGGAAATATATATAGGAGAAACCATATGATACCGTGGTGACTGTAGTTAGAGAAAATAATTCATCAGACCTGATTAAAAAACCAGGGCGGGCCGTGGACCGGACACACCGTTGGAGAAAGTAATTTATCAGGTAAGCATAAATTCTGTTTTCTCCAACATTGGTGTGTCCGGTCCACGGCGTCATCCTTACTTGTGGGAACCAATACCAAAGCTTTAGGACACGGATGAAGGGAGGGAGCAAATCAGGTCACCTAAATGGAAGGCACCACGGCTTGCAAAACCTTTCTCCCAAAAATAGCCTCCGAAGAAGCAAAAGTATCAACTTTGTAAAATTTGGCAAAAGTGTGCAGTGAAGACCAAGTCGCTGCCTTACATATCTGGTCAACAGAAGCCTCGTTCTTGAAGGCCCATGTGGAAGCCACAGCCCTAGTGGAGTGAGCTGTGATTCTTTCAGGAGGCTGCCGTCCGGCAGTCTCATAAGCCAATCGGATAATGCTTTTAAGCCAAAAGGAAAGAGAGGTAGAAGTCGCTTTTTGACCTCTCCTTTTACCAGAATAAACAACAAACAAGGAAGATGTTTGTCTGAAATCTTTAGTAGCCTCTAAATAGAATTTTAGAGCACGGACTACGTCCAAATTGTGTAACAAACGTTCCTTCTTTGAAACTGGATTCGGACACAAAGAAGGTACAACTATCTCCTGGTTAATATTTTTGTTGGAAACAACTTTCGGAAGAAAACCAGGCTTAGTACGCAAAACCACCTTATCTGCATGGAACACCAGATAGGGCGGAGAACACTGCAGAGCAGATAACTCTGAAACTCTTCTAGCAGAAGAAATTGCAACCAAAAACAAAACTTTCCAAGATAATAACTTAATATCTACGGAATGTAAGGGTTCAAACGGAACCCCTTGAAGAACTGAAAGAACTAGATTTAGACTCCAGGGAGGAGTCAAAGGTCTGTAAACAGGCTTGATCCTAACCAGAGCCTGAACAAATGCTTGAACATCTGGCACAGCTGCCAGTCTTTTGTGAAGTAAAACAGATAAAGCAGAGATCTGTCCCTTCAGAGAACTTGCAGATAATCCTTTCTCCAAACCTTCTTGTAGAAAGGATAGAATCTTAGGAATTTTTATCTTGTTCCATGGGAATCCTTTAGATTCACACCAACAGATATATTTTTTCCATATTTTATGGTAAATTTTTCTAGTTACAGGCTTTCTAGCCTGAATCAGAGTATCTATTACAGAATCTGAAAACCCACGCTTTGATAAAATCAAGCGTTCAATCTCCAAGCCGTCAGTTGGAGGGAAACCAGATTCTGATGTTCGAATGGACCCTGAACAAGAAGGTCCTGTCTCAAAGGTAGCTTCCATGGTGGAGCCGATGACATATTGACCAGGTCTGCATACCAAGTCCTGCGTGGCCATGCAGGAGCTATCAAGATCACAGAGGCCCTCTCCTGATTGATCCTGGCTACCAGCCTGGGGATGAGAGGAAACGGTGGGAATACATAAGCTAGGTTGAAGGTCCAAGGTGCTACTAGTGCATCTACTAGGGTCGCCTTGGGATCCCTGGATCTGGACCCGTAGCAAGGAACCTTGAAGTTCTGACGAGACGCCATCAGATTGAATGCCCATAATTGAGTTATTTGGGCAAAGATTTACGGATGGAGTTCCCACTCCCCCGGATGGAATGTCTGACGACTCAGAAAATCCGCTTCCCAATTTTCCACTCCTGGGATGTGGATCGCAGACAAGTGGCAGGAGTGATCCTCCGCCCATTGAATTATCTTGGTCACTTCTTTCATCGCCAGGGAAGTCCTTGTTCCCCCCTGATGATTGATATATGCAACGGTCGTCATGTTGTCTGACTGAAACCTTATGAATTTGGCCTTTGCTAGTTGAGGCCAAGCTCTGAGAGCATTGAATATCGCTCTCAGTTCCAGAATGTTTATCGGGAGAAGAGACTCTTCCCGAGACCATAGACCCTGAGCTTTCAGGGATTCCCAGACCGCGCCCCAGCCCACTAGGCTGGCGTCGGTCGTGACAATGACCCACTCTGGTCTGCGGAAGCTCATTCCCTGTGACAGATTGTCCAGGGTCAGCCACCAACGGAGTGAATCTCTGGTCTTTTGATCTACTTGAATCGTCGGAGACAAGTCTGTATAATCCCCATTCCACTGTCTGAGCATGCACAGTTGTAATGGTCTTAGATGAATTTGTGCAAAAGGAACTATGTCCATTGTTGCAACCATCAATCCTATTACTTCCATGCACTGCGCTATGGAAGGACGAGGAACAGAATGAAGTACTTGACAAGAGCTTAGAAGTTTTGATTTTCTGACCTCTGTCAGAAAAATCCTCATTTCTAAGGAATCTATTATTGTTCCCAAGAAGGGAATTCTTGTTGACGGGGACAGAGAACTTTTTTCTTTGTTCACCTTCCATCCGTGAGATCTGAGAAAGGCTAGGACGATGTCCGTATGAGCCTTTGCTTTTGACAGGGACGACGCTTGAATCAGGATGTCGTCCAAGTAAGGTACTACTGCAATGCCCCTTGGTCTTAGAACCGCTAGAAGGGACCCTAGTACCTTTGTGAAAATCCTTGGAGCAGTGGCTAATCCAAATGGAAGTGCCACAAACTGGTAATGCTTGTCCAGAAAAGCAAACCTTAGGAACTGATTATGTTCCTTGTGGATAGGAATATGTAGGTACGCATCCTTTAAATCCACGGTAGTCATAAATTGATTTTCCTGGATAGTAGGTAGGATCGTTCGAATAGTTTCCATTTTGAACGATGGTACCCTGAGAAATTTGTTTAGGATCTTTAGATCCAAAATTGGTCTGAATGTTCCCTCTTTTTTGGGAACTATGAACAGATTGGAATAAAATCCCATTCCTTGTTCTCTTATTGGAACTGGATGTATCACTCCCATCTTTAACAGGTCTTCTACACAATGTAAGAATGCCTGTCTCTTTATTTGGTTTGAAGATAATTGAGACCTGTGGAACCTTCCCCTTGGGGGTAGTTCCTTGAATTCCAGGAGATAACCTTGAGAAACTATTTCTAGCGCCCAAGGATCCTGAACATCTCTTGCCCAAGCCTGAGCAAAGAGAGAAAGTCTGCCCCCCACTAGATCCGGTCCCAGATCGGGGGCTATCCCTTCATGCTGTTTTGGTAGCAGTGGTAGGCTTCTTGGCCTGCTTACCCTTGTTCCAGCCTTGCATTGGTTTCCAGGCTGGTTTGGGTTGTGAAGTATTACCCTCTTGCTTAGAGGATACATAATTAGAGACTGGTCCGTTTCTGCGAAAGGGACGAAAATTAGGCTTATTATTAGCCTTAAAAGACCTATCCTGTGGGAGGGCGTGGCCCTTTCCCCCAGTGATGTCTGAAATAATCTCCTTCAAATCAGGTCCAAATAATGTTTTACCTTTGAAAGGAATGTTAAGCAATTTTGTCTTGGAAGACACATCCGCTGACCAAGACTTTAGCCAAAGCACTCTGCGCACCACAACAGCAAACCCTGAATTTTTCACTGCTAATCTAGCTAATTGCAAAGCGGCATCTAAAACAAAAGAGTTAGCCAATTTAAGTGCTTGAACTCTGTCCATAACCTCCTCATACGAAGATTCTTTACTGAGCGATTTTTCTAGTTCCTCGAACCAGAAACACGCTGCCGTAGTGACAGGAACAATGCATGAAATTGGTTGTAGAAGGTAACCTTGCTGTACAAAAATCTTTTTAAGCAAACCCTCTAATTTCTTATCCATAGGATCTTTGAAAGCACAACTATCTTCGATAGGAATAGTAGTGCGTTTGTTTAGAGTAGAAACCGCCCCCTCGACCTTGGGGACTGTCTGCCATAAGTCCTTTCTGGGGTCGACTATAGGAAATAATTTCTTAAATATAGGGGGGGGGACAAAAGGTATGCCGGGCCTTTCCCACTCTTTATTTACTATGTCCGCCACCCGCTTGGGTATAGGAAAAGCGTCGGGGGGCACCGGAACCTCTAGGAACTTGTCCATCTTACATAATTTCTCTGGAATGACCAAATTGTCACAATCATCCAGAGTAGATAACACCTCCTTAAGCAGTGCGCGGAGATGTTCTAATTCAAATTTAAATGTCACAACATCAGGTTCAGCTTGATGAGAAATTTTTCCTGAATCTGAAATTTCTCCATCAGACAAAACCTCCCTCATGGCCCCTTGAGATTGGTGTGAGGGTATGTCAGAACAGTTATCATCAGCGTCCTCTTGCTCTTCAGTGTTTAAAACAGAGCAATCGCGCTTTCTCTGATAAGTAGGCATTTTGGATAAAAGATTTGCTATGGAGTTATCCATTACAGCCGTTAATTGTTGCATGGTAATAAGTATCGGCGCACTAGATGTACTAGGGGCCTCCTGTGTGGGCATAACTGGTGTAGACACAGTAGGGGATGATGTAGTATCATGTTTACTCCCCTCATTTGAGGAATCATCTTGGGCAATATCATTATCTGTTGCATTACTGTCCTTACTTTGTTTGGACACTATGGCACAATTATCACATAAATTTAAATGGGGAGACACATTGGCTTTCATACATATAGAACATAGCTTATCTGATGGTACAGACATGTTAAACAGGCTTAAACTTGTCAACAAAGCACAAAAAACGTTTTAAAATAAAACCGTTACTGTCACTTTAAATTTCAAACTGAAAACACTTTATTACTGAATATGTGAAAAAGTATGAAGGAATTGTTCAAAATTCACCAAAATTTCACCACAGTGTCTTAAAGCATTAAAAGTATTGCACACCAAATTTCAGAGCTTTAACCCTTAATTTAACCCTTATACAGTCCCAGAATGAGGCTCTGTCTATAACTAGAAAGGCCCCCATCTGAAAAAGGTGTCCAACACAGTGCCTGCCGTTTTTCTAAACGTTCCCCAAGATTATAATACCAATAATTAGTTAGAATCTGCATAATATGCCTAGTAAAGCAATTGTTTTAGCCCAGAAAAATGTCTACCAGTTTTTAAGCCCTTTTTGAAGCCCTTTATTCTTTTATGTTTAACTAAGAAAATGGCTTACTGGTCCCCATGAGGGGAAATGACAGCCTTCCAGCATTACATGGTCTTGTTAGAAATATGGCTAGTCATACCTTAAGCAGAAAAGACTGCTAACTGTTTCCCCCAACTGAAGTTACTTCATCTCAACAGTCCTGTGTGGAAACAGCAATTGATTTCAGTTACTGTCTGCTAAAATCATCTTCCTCTTACAAACAGAAATCTTCATCCTTTTCTGTTTCAGAGTAAATAGTACATACCAGCACTATTTTAAAATAACAAACACTTGATAGAAGAATAAAACTACATTTAAACATCAAAAAACTCTTAACCATCTCCGTGGAGATGTTGCATGTGCAACGGCAAAGAGAATGACTGGGGTGGGCGGAGCCTAGGAGGGATCATGTGACCAGCTTTGCTGGGACTCTTTGCCATTTCCTGTTGGGGAAGAGAATATCCCACAAGTAAGGATGACGCCGTGGACCGGACACACCAATGTTGGAGAAAAGTGAGCGGTACACCTGTACCTGCCAGACTCGTAATACCAGCGGGCGTTAAAAAGCAGCGTTAGGACCCCTTAACGCTGCTTTTTAAAGCTAACGTCGAACTCGTAATCTAGGCGTTAGTTTTTATAACAAATGCTATGGCCTCCATTATAATTAAAGGCAATTTGCTCCCAAAAAAATGTTTTGTATTCCAACAAAGGGCTAGATTATGAGAGGCGGCAAGCGTTTTTGTTTTTTTTAGGGCTTTTTATGCGAGACAGGAATAGCGTGTTTATTTTGAGTTGAAAAGTAAACACATTCGCTTGAGCACAATCAAGATTTACGTGTGCCGGGTTATCGTGATTTAAGAGCTTGCATAAAACGTAGGGGAAGAAAAAAGTTGCACGTAATACAACATAAATACATGAATTTTTAAATGAGCAGATTTGTTTTTCTGACAAATTTCAAAATCCTATATAATAAATGGCCAAGTATGTTTGTCAGATGCAGTCATGCGCAGTAGAGACTGCACGTGACAAACATACCTGACCATTTGGATCCTGACACTCAGCACTCAGGGAGTGTGGCCGACGGGAGCGTTGCGATGGGGGCGTGCCCGGGCGTCGCGAGGGGCGTGGCCGGGTGCTGCGAGGGGCGTGGCCGGGCGGGTGTTGCCGCGATGGGGTGTGGCCGGGCGGGGTGCCGCGATGGGGGCGTGGCCAGAAAGGCAAAGGCTTTCAATGAAGACAGAGCCAGAGAGGGAGCAGGAGAACGGGAGAGAGCCAAAGAGGAGAGAGAGCCAAAGAGGGGGGGGGGGGAGAGTCAAAGTGGGGGAGAGCCAAACAGGAGGGGGGGAGCCAAAGGGGGGAGAGAGTCAAAGGAGGGGGGAGCCAAAGAGGGGGGAGAGAGAGAGCCAAAGAGGAAAGAGAGCCAAAGAGGAGAGAAAGCCAAAGAGGGGAGAGAGCCAAAGAGGGGGGGGGAGAGCCAAAGAGGGGGGAGAGAGAGCCAAAGAGGGGGGGGGGGAGAGCCAAAGAGGGGGGGGGGGGAGCCAAAGAGGGGGGAGAGAGCCAAAGAGGAAAGAGAGCCAAAGAGGAGAGAGAGCCAAAGAGGAGAGAGAGACAAAGAGGGGAGAAAACCAAAGAGGGGGGGAGAGAGAGCCAAAGAGGGGGGGGGGGAGCCAAAGAGGGAGGAGAGAACAAAAGAGGGGGGAGAGAGCCAAAGAGGGGAGAGAGAGAGCAAAAGAGGGGGGGAGAGAGAGCCAAAGGGGGGGAGAGAGCCAAAGGGGGGGGGAGAGCCAAAGGGGGGGGGAGAGCCAAAGGGGGGGGGGGGAGCCAAAGGGGGGGGGGAGAGCCAAAGAGGGGGAGAGAGAGCCAAAGGGGGGGAGAGAGAGCCAAAGGGGGGGAGAGCCAAAGAGGGGGGGAGATAGTCAAAGAGGAGGGGGAGAGCCAAGGGGGGGGAGAGAGCCAAAGGAAGGGGGAGAGAGCCAAAGGGGGGGGAGAGAGCCAAAGGGGGGGAGCAAAAGGGGGGGAGAGCCAAAGAGGAGAGAGAGCAAAAGAGGGGAGAGAGAGAGCCAAAGAGGGGGGAGAGAGAGCCAAAAAGGGGGGAGAGAGAGCCAAAGAGGGGGGAGAGAGAGCCAAAGAGGGGGGGAGAGAGCCAAAGAGGGGGGAGAGAACAAAAGAGGGGGAGAGAGAGCAAAAGAAAGAAGGGAGAGAGCCAAAGAGGGGAGAGAGAGAGCCAAAGAGGGGAGAGAGAGAGTAAAAGAGGAGAGAGAGAGCAAAGGAGAGGGGGGAGAGAAAGCAAAAGAGAGGGGGGAAGAGAGAGCAAAAGAGAGGGGGGAGAGAGCAAGGGGTGGGACCGCTGTACTGCAAAAAATGGCCCGTGTACATGGGCTTTAGTACTAGTTTCTTTTAATTTGGCATTTTATTTGCCGTAATTATAATTTACGGCATATAAAATGCATGTACCAAAAATGTAAAGTAATATAAATTTTAGGTTTTAATTTCCAAAGGCCTAGAAAGAATACAGTACAGTAAATTGATGTATATATACCCACCATTATCCCCACAATAACCACAAATAAATGGAGCATACAACCTGATTCACACAGTATATTCAGGACGAAATCGTCTGGATATGCAGAGGATATAGTGTACTGCAAATACAAAGGCAACAAAGAAAGTTAGCGCTAGGCACAGATATACAATTGATAGCCACTCCAAATCCACCAATACAGGGTGTTACAGGAATTTTTGCCGTCACACCTTGTAAGTCTCCACGGAAGTAGGAATTCCAGCCAGAACCTGCAATATAGGACCAACAAACAGCCAAGCATAATACCGGAACTAACTTCTTGGAGGTGGATGGGTGAGTGAGATCGCTCTGACAGTCTCCAGTACAAGGCAAGTGGTGTAAAGCGAAAGGATTTTGCCTTTTTGTCCAAAGTGATACAGGTGGCTGTATACTTTGTGTACTCTACAGGTGTTTGTGACGCAAATGAACTTGAACTTTTAATCTAAGACTTTTAATTTTCATTTCTAAGGTGGTATTAGGAAGGTTCTAATAACTCATTTTATATGTGCATTGTTATTAGGGGAGACGTCCCCACTTTTTTTCGATTTTGATATTAGTATTTGCAGTGACCGAATAAATGTGCTTTTTACATTTGGCTTTCTAGCGCCCTCCTATTTCTTTGCATTTCTGTACTGCAATTACAAGACAAGTGGTAAGCAAGCTGGAAAAAAACCCAATGGTATCCTAACTTTTCCTACAGGATTACACTATATAGGAGAGTGTAACCAACATGGGGCACATAATAAAAATCAACCATAGTCCATAAAGCCACTGGGGGGAAAAGGGAGAGTCTTCTCAAATGTACTGGGGTATCTGTATGTTAGAACATTTGAAAGGTCACAAGTGGGAACCCTAACAATAGTCTGGTGTGTCTGACTCTTGTAGTAGCACGCATAATATACTGAGAGGGGTCAAACCTTCTGTCTTCATCATTGGAAACACTGAGAAGGAGCAGAACTCCAACTAAGCCTATATTATTTAAAATGATTAGAAACTGAATGAAGGTGACAGACTACTTGCCAATTCTACCTATTGCAGTACTAAAGTACTAAACCTTTTTTCAGCACATGATGTAGTACATTTTAAAAAAAGCTTTATTTAATATGCAACAACATATGTCCCATTAAGTTTTATATTATTGTCATGTTTTCCTTTTAGAAAGCAAATGTGAGTGTTGAATTCTTTTTTGGGTCATTTCAGCTGCTAAAGCAAGAACATTTTTATTAAATGCAATTTGGCAAATTAATGATAGGATGTAAAGAAAGTAAAATAATTCATCCAACAATCTACAGAGCAATACATTGCTGTATTACAATGATTTCCATGGCTATTGCCTAAGAACAGTGATACATTATTATCAAAGGGCTGGATCTCTCTAAGGCAGAATGGTTTTACAGCATTTTATGGGTATTGCCTTCACTATATATATTATCCATTACCTAGCAGTTTGGAGAGGAAACAGCTGCAAACATTAGTGTTATAGCTACAAGGGTTAAACACACAGAAACACTGCAGTGCATTGATCCCCTTCATTGCTCAACCAGGACATTTTAAATTGGTAATTAGCTTGAGGACCAGATGTCTCTAGGTGTGTAAGATTTCAATAAATGGGGATTGTAAGTGGGCAGCATACATGCTGTTGTAGTGCAATAAAATCTTTTTAAAAGCACCAAGCAACATGGTCATCATACTAAACTGGTTTGCATGGCTTATTAAAAACATATGTTCACAATGAAGTGGTTCAGTCTCATCAGAGAATACTGTTTATTATATTCATACATTTAACAAACGAAAACACATTTCTGTAGGTCTTCCAAATGTAAAATAATATTAATAATGGTATTGCAATAATGCAAAGTCACAAAATGGAACTTTTATAATCAAAAGGAAGATTATAAGAAAGCACATTGCTATAACATCTATGGTAGCTAAAGGGACAGTCAACACTAAAATTGTTATTGTTTAAAAAGATAACGTCTTTACTACCCATTCCCCAGCTTTGCACAACCAACATTGTTATATTACAGCCTCTTAAACACATGCTTTTTTATTTGCTTTTCACGACAGGAGACTGCTAGTTCATGTGGGCCATACAGATAACATTGTGCTCACGCCCGTGGGTTCTGCACAACACAGCTAAAATGCAAGTCAATAGATAATAAATAAAAAGTAATGTGATCAGGGGCTGTCAAAAGAGGCTTAAATACAAGGTACACACATACACCAAAATACTCAGGTTCACAGTTCAGTTCGTAGCTTAGTATATTGTGCTTACACACTACACAACCTGCCAAAAGTCAATTAATGGAGGACTTCTATACCGATCATAGAGTGTACAGGGGTTCTTGGTGACACATGTTATTCCACTGCTGCCTAAGTCTATCTTATCGGATCATCTGTAGCTGTCACGATGCATGGGTAATACCTTCTACCTCTCAAAGTGCTTGTCCGTCTACACCGGAATGGCTCGGCGTCCTCGTGGATGTGCTCCGTAACCGCAGCATCACTCGATCACGCCCCTTTAGTGCATCAGCGGTCCTGTTCCTCATATGACTGGTCAGGTTGCAGCTCACACCTCCCCACAGCGTTACTCCACGTTGAACTGGCACAAAATTCAATATACAAACAAATGAAATCTGAGGAGAGTAAACATTTCTTCTTTATTCCACAAACCTTTAAACAGGAGAAATGGCAGCAAATACATGAAGAGAGCAGGTGTGGCACTAATGGCTTACGCGTTTCGGCATAGAGCCGTAATCATAGCCTGTAGTGCTAAGTGTCACACCTAGTTAAATAATCACACACAAGTTGTCATTGGTTCATAAAAACAGAAGCACACCTGCTCCGTAACAAATGAACAGTATAAACATTAACCCGTAGAAAACCTTAGGAAATCAGCTAAGGTAAATCTGTCATATGTAAATCATAAAGTGCAGCTCAGGGTCTATGCAGCCAATCACTTTGCTGTTTCCTTTATACTGCAGACCCTGAGCTGCACTTTATGATTTACATATGACAGATTTACCTTAGCTGATTTCATAAGGTTTTCTACGGGTTAATGTTTATACTGTTCATTTGTTAAGGAGCAGGTGTGCTTCTGTTTTTATGAACCAATGAGAACTTGTGTGTGATTATTTAACTAGGTGTGACACTTAGCACTACAGGCTATGATTACGGCTCTATGCCGAAACGCGTAAGCCATTAGTGCCACACCTGCTCTCTTCATGTATTTGCTGCCATTTCTCCTGTTTTAACGTTTGTGGAATAAAGAAGAAATGTTTACTCTCCTCAGATTTCATTTCTTTGTATATTAAATACAAGGTAATCATAGAGGTAAAAAGTGTATTAATATAACAGTGTTGGTTATGCAAAACTGGGGAATGGGTAATAAAGGGATTATCTATCTTTTTAAACAATACATTTTTTTGAGTTGAATGTCCCGTTAAAGGGCTATGGAACCCCAAAAATGTATTTTATGATTTAGACAGTGCATACAAGTTTTAAAAAGTTTCCAATGCACTTCTGTTATCAAATGTCCTTCTTTCTAGATTTGTGCATGCAGAAGTAGGAGGCCGCATGTGCAGTTCAGCACATTTCTGAGCTAGATTTATTCTTTTGAAAGATCGCCACACTATGATATGCGCAAATCTTAGTGTCGTGATTTTTCACAAGAATAAATCCGGCTCTGAAAAGAGATGAACATCACGTATGGTCACCTACTTCCGCTTTTGGATACTCACAAAGGATCCAAATGCACAAATCTACTTCTTTCCCATGGTATTCTTTGTTGAAGAGATACCTAGGTAGGTGTCTGGAGCATTACACAGCAGGAAGTAGTGCTGGATAACATTCTTGCAAAATTGCTTCCATATAGTGCACGAGACCCATGCACGCTTACAGCCCTGCTTTTCCACAAAACATACCAACAGAACAAAGAGAACTTTCATAATTGAAGTAAATTAGAAAGTTAAAATTGCATGCTCTATCTAAATCATGAAAACAAAATGTATGCTTACCTGATAAATTTCTATCTTTCCGGATATGGAGAGTCCACAACGTCATTCCAATTACTAGTGGGAATATCATTCCTGGCCAGCAGGAGGAGGCAAAGAGCACCACAGCAAAGCTGTTAAGTGTCACTCCCCTACCCAAAATCCCCAGTCATTCGACCGAAGGGAAATGGAAAAAGGAATAACACAAAGGTGATGAGGTGCTTGAGGTTTAGTCAAAAATTAATTAAGGGGGGGCGGAGTTAACCGTCAAAGCAACCAGACACATATTGCAGTAGCTCCCGGCTTTAATAAAGATTCTGGGGGTTCTTTTTGACCTGAAAGCTCAGAATAAAGAACAGATGTGCTTTGAACCCCTGCCTAAGAGCCGGATCGAAAGATTTGGAGAAGATTGGGGAAATTTTCATAGCCCACCGACGGAGAGAACTATTGCGGCCTAATCACAGAGAGGCTTAAACATGGAGGATTCACGCATGGCCATACTAGCCCTCTTTAAGCAGTATGACCGCAAAATCAAAAACAGACTTGATCGTCTTATTTCTACACTTGCACACCGGGCTGAGGAAGAAGGTAGCACCAAATCTTGTGCGAGATCCGATGCGGCTCCGGACATGCACATGACTGCTCCCCAGGGGACTTTTACCCGACACCTTCTACCAGGGACAGCCTACTCTCTACAATTTGCTCCAGACCGCGAGAACAGCGATCATTTGCCATGCTCCTCTGACCTGGGAGGTGCGGTTGCTGCTCGCGACTTGAACGGAGTTTGCCTGTGCCTTCGTGAGGAAGCAGCTGTGGAGAGCGTTGGATGGGAGGTTCTGGCTCCGGAGGAGGGCTGCTCTGCCGTGCAGGCTCCCTATTTTCACTGTCTGATCCTGAGGTGCAGTCGCTCCATTATCCATCCGTCTGTGCTGCCTTTTCACATTTGTGGGGTCATTTTTAAACAAAATTCTACTTACCAGAAAAAAGGAGTGGGTTGACTCTCTGTATCCTGTATGCGGCTATGCGTCGCCGCCCTAGCAAAATGCTTCACCCCTGTGCAGTGAACTCGGTGACTCCCTGTACTTTTTTTTCTTCCCTTTATTCTATCTCTTCTCCTGCATTATGATGGTAAATTTGCCTGAGACTTTATTGGGGAGCCCATGTATGAACTAATGGTCGGGAGAGAGATGTTTAGACACTCTATAAGCTTTGGTGACTTTTTTTTTTTCTTTCTTTTTTTTAGGTGACATTTGAGTACTGTGAGAAGGGTCATTGTTCTTTAGGCCCAACATGTAAATGTCAGTGAAGCTGCCCCAAGTACTTATATTATAAAAATAGCTACTAGTTTTAATATCTTTAGAGTCCTTATTTACTGTAAGTAACCCATAACATCTGTGCATCCTTCTTGCCACACATGTTTTGTAATATGATTGTATTTATGTTTGCAGTCTCCTCTGGATAGTGTGTATTATTATGATGAGACCATGTACAACATGTGTGGGTTAGGTTGTATAATCTGTTTGAAGAAGGGGACTACATAACCAGGTGTGGATCCGCCCCCCCCCCCCTTTTTACTGTGTGGATTGGGATAAATAGATCATCCTCCACACTTTCTTTCCTGGCAGAGTTACGTAGTCTCTGCCCAGTCTGTAGAGCCCCCATCATAGTTTGTCCTCTTATAAGTGTAAAAATGGCTCTTCAGACCTTACCATTGATAAGAACCATCATGACTATGCTTATATGTCCTACTGTCTGCAGGTTTTTTTATTTTTCTATAATTTGGGTATGACTGTTAACTCACATGTTTATCTAGTGTAAATGCTAGGACCACTGGGATTCTGTTTGGGGTTTATAGGTACCAGTTGTGGCTGTTGTGTGTGTTTGTTATGTACTTCAGAGTGTAAGATTATGATTAGCAGACTTAAGTGGGATAGACGACAAGGCGCAGCCTTATTGAAACAAAATAGAGGCGCTGATAAATTTGAATTGTAAACTATGCATAGATAGTTGTCCTTAGATATTCACTGCATTGCCAACTTATGCGAATCTATCCCCTAATTCTTATAATACTAGGAAAACAATGTATTGCTCCATCTCTACTCGGGCTTACCAGAATTTACAGTCTTCAGATTAGTGTATAGCGGATGGACACAGCAGTTTATATAGAGATTGCCCAGTAGGGGGATATACCCATTTAACTAGCCTCAGACAACCTTAGGGTCCTGTAATCCTAGTGGTATTTGTATTTATATCATATTAGATCTTGAATTCTCTGACATCTCAGCCTCTATATTTTCTGAGCTTATCTCAGCTATAATAATGTTAGCAGTAACAATTTTTAAACATACTAGCCCTCAGACTTGTTTGTAAAGTAGTTCTTGTAGTTTTGCTTCTAGGACACTGTGTTAGCCAATATTATATTACATGTTACAAGTTTTTGTCATGACTATTCCTTTGCCCTCCTTTGATTTTAGTATTGGATTTATGGACCTATCCATGGTCCTGGTAGATACAAGAAGGAGAGTACTAAAAACAGGCCTAAAAGGGGCCTGAGCTATTTAAAAAACCCTCAGATAAGTACATTGAATCCATTGGGGTCCATGAGCGGCCTCAGCTAGTTATGAGGAAAAAGAGGGTGTTTTAGGTTTGCTCTCTAATTATTATACATCTGATCTTTGTTTCTTTGCGGGAATTGTATGTAACAAATGCAGCATGAGATTTAACCTTATATATGTTCTTATATAATTTTTTGCCTATGGTATTTGCTCTATTATTTAGCATGTACCTTCTGTTTAAATATGCAAACTGTATTTTACTTCTGTAACTGTTATACCGTCAATAAAAACTATTTAAAAAAAAAAAAAATTAATTAAGGGTGGGGTCGTGGAGTCTCCATATACGGAAAGAAAGAAATTGATCAGGTAAGCATACATTTTGTTATCTTTCCTAAGATAGGGAGAGTTCACAACGTAATTCCAATTACTAGTGGGAATCAATACCCAAGCTAGAGGACACGGAATGAATAGGGAGGGAGAACAAGACAGGCAGACCTAAACAGAATTCACCACCGCTTGAAAAACCTTTCTCCCAAAAGAGGGCTTAGCCGAGGCAAAATAATCAAATTTGTAAAATTTAGAAAAAGTATGCAGAGAGGACCAAGTTGCAGCCTTGCAAATCTGTTCCACCAAAGCTTCATTTTTGAAAGCCCAAGAAGAGGAGACAGCCCTAGTTGAATGAGCTGTAATTCTCTCAGGAGGCTGCTGACCAGCAGTCACATAAGCAAAATGAATTATACTTCTCAAACAGAGGGAAAGAGAAGTAGCAGTAGCCTTCTGACCCTTACGCTTTCCTGAGAAACAAACAAACAGGGCAGAAGTCTGGCAAAAATCCTTAGTTGCCTGTAGGAAGAATTTTAGAGCACGCACAACATCCAAGTTGTGCAACAGACGTTCTTTATGAGAAGAAGGATTGGGACAGAGAGAAGGAACAACAATTTCCTGAATAATATTTCTATCCAAAACCACTTTCGGAAGAAAACCCAATTTAGTACGAAGAACCGCCTTATCTGCATGAAAGATAAGATAAGGCGAATCACACTGCAAAGCCGAGAGTTCCGAAACTCTAAAAGCAGAAGACATAGCAATAAGAAACAAAACCTTCCAAGATAACAACTTAATATCTATAGAATGCATTGGCTCAAATAGAGCCTGCTGCAAAATTTTAAGAACAAGGTTAAGGCTCCAAGGAGGAGCAACAGGTTTAAACACAGGCCTGATTCTGACCAGGGCCTGACAAAAAGATTGAACATCTGGCACATCTGCCAGATGTTTATGTAAAAGAATAGATAAAGCAGAAATCTGACCTTTCAGAGAACTGACTGACATCCCTTTCTCCAGACCTTCCTGGATAAAAGACAAAATCCTAGGAATCCTGACCTCACTCCAAAAGTAGCCTTTGGATTTACACCAATAAAGGTATTTACGCCATACCTTATGGTAAATTTTACGAGTAACAGGCTTGCTAGCCTGTAGCAGGGTCTCAATGACCGACTCAGAAAACCCACGCTTAGCCAGAACTAAGCGTTCAATCTCCAAGCAGTCAGCTTCAGAGAAACAAGATTTGGATGGAGGAATGGACCCTGAGTTAGAAGGTCCTTCTTCAGAGGCAACCTCCAAGGTGACAGAGATGACATCTTTACTAGGGCTGCATACCAGATCCTGCGAGGCTATGCAGGAGCTATTAGAATTACTACGCTCTCTCCTGTTTGATACGAGCAATGATTTGTGGAAGGAGCGCAAAAGGAGGAAACATGTATGCTAGACCAAAAACCAAAGTAACCACCAGAGCATCTATCAGAGCGGCCTGTGGATCTCCTTGACCTTGAACCGTACTTTGGAAGCTTGGCGTTCTGCCAAGATGCCATCAGATCCAACTCCAGCACCCCCACTTGAAGGTTAACCTGGAAGACACATCTCCGGATGGAGAGCACACTCCCCGGGATGAAATGTCTGTCTGCTCAGGAAATCTGCTTCCCAGTTGTCCACTCCTGGAATTTAGATGGCAGATAGACAACAATTGTGAGCTTCCGCCCACTAAATAATCCGAGCCACGTCCTTCATGGCTAAAAAACTCAGAGTTCCTCCCTGGTGGTTGATGTAAGCCACTGAGGTGATGTTGTCCGACTGGAACCTGATAAACAGGGCTAAGAAAACCACCCTTGTAGCTGGGACAAGGGAACTCTTCTCCAGATTCACTTTCCATCCATGGGAACATAGAAAAGACAACAAGATCTCTGTATGAGAGTTTGCTTGTTGAAAAGATGGCGCCTGAACCAATATGTCATCCAGGTATGGCACCACTGCAATTCCCCGAGACTGATCACTGCCAAGAGAGCCCCCAGAACCTTTGAGAAAATTCAGGGAGCTATGGTAAGGCCAAACGTTAGAGCCACAAACTGAAAGTATTTGTCTAGAAAGGTGAATCTCAGGAACTTGTGATGATCCCTGTGGATGGGAAGATATGCATTCTTCAGGTCTATGGTCGTCATGAACTGACCCTCTTGAACCAAAGGAAGAATGGAATGAATGGTTTCCAATTTGAAGGACGGTACCCTGAGAAACTTGTTGAGACACTTTAGGTCTAAAATGGGTCGAAAAGTTCCCTCATTTTTGGGAACCACAAACAAATTTGAATAGAATCCTAGACCCTGTTCCCTTACTGGAACTGGAACAATCACTCCCAGGGAGGAAAGGTCCTGAATGCAGTTCAATAATGCCTCTCTGTTTACCTGGTCTGCAGATAATCTTGAGGGGTGAAATCTGCCCCTGGGAGGGAAAGATTTGAATTCTATTTTGTAACCCTGAGATACTATGTCCACAGCCCAAGGATCTGTGACATCTAGTATCCACGCTTGACAAAACAGGGAAAGTCTGCCCCCCACTTGATCCGATTCCGGATTAGGGACCGACCCTTCATGCTGACTCAGATGAGGGTTTCTTTGATTGCTTCCCCTTATTCCAAGATTGATTCGGCTTCCAAGAAGACTTGGACTGTTCCTACTTGGAAGAGGGAGAGGAAGTCTTTTGAGCTTTAAAGTTACGAAAGGAACAAAAATTACTTTGACGTCCTTTAGGTCTGTTCTTCTTGTCTTGTGGTAGAAAAGACCCTTTTCCACCCATAATATCAGAAATTATTTCTGTCAGACCAGGTCCAAACAAGGTCTTACCCTTGTAAGGAAGTGCCAGGCTAGTTTGAGAGCCTTGATCCTATCTTGGATCTCCACCAACGAAGTCTCTACTAAAATTGATTCAGACAAGGTGTTGCACCAATAAGATGCTGCATTTGCTACTGTGGCAATATAAACTGCAGGTTGCCATTGAAGACCTTGATGAACATACATCGTTTTCAAATAAGCCTCCAGCTTTTTGTCCATAGGATCCTTAAAGGAGCAGCTATCCTCTATAGGGATAGTAGTTCTCTTAGCCAAAGTAGAAATAGCCACTTCTACTTTAGGCACAGTGGGCCATAAATCTTCAATGTAGTCCGCAACAGGAAACATCTTTTTAAAGACGGGAGATGGGGAGAAAGGTATCCCTGGCTTCTCCCATTCCTGTGAAATAATATCTATTACACGGTCTGGAACAGGAAACACTTCCACAGAGGAAGAAACATCATAGTATTTATTAAGTTTACTAGACTTCTTAGGGTTGACAACAACAAAAGAATTGGAGTCGTCTAAAGTAGCCAATACCTCCTTTAACAGTACACAAAGGTGTTCAAGCTTAAATCTAAAGTTTAAGATTTCACCCTCAGAGGCTACCGACATATCCTCCTCATCAGACTTATGAGGGAGGGCAACCTGCATAGCAGCAGATGGGACAGATACCTTAGTACCTGAAAAATGTTAAAATTCCCTCTTGCTTTTCCCCACCATAGAAAAAGCAGATAATGCCACAGATACCGCAGAAGATACATGTGCCGCAAAATCTGCAGGCAAATAAAATCCTCCAGGAGGCTGAGAGGAACTGCAGAACACTGTATGTGACGCCATAGAGGCTTGGGACATTTGAGGAGAAAGCTGTGGCATTGCCTGAACAGCATCATCCTGAGAGACATTGGGGTCAGAGGTCAACAATTTATCTTTAAATTGAAATGTTCTAGCTAAGCATGCAGCACAGAATTGCATAGGCAAAACAATTTTTGCCTCAAGGCATAACAAGCATTTGTCAAAAGACACAGAGTCTTGGTCCAGGTCCATAACACTAAATAAAAAATCCCCCAAATTGTAGAAATTTTTTAAATACTTTGTCACTTTAATTTTTTTTAATACCACTCCTGCTTAACATTATGCAAACATTCTTTAAAATAATAAACCAATCAGGCCCCCTACACCTTAGAGAGGCTTAGGTGCCTTACCCTAACACTTATACACAATTTGGCTGCTAGAAGTCTCTAAAACGATCATATACAGTGGGGCAAAAAAGTATTTAGTCAGCCACCAATTGTGCAAGTTCTCCTACGTAAGAAGATGAGAGAGGCCTGTAATTTTCATCATAGGTATACCTCAACTATGAGAGACAAAATGTGGAAACAAATCCAGACAATCACATTGTCTGATTTGGAAAGAATTTATTTGCAAATTATGGTGGAAAATAAGTATTGGGTCAATATCAAAAGTTCATCTCAATACATATATCCTTTTTTTGGCAATGACAGAGGTCCAACGTTTTCTGTAAGTCTTCACAAGGTTGTCACACACTGTTGCTGGTATGTTGGCCCATTCCTGAATGCAGATCTCCTCTAGAGCAGTGATGTTTTGGGGCTGTCTCTGGGCAACACGGACTTTCAACTACCTCCAAAGATTTTCTATGGGGTTGAGATCTTGAGACTGGCTAGGCCACTCCAGGACCTTGAAATGCTTCTTACTAAGCCACTCCTTCGTTGCCCTGATGGTGTGTTTGGGATCATTGTCATGCTGAAAGACCCAGCCACGTTTCATCTTCAATGCCCTTGCTGATGGAAGGAGGTTTGCACTCAAAATCTCACAATACTGGCCCCATTCATTCTTTCATGTACATGGATCAGTCGTCCTGTTCCCTTTGCAGAGAAACAGCCCCCAAAGCATGATGTTGCCACCCCCATGCTTCACAGTAGGTATGGTGTTAGTTGTGTTTCTACCAAACAGTTCTATTTTGGTTTCATCTGACCATATGACATTCTCCCAATCCGCTTCTGGATCATCCAAATGCTCTCTAGTATACTTCAGACGGGCCTGGACATGTACTGGCTTAAGCAGGGGGACTGCAGGATCTGAGTCCCTGACGGCGTAGTGTGTTACTGATGGTGGCCTTTGTTATGTTGGTCCCAGCTCTCTGCAGGTCATTCACTAGGTCCCCCCGTGTGGTTCTGGGATGTTTGCTCACTGTTCTTGTGATCATTTTGACCCCACTGGGTGAGATCTTGCGTGGAGCCCCAGATCGAGGGAGATTATCAGTGGTCTTGTATGTCTTCCATTTTCTAATTATTGCTCCCACAGTTGCTTGCCTATTGCAAATTCAGTCTTCCCAGCCTGGTGCAGTTCTACAATTTTGTTTCTGGTGTCCTTCGACAGCCCTTTGGTCTTCACCATAGTGGAGTTTGGAGTGTGACTGTTTGAGGTTGTGGACAGGTGTCTTTTATACTGATAACAAGTTCAAATAGGTGCCATTAATACAGGTAATGAGTGGAGGACAGAGCAGCCTCTTAAAGAAGAAGATACAGGTCTGTGAGAGCCAGAAATCTTGCTTGTTTGTAGGTGACCAAATACTTATTTTCCACCATAATATGCAAATAAATTCTTTCCAAATCAGACAATGTGATTGTCTGGATTTGTTTCCACATTTTGTCTCTCATAGTTGAGGTATACCTATGATGAAAATTACAGGCCTCTCTCATCTTCTTAAGTGGGAGAACTTGCACAATTGGTGGCTGACTAAATACTTTTTTGCCCCACTGTAGTATATCGACACTGAAATTCAATGACGCTGCTCCTTGAATATCCGACAGCAGAGAGAAGTTACATGACCGGCAGAGAGAGGAAACTACACAGCAAGTAAAAGGCGCGCGTTTCCCTCTGCCTACAACCCTGGAGCTTAATTTACACAAACGCTCAAGCAGTCTGTCAGTTAGTCTGTTCTAGCTAAGCAAGCAAAGAAAACCAACTGCCAAATTTTAGGTTTATAAACAAATCCCTGTATAAACCATAAGTATTTCAACAAAATAAGCCCAAAGAGGAAAAACGTCCCAATAAAGGGAAGATTAACCCTTATTCTCAACATACATAATTTGCCTGCCCACTGCCAAAGAAAATCCTGTATAAAGGATTTTAAAAATGTCCCCATCTACTGCATATGACATATTCTTCTGAAAGAACACATACTCCTTACAGAGACCTGTAGAAAAAGAAAGAACAGAGTAACCAACTCTGGCTTTCTGTACCATGGGCAGCAATGTGTTAGGAAACAAAGAAAGGACTACCTCACTACTTCCTAACTGCTTAAAAGCCACCACTACTCTACTGAAGAGATTGACGTGGACTCAGCTAAACCCAAATCCTTGCTTGCAGGGAAAAATACCCAAAAAAGGAATTAATTTCTTCAGACACCAAACTTCACCTCCTCCATTGACAGAGGCAAAGAGAATGACTGGGGATTATGGGTATGGGAGTGACACTTAACAGCTTTGCTGTGGTGCTCTTTGCTGGCCAGGAGTGATATTCCCACTAGTAATTGGAATGACGTTGTAGACTCTCCATATCTTAGGAAATACATTTTTGGGATTTTTAATCCTTTTAACACTGTGACTTTGGCCACATTTTGCTGGCCAGCTATGAGTCATGCTGCAGAGAGGATCAATAGTGTTGCTGAACTGCACATTAACAGTCCTGTTGGACAGCACTATTCATGATCCTCCCTGAAGAATGTGTAACTTATAGCTATCTGGCAAAACATGAACAGGATGGCACCCTTAATGGCAGTAGAATACTCAAGCATCTGCCTTTTGTCTAGAATATTGAAGCAATTTAGAGTTCAGAATTGGACACAGTCTTGGATTACTTCTGTGTTCAGTATGGGTGCCACCATTGTTTGACATGCATTATGATTCATGTGTGGATTTGATTATAATCAGCACTAAATGGCAGTATATAACATTTTATTCATAATGACTCATACACTTAAAGAAATGGTGACAACCAGAAATGAAAAGTTCTATCTAAGCTATAAACATGGAGGAGCAACAAACAAGAAGCCTTGGAAAAGTTTTGATCTATTTTGGAACTATAGTGAAGGGCAAACTATAATCAGTTCTTCTAATTTGATAAGTAATTTGCAGATGATGCTCAAAGAAACATTAAACTCAACATTTAACAATGTATAAAATGCTTAATTATTAAAAGTATAAAACTATTGTAATATTAATTATTTTGTTGCCTTTTGCTGTAAAATACATCTGAAAATATGGCGGGAAGGAGGAACTGGACTCTACACAACAGGTGGAAGAGGAGTTATCCTTAGGAAGAGGAGTTATCCCTAAAATGCGTAATGGGGTTGTGAGGAGTTGCCGGCCGGTAATCCTGTCTGTGGTTTGCAGTTTGAGTGTTCACGCTTCCAACTGCTGTCAAACTGACCATCGCGATTATAAACATAGTGAAAGTATTTTTTATCTTTTATCTGTTTTTCTTTGTGTATCACTTTCAATGTTTCTGGTTCCACATTGGTTACGTTTATTGATTATACCACATCAACATTGTCAATATTTTAATAAAACTTACCAGATAATTTCATTTCCTACTGTATAAGGAGAGTCCACGACTTCATTCCTTACGGTTGGGATATACTGAACCTGGCCACCAGGAGGAGGCAAAGACACCCCAGCCAAAGGCTTAAATGCCTCTCCCACTTCCCCCATCCCCCAGTCATTCTGCCGAGGAAACAAGGAACAATAGGAGAAATAGGGTATAAAAGGTGCCAGAAGAAAAATACAATTTAGGGGGCCGTCCACCGGAGAACACGGGCGGGGGGCAGGGACTCTACTTATACAGAAGGAAATGAAATTATCTGGTAAGCATATTTTATGTTTTCCTTCTTAATATAAGGAGAGTCCACGGCTTCATTCCTTACTGTTGAGAAACTTATACCCAAGCTCTAAAGGACACTGAATGATAACGGAGGTGACAAAAAATTGAGGCGGACCCTAATCTGAGGGCACCATAGCCTGCAAAACCTTTCTGCTGAATCAAAAACATCAAACTTGTAAAATTTAGAAAAAGTATGTAAGGAGGACCAGGTAGCCGCCTTACAAATCTGATCCACAGAGGCCTTGTTTATGTCTCGCTGTTTCATAAGCTAGGCGGATAACACTCCTCAACCAAAAGGATAAGGAAGTCGAAGAGAACCTCTGACCCTTACGCTTCCCAGAATGGGCAACAAACAAGGAAGAAGTTTGTCTAAAATCCATAGTAGCCTGAAGATAAAACTTCAAGGCACGAACCACGTCCACATTATGAAGCAAACGTTCCTTTCAAAGAAGGATTAGGACACAAGGAAGGAACCACAATCTCTTGATTGATGTTGCGGTCTGACACGACCTTAGGAAGAAACCCTAACCTAGTACGTAGGACAGCCTTATCAGAGTGGAACACCAGATAAGGCTCACATTGCAAAGCGGCAATCTCAGAAACTCTGCACACAGAAGCAATAGCCAGTAGAAAAAGAATCTTCCAGGACAACAACTTAATGTCAATATCATGCATAGGCTCAAACGGAGCCCGTTGCAAAACCTTAAGAACCAGATTCAGACTCCAAGGAGGAGCTGTAGATCTGAACACAGGTCTGATCCTAATCAGAGCCTTAACAAAAGACTGAACATCTGTAAGCTCAGAGAGCCTCTTGTGCAGTAAAACAGACAAGGCTGAAATCTGTCCCCTCAGGGAACTGGCCGAAAGACTCTTCTCCAGTCCATCCTGGAGAAACAATAGAATCCTGGTAACTTTAACTTTATGCCAGGGAAATCCACACTCTTCACACCAGAATAAGTAGGTTATCCACACCTTATGATAGATGCGACGAGTAACCGGCTTACAAGCTTGAAGGATAGTATTAATAACTCTTTCAGAAAACCCTCTCTTGGCAAGGACTAAGCGTTCAATCTCCACACAGTCAGCCTCAGACAATCTAGATTTTGATGAACAAAAGGACCTTGTTCCAGCAGATCCCTGCAACAAGGTAACCTCCATGGAGGAGATGACATCCTCACTAGATCCGCGAACCACATCCTTCGCGGCCACGATGGAGCAATCAGTATTACTGAAACCTACTCCTGCTTGATGCGGGCCACTACCCTAGGAAGGAGTGGGTAACTGCGGAAAAAGGTAGATTAGACTGAACCTCCAAGGCACTGCTAATGCATCTATTAGCTCCGCCTGAGGATAACTGGACCTCGACCCATATCTGGGTAGCTTGGTATTGAGATGAGACGCCATGGGATCTATCTCCGGCGTCCCCCACATGTTGCATATCTCCGCAAACACTTCGGGATGGAGAGACCATTCCCCTGGATGAAAAGATTGTCTGCTGAGAAAATCTGCTTCCCAGTTGTCCACACCCGGAATGTGGATAGCTGACAGCGAACAGTTGTGGGCCTCCTCCCACTCCAGAATCCGAGATACTTCCCTCATTGCTAGGGAGCTTCTCGCTCCCCCCTGATGGTGGATGTAAGCCACCGAGGTTATATTGTCTGATTGGAATCTGATAAACCGGGACAAACCCAGAAGAGGCCAAGCCTTCAGAGCATTGTAATTTGCTCGAAGTTCCAAAATGTTGATCGGGAGAAAGCGTTCCTCCTGAGACCACAGGCCCTGTGCCTTCTTGGCACCCCAAACAGCTCCCCATCCTGATAGACGTGTCCATAGTCACAATCTCCCAGGATAGTCTTAGAAAGGATGTCCCTCGGGACAGATGATCTGGACGGAGCAACCAAGAGAGCGATTCTCTCGACCGACTGTCCATGGAAATCTGTTGAGACAGATCCAAATTATCGTCGTTCCACTGCCTCAGTATGCAGAGCTGTAATGGTCTGAGACGGAACTTGGCAAAGGGAATTATGTCCATGCTGGACACCATGAGACCAATTACCTCCATACACTGAGCCACAGATGGCCTTAAGGAGGTCCGGAGGGCAAGACATGCTGAAGCTAGCTTGCAACGTCTCTGGTCTGTTAGAAATATCCTTATGGATATTGAGTCTATTATAGTACCCAGGAATTCCACCCTGGTGCTTGGAATAAGAGAAATCTTTTCTTAGTTTATCTTCCATCCATGAGATCGAAGAAGAGAGAGAAGAGATACCGAATGGCCCACTGCTTGACGAAAAGATGGTGCTTGAACCAGAATGTCGTCCAAGTAGGGAGCTACTGCTATACCTCGGGTCTTTGTAAAGATTCTTGGAGCAGTAGCTAGACCAAATGGAAGTGAAATGAACTGGAAGTGCTGATCCAGGAATGCAAACCTTAGGAACTGTGAGTGGTCCTTGTGGATTGGAACGTGAAGGTAGGCATCCTTCAGATCTATAGTGGTCATGAACTGTCCTTCCTGAACTAGAGGAAGGATGGGCCTTATTATCTCCATCTTGACTGAGGGGACATTTAGAAACTTATTTAAGCACTTTAGGTCCAGAATCGGGCGGAAAGTTCCCTCCTTCTTTGGGACCACGAACAGGTTTGAATAGTATCCCAAACCTCTTTCTGCGATAGGAACCGGGATAATGACCCCTAAAGAGGACAGATCCCGCACGCACCCCAGAAAGGCTTCCCTCTTTTCTGGTCTTGAAGACAGGCTTGAGAGGAGAAATCTGCCCTTGGGTGGATGAGATTTGAGACCTATCTTGTATCCCTGAGCTATGACCTCCAGGACCCATGGATCCTGCATGTCCCTGAACCAAGTGTCTGAAAACAGCAACAGTCTGCTCCCTACATGATCCAGCGCTGGATCAGGGGCCACTCCTTCATGCCGACTTGTACTCAGCGGGCTTCTTGTTCTGCTTGGATTTATTCCAGGATTGAGCTGGCTTTGAAGTGCTCTTGGTTTGCTCAGGCTTAGAGGTGGACTGCTGACTTGGGACTTTTCAGAACGAAAGGAAAAAAAATTAGATCCTTGTCCCTTAGACTTGTTCTTTTTATCCTGCGGTAGGAAGGCACCCTTGCCCCCTGTAACCATGGAGATATTGGAATCCAGGCCTGGACCAAATAAAATATTTCCCTTAAAGGGAAAGAAGTCTAGACTTAGAAGTCATGTCTGCAGATCAGAACTTCAGCCAGAGCGCCCGACGGGTCTGCACTGAGAAACCAGAAATCTTAGCATTCAGGTGAATAATCTGCATGTTTGCATCACAGATAAAAGAATTAGCAATTCTCAAGGCTTTAATTCTTTCTTGGATCACATCGAGGGGGCCCTCCACCTCGATCAAATCCACTAAGGAGTCGCACCAGTAGGCCGCAGCTCCAGCAACAGAGACAACAGCCGCTGCCAGTTGAAACAAGTATCCCGTATGCTGAAACATTATTCTGAGAAAAGTTTCCATCTTCTTATCCATTGGCTCTCTGAATGACGAGCTATCCTCAAGTGGGATAGTATTACGCTTGGCCAGCGTGGAGATAGCGCCATCCACCTTAGGGACGGAACCTCACAACTCCAGCTGAGAGTCCGGGGCCAGGAATACTTTTTTAAAGGCATACAAAGAGGAAAAGGAAGATCCAATTCTATCCCACTCGTTCTTAATAATGTTCAGACAACTTGGCCTCTGGAACCTCTAATGTCGACAGAACCTCCTTTAGAAGAAAATGTAAGTGTTCAATCTTAAATCTAAAGGCTGGTGGGCGGCTCAGTAGTACTAAAGGGGTTAACCTTCTTAGACATAACCTTGTTGATGCATATGGAACATAGTTGAGAGGGCGGCCACACCAAGGCCTCCTCACAATATAGACAGGTATTACTATTAGGAATAGAGGGAGTACCCTCAAGCATATCAGAATCCTCCATAGCTTGTGCTAATAACAGTACGACACAGAATAAATTATCTTTTTATTTCTTACAAAAACGGTACCTTTACACTCCCAATGACTGGGGCACTCACTACCTCCTAGACCCACGCAAACAGAGAAACAAACATCTTCTCCAATACCTAGCTCAGTCAGGAAAGAGAAAACGAAAGTATGACCAGACCCGGTAACGTGGTGCACAAGGCAGGACCACCCCTGCTATGAGAAAAAGCGCACCAAGCTACAAGCTGCGCAGCGTTCAAAGTGAAAGTAAAAACCTGTGTGTTTATCTCACACATAAAGCAGCATAAAATCCAAGTATCACATTTGATTAATCCCCACTATTCAATAACCTCCCTCAGGAGATATTAACCCAAGATTCTATTAAGATAAAAGGAGTCACACTGTGACCCTGTCTTCAGCATTTTCAACATATGTGAAAATTTAAACGATCTTACCAGAATCCCTGCTGTGGAACAGAAACACAGCCTCTCTCAAGTGTGACAGTCTTGTAGCATCGCTCCTGACATGGACTTGAATGAAGAAAAAGTAGACAGTCAAACTCGTCAACACTGATTGCTTAAGGAGCTGTTAGCAGGCAGTCTGGATGGGTTCGCAGGAAGACTCTCCCTGCATCTCCAGACTCTAACTTTCGTCAATGCTCTCACTGAGAGGCTGACAAGACTACTTAAAACTCCAGTCCCATATCGAAAGTCATATACCCCTCCTGAGGAACAACTCAAGGAAATCCTCTGACACTTCTCTGGCATCCTCCTGTTTACGAATGACTGGGGGATTGGGGAAGTGGGAGAGGTATTTAAGCTTTTGCCTGGGTGTCTTTGCCTCCTCCTGGTGGCCAGGTTCAGTATTTCCCAAGAGTAAGGAATGAAGCCGTGGACTCTTCTTATATTAAAGGGATAGTAAACCCCAACATTTTCTTTTATGATTCAGATAGAACATACAATTTTAAACAACTTTCCAATTTAATTCTATTATCAAATTTTCTTCATTCTCTTGTTATTTATTGCTGAAGGGACAACATTGCATTACTGACAGGAAGCTAATAATATCTATTTAGCCAATCACAAAAGACAAATGTGTGCAGGCACCAATTAGCCGCAGCTCCCACTAGTGTATGATATGTGTGTATTCATTTTTTTTTAACAAGGGTTACTAAGAGAATGAAGCACATTTGAAAATTGAAGTGAATTTAAAAGTGTCTTAAAATGACATGCTCTATCTGAATCATACACGTTTAATTTTGACTTTCCTATCCTTTTAAGAAGGAAATACATTTTTTATCTGTTGTAGACTTTAATTGTAATATCCCCTATTGAGTGGAATGAAGTTGCTAGTCACCAAGCATTCAAAGCCTACACTTGATATTGAACCTGGGTAAGAAACCCGAGACACTGGTGTAGTAACCAATAACTAAGCCACCCTTGAAAACCAGACCTAAAAAAACCCAGGTATCAGTAACACTATCCTCAACACACTGTAAAGGATCTAGGATGTGACTCGCTAGATGTTAGGAACAGATGAAAGGTGTAGTCAGACAGGCAGCTAAGTCACAATCAAGATCTAAAAGAATGATAAGAAACACAAAGTAACACACCAGCACATCTAGGCAGAATTGTCAGATGTGAGAGGTTAGTAACATTTTACATTTAAATAGCAGCACACTCAGGAACAATATTTACCTAATGTGCAAAGATGGCTATGGAAAGTGCACTAAAGAGATATGAAGGTGGTAAAAACGTGCAGAGAAATAGACTTGTGGCATGACAGACACCACTTACAAATTCTGTGCTTTTTTCTTTTAATAAATTCCCTGATAAAGCAGACATGTAGTAAAGGTATTGCATCAAGAAAGAATGGTCAAGGATCCCAAGTTATGGAACAATATACAGCTGTTCTCTCTAAGTGCAAATGAAAAATAATATGACATCACTGAAAATCTACTTCCCAACTTTGATAACCTGTCATGGTTGACTTCACCCTCAAGACATTATCTTAAACCTCCTTCATTACTGACATTCTGCGGGTCCTTCAATGATTATTCCTGGTGCTCAGTCTATAACAAATGTAAAATCTCTTTAGAATAAAAAAAACATAAATTATGCTTACTTGATAATTTCTTTTCTTCTGACGGGAAGAGTCCACAGCTGCATTAATTACTTTTGGGAAATACAGAACCTGGCCACCAGGAGGAGGCAAAGACACCCCAGCCAAAGGCTTAAATACCTCCCCCACTTCCCTCATCCCCCAGTCATTCTGGGAAGGGAACAGTAGGAGAAAACATAAATTATGCTTACCTGATAATTTCATTTCCATCGAGGGGAGGAGAGTCCACGGCTTCATTCATTACTATTGGGAATTAAGAACCTGGCCACCAGGAGTAGGCAAAGACACCCCAGCCAAAGACTTAAATACCTCCCCCACTTCCCTCATCCCCCAGTCATTCTGCCAAGGGAACCAGTAACAGTAGGAGAAATATCAGGGTAAAAAAGGTGCCAGAAGATGAACAAATTTAGGGCCGCCCAACGGAGATATGGGCGGGAGCCGTGGACTCTCCTCCCCTCGATGGAAATGAAATTATCAGGTAAGCATAATTTATGTTTTCCATCTAAAGGGGAGGAGAGTCCACAGCTTCATTCATTACTATTAGGAACATATACCCAAGCTCTAGAGGACACTGAATGAAACCGGGAGGGTAAAAGGCGGACCCTAGTCTGAGGGCACCACAGCCTGCAAAACCTTTCTCCCAAAAACAGCTTCTGCAGAAGCAAAAACGTCAAATTTGTAAAACTTTGTAAAAGTGTGTAAGGAGGACCAGGTAGCTGCCTTACAAATTTGCTCCATAGAGGCCTCATTCTTGAAGGCTCAAGACGAAGCCACATCTCTAGTTGAATGAGCCGTGATCCTCTGAGGAGGCTTATGTCCTGCTGTCTCATAAGCCAAGCAAATCAAGCTCCTCAACCAAAAAGACAAAGAAGTAGCAGAGGCCCTTTGCCCCTTGCGCTTCCCAGAATACACCACAAAAATAGATGTAGACTGTCTGAAATCCTTTGTAGCCTGAAGATAGAACTTCAAGGCACGAACAACATCCAGGTTATGAAGTAACCTCTCCTTTGAAGAAGAAGGGTTAGGACACAAAGAAGGAACAACTATTTCCTGATTGATGTTACGGTTAGACACCACCTTGGGGAGAAACCCTAATCCAGTGCGAAGTACAGCCTTATACGCATGAAACGCCAGATAAGGAGGATCATATTGCAAGGCACCAAATTCAGAGCCGACTGTCTAAAAACAGGCCTGATTCTAGACAGAGCCTGAACAAAAGATTGAATGTCAGGGAGCTCAGCGAGTCTCCTATGCAACAAAACTGATAAAGCCGAAATATGTCCCTTTAAGGAACTAGCGGCAAGACCCTTCTCCAAACCATCTTGAAGAAAAAACAGAATCCTGGATACCTTCACCTTATGCCAAGGATAACCATGCTTCTCACACCAGAACAAGTAAGTCCTCCACACCTTATAGTAGATGCGACGAATGACTGGCTTCCTTGCCTGAATTAGAGCATCAATCACACTTTCAGAAAAGCCTCTCTTGGCTAAGACTAGGTGTTCAATCTCCACGCAGTCAGCCTCAGATAATCTAGATTTTGATGCTAAAAGGGTTCCTGTGACAGCAGATCCCTGCGACAGAGTAATCTCCAAGGCGGAGAGAATGACATTCCCACCAGATCCGCAAACCACGTCCTCCACGGCCACGGAGGAGCAATCAGAATGGCCGAGGCCCGCTCCTGTTTGATATGTGCCACTATGCGAGGTAGAAGTGGTAACGGAGGAAAAATGTAAGCTAGGCTGAATCCCCAAGGAACCACTAAGGCATCTATCAGCTCTGCCTGGGGATCCCTGGACCCATATTGGGGTAGTTTGCAATTGAGTCTGGACTCCATGAGATCTATCTTCGGCGTTCCCCATCTGTGACAAATCTCCGCAAACACTTCGGGGTGAAGAGACCATACCCCCGGATGAAAGGACTGTCTGCTGAGAAAGTCCGCTTCCCAGTTGTCCTTACCCGGAATGTGAATCGCTGAGAGCGAGCAGTCGTGGGACTCCGCCCACTCCAGAATCCGAGACACCTCCCTCATCGCGAGGTAACTCCTCTTACCCCCCTGATGGTTGATGTAAGCCACCGAGGTAATGTTGTCGGTCTGGAACCTGATGAAACTGACCATCCTCAGAAAAGGCCAAGCCTTCAGAGCATTGTAGATTGTAGATGTTGATCGGAAGGAGAGACTCCTCCCTGGACCACTTTCCTTGTGCCATCCTGGCACCCCAAACAGCTCCCCATCCTGAAAGACTGGTGTCCGTGGTCACAATCTCCCAGGACAGTCTCAAGAAGGATGTCCCCATGGACAGTTGCTCCAGACGAATCCACCACGAGAGGGAGTTCTGAGTCCGAGCATCCAGGGATATCAGCTGTGATAGATCTGAATGATCGCCGTTTCACTGTCTCAACATGCACAATTGAAGAGATCTAAGGTGGAACCTGGCGAATGGGATGACATCTATGCTTGACACCATGAGACCTATCACCTCCATACATTGAGCCACCGATGGGCCTGTGGAGGACTGAAGGGCAAGACAGGTGGATGAAAGCTTCCTGCGCTGCTGATCTTTGAGAAATATCTTCATGGCCATAGAGTCTATTATCGTGCCCAGGAACTCCACCCTGCTGCTGGGAACCAGGGAACTCTTTCCTGAGTTGATCTTCCAACCGTGAGATTGGAGCAGAAGAAGAAGAGCCCTTGAATGATCCTCTGCGAGGCTGAGCGACGGCGCCTGAACCAGGATGTCGTCCAGGTAAGGCACCACCGCAATCTCCCTGGATCTGGTCACTGCAAGCAGCGCACCCAGAACCTTTGTGAAGACTCTCTGGGCCGTCGCCAGACCAAAGGGAAGGACCAAAAACTGGAAGTGTTGGTCCAGAAATGTAAATCTTAGGAACCTGAAGTGGTCCATGTGGATTGGCACATAAAAGTAAGCGACCTTCAAGTCTATAGTCGTCATGAACTGTCCCCTTTGAACTAGGGGCAGAATAGATCTGATTGTTTCCATTTTGAACGATGGAACACTCAGAAACTTGTTTCAACACTTTAGAACATGTCCTCCTTCTTTGGAACCACAAAAAGTTTGGAATAGTACACTAGACCCCTCTCTGCTAGGGGTACTGGTACGATAACCCAGAGCGAGGTGAGATCCCTCACACACTCTAGAAAGGCCTCTCTCTTCTCTGGTCTTGAAGACAGGTTTGACAGGAGGAATCTGCCCTCGGGTGGATGGGATCTGAACTCTATCCTGTAACCCTGGGAGACCACTTCTAGAACCCATGTCCTGCAGCCATGCATCTGAGAATAGAGATAATCTGCCCCCTATGTGATCCAGAAACCGGTCGGGGGCCGTCCCTTCATGCTGATTTTGTCTCGACGGGCTTCTTGCTCTGCTTAGACTTGTTCCAAGATTGAGCCGGCTTCCAAGATCCCTTGGACTGGTCCACTTTAGTGGCGGCTGCTAGCGCTGGGCCTTGTCTGCACGAAAGGGACGAAATGTAGATCCTTTAGGCTTAGCCTTTTTATCCTGTGGTAGGAAAGCTCCCTTGCCTCCCGTAACCATGGATATAATCGAATCCAATCCTGGACCGAACAGGATCTTCCCTTGAAAAGGCAAGGAGAACAGCCTCACCTTAGAGGTCATGTCCGCAGACCAAGATTTTAGCCACAGAGCCCTGCGCGCTAAAACAGAAAAACCTGACACCTTAGCATTCAGGCGAATAATTTGTGTTTCCTGATTGTGCTTGACAATATATGTCACGTTGATGTATCTTTTATGTATATGTATATAAATACACGACTTCCTTAATAAAAGACTTTAGTCCTTAGATAAATGTCTTTGCAAATAATAGATGTAGGAGGTTTTTTGCTGGGTGCTGTGGCCAACCCGAAGGGAAGAGCCACGAACTGAAAATGTTTGTCCAGGAAGGCAAACCTTAGGAACTGATGATGATCCTTGTGGATAGGAATATGAAGGTATGCATCCTTCAAGTCCACAGTAGTCATATATTGACCCTCCTGGATCATTGGTTCGGATAGTCTCCATCTTGTTTAGACACTTGAGATCTAAAATGGGTCTGAAAGTTCCCTCTTTTTTGGGAACTACGAAAAGATTTGAGTAAAACCCCTGCCCCTGTTCCAGTCTTGGAACTGGAAGAATTACTTCCATAGTAGAGAGGTCTTTTACACAATGTAAGAACGCCTCTCTTTTTATATGGTCTACAGACAATCGTGAAAGAAAAAAATCTCCCTCTTGGGAGAAAAATCCTTGAATTCCAGTTGATACCTGTGGGTCACGATTTCCAATGCCCAGGGGTCCTGAACATCTCTTGCCCAAGCCTGGGCAAAGAAAGAAAGTCTGCCCCCTACTAGATCCGGTCCCGGATCGGGGGCCGCCCCTTCATGCTGTCTTTGTAGCAGAAGCGGGCTTCTTAGGTTGTTTACCTTTGTTCCAAGCCCGGTTGGGTCTCCAGACGGACTTGGATTGAGCAAAATTCCCTTCCTACTTTGTGGAGGAAGAGGAAGCAGAGGGTATTCCTTTTAAAATTTCAAAAGGAACGAAAATTATTTGGTCTACCCCTCATCTTAACAGACTTATCCTGAGGTAGGGCGTGACCTTTACCTCCAGTAATGTCAGAAATGATTTCCTTCAACTCAGGCCCGAATAGGGTTTTACCCTTGATAGGAATAGCTAAAAGCTTAGATTTTGATGACACATCAGCAGACCATGATTTTAACCATAACACTCTACTCACTAAAATGGCAAATCCTGCATTTTTCACCGCCAATTTAGTAATTTGAAAGGCGGCATCTGTAATAAAAGAATTAGCTAGCTTGAGAGCCTTAATTATATCCAAAATGTCCTGTAAAGGGGTCTCAACCTTCAGAGACTCTTCTAGAGCATCAAACCAAAAAGCTGCTGCAGTAGTATTTGGAACAATGCAAGCTGTTGGTTGTAAAAGAAACCCTGATGAATAAATAATTTTCTTATCCATAGGGTCTTTAAAAGCACAACTGACTTCAATAGGTATAGTTGTACGTTTAGCCAGGGTAGAAATAGCTCCCTCCACCTTAGGGACCGACTGCCAAAAGTCCCGAATGGTGTCTGATATGGGATACATTTTCTTGAAATTAGGAGGAGGAGAGAACGGTATACCCGGTCTATCCCATTCCTTTTTTATAATTTCCGAAATTCTTTTAGGAACTGGAAAAACATCAGTGTAAGTAGGTACCTCTAGATATTTGTCCATTTTACACAATTTCTCTGGTGGTATTACAATAGGGTCCCAATCATCCAGAGTCGCTAAAACCTCCCGGAGTAACAGGCGGAGGTGTTCAAGCTTAAATTTAAAGGACATGACGTCCGAATCTGTCTGAGGTAACATACTTCCAGGGTCTGAAAGTTCTCCCTCAGACAACAATTCCCTGACCCCCAACGCAGAGCCCTGTGAGGGTACATCGGAAATAGCCAACAAAGCATCAAAGGATTCAGTATTCACATTAATACCTGACCTACTGCGTTTACCCTGCAACACTGGTAACTTAGACAATACCTCTGTAAGGGTAGTTGACATAACTGCAGCCATATCCTGCAGAGTAAAAGAATTAGACGCACTTGAAGTACTTGGCGTCGCTTGTGTGGGCGATAAAGGTTGTGACACTTGGGAAGAATTAGATGGCATATCCTGATTCTCTTCAGACTGAGAATCATCCTTAGGCACACTTTCTTTACCTAAAATATGCTTTTTACATTGTAAGGCCCTTTCAGAACAAGAGGTACACAAAGTAAGAGGGGGTTCCACAATGGCTTCTAAACACATAGAACAATTAGTTTACTCAATGTCAGACATGTTGAACAGACTAGTACTAGCCACACTAGTCGTAAATCCCCTCATATATTGATTCAAAACAACTTTTAGAAAAAACAGAATTTATGTTTACCTGATAAATTACTTTCTCCAACGGTGTGTCCGGTCCACGGCGTCATCCTTACTTGTGGGATATTCTCTTCCCCAACAGGAAATGGCAAAGAGCCCAGCAAAGCTGGTCACATGATCCCTCCTAGGCTCCGCCTACCCCAGTCATTCGACCGACGTTAAGGAGGAATATTTGCATAGGAGAAACCATATGATACCGTGGTGACTGTAGTTAAAGAAAATAAATTATCAGACCTGATTAAAAAACCAGGGCGGGCCGTGGACCGGACACACCGTTGGAGAAAGTAATTTATCAGGTAAACATAAATTCTGTTTTCTCCAACATAGGTGTGTCCGGTCCACGGCGTCATCCTTACTTGTGGGAACCAATACCAAAGCTTTAGGACACGGATGATGGGAGGGAGCAAATCAGGTCACCTAGATGGAAGGCACCACGGCTTGCAAAACCTTTCTCCCAAAAATAGCCTCAGAAGAAGCAAAAGTATCAAACTTGTAAAATTTGGTAAAAGTGTGCAGTGAAGACCAAGTCGCTGCCCTACATATCTGATCAACAGAAGCCTCGTTCTTGAAGGCCCATGTGGAAGCCACAGCCCTAGTGGAATGAGCTGTGATTCTTTCGGGAGGCTGCCGACCGGCAGTCTCGTAAGCCAATCTGATGATGCTTTTAATCCAAAAAGAGAGAGAGGTAGAAGTTGCTTTTTGACCTCTCCTTTTACCGGAATAAACAACAAACAAGGAAGATGTTTGTCTAAAATCCTTTGTAGCATCTAAATAGAATTTTAGAGCGCGAACAACATCCAAATTGTGCAACAAACGTTCCTTCTTCGAAACTGGTTTCGGACACAGAGAAGGTACGATAATCTCCTGGTTAATGTTTTTGTTAGAAACAACTTTTGGAAGAAAACCAGGTTTAGTACGTAAAACCACCTTATCTGCATGGAACACCAGATAAGGAGGAGAACACTGCAGAGCAGATAATTCTGAAACTCTTCTAGCAGAAGAAATTGCAACCAAAAACAAAACTTTCCAAGATAATAACTTAATATCAACGGAATGTAAGGGTTCAAACGGAACCCCCTGAAGAACTGAAAGAACTAAGTTGAGACTCCAAGGAGGAGTCAAAGGTTTGTAAACAGGCTTGATTCTAACCAGAGCCTGAACAAAGGCTTGAACATCTGGCACAGCTGCCAGCTTTTTGTGAAGTAACACAGACAAGGCAGAAATCTGTCCCTTCAGGGAACTTGCAGATAATCCTTTTTCCAATCCTTCTTGAAGGAAGGATAGAATCCTAGGAATCTTAACCTTGTCCCAAGGGAATCCTTTAGATTCACACCAACAGATATATTTTTTCCAAATTTTGTGGTAAATCTTTCTAGTTACAGGCTTTCTGGCCTGAACAAGAGTATCGATAACAGAATCTGAGAACCCTCGCTTCGATAAGATCAAGCGTTCAATCTCCAAGCAGTCAGCTGGAGTGAGACCAGATTCGGATGTTCGAACGGACCTTGAACAAGAAGGTCTCGTCTCAAAGGTAGCTTCCATGGTGGAGCCGATGACATATTCACCAGATCTGCATACCAAGTCCTGCGTGGCCACGCAGGAGCTATCAAGATCACCGACGCCCTTTCCTGATTGATCCTGGCTACCAGCCTGGGGATGAGAGGAAACGGCGGGAATACATAAGCTAGTTTGAAGGTCCAAGGTGCTACTAGTGCATCCACTAGAGCCGCCTTGGGATCCCTGGATCTGGACCCGTAGCAAGGAACTTTGAAGTTCTGACGAGAGGCCATCAGATCCATGTCTGGAATGCCCCACAGTTGAGTGACTTGGGCAAAGATTTCCGGATGGAGTTCCCACTCCCCCGGATGCAATGTCTGACGACTCAGAAAATCCGCTTCCCAATTTTCCACTCCTGGGATGTGGATAGCAGACAGGTGGCAGGAGTGAGACTCCGCCCATAGAATGATTTTGGTCACTTCTTCCATCGCCAGGGAACTCCTTGTTCCCCCCTGATGGTTGATGTACGCAACAGTTGTCATGTTGTCTGATTGAAACCGTATGAACTTGGCCCTCGCTAGCTGAGGCCAAGCCTTGAGAGCATTGAATATCGCTCTCAGTTCCAGAATATTTATCGGTAGAAGAGATTCTTCCCGAGACCAAAGACCCTGAGCTTTCAGGGATCCCCAGACCGCGCCCCAGCCCATCAGACTGGCGTCGGTCGTGACAATGACCCACTCTGGTCTGCGGAAGGTCATCCCTTGTGACAGGTTGTCCAGGGACAGCCACCAACGGAGTGAGTCTCTGGTCCTCTGATTTACTTGTATCCTCGGAGACAAGTTTGTATAGTCCCCATTCCACTGACTGAGCATGCACAGTTGTAATGGTCTTAGATGAATGCGCGCAAAAGGAACTATGTCCATTGCCGCTACCATCAAACCTATCACTTCCATGCACTGCGCTATGGAAGGAAGAGGAACGGAATGAAGTATCCGACAAGAGTCTAGAAGTTTTGTTTTTCTGGCCTCTGTCAGAAAAATCCTCATTTCTAAGGAGTCTATTATTGTTCCCAAGAAGGGAACCCTTGTTGACGGAGATAGAGAACTCTTTTCCACGTTCACTTTCCATCCATGAGATCTGAGAAAGGCCAGGACGATGTCCGTGTGAGCCTTTGCTTGAGGAAGGGACGACGCTTGAATCAGAATGTCGTCCAAGTAAGGTACTACAGCAATGCCCCTTGGTCTTAGCACAGCTAGAAGGGACCCTAGTACCTTTGTGAAAATCCTTGGAGCAGTGGCTAATCCGAAAGGAAGCGCCACGAACTGGTAATGCTTGTCCAGGAATGCGAACCTTAGGAACCGATGATGTTCCTTGTGGATAGGAATATGTAGATACGCATCCTTTAAATCCACCGTGGTCATGAATTGACCTTCCTGGATGGAAGGAAGAATTGTTCGAATGGTTTCCATTTTGAACGATGGAACCTTGAGAAACTTGTTTAAGATCTTGAGATCTAAGATTGGTCTGAACGTTCCCTCTTTTTTGGGAACTATGAACAGATTGGAGTAGAACCCCATCCCTTGTTCTCCTAATGGAACAGGATGAATCACTCCCATTTTTAACAGGTCTTCTACACAACGTAAGAATGCCTGTCTTTTTATGTGGTCTGAAGACAACTGAGACCTGTGGAACCTCCCCCTTGGGGGAAGCCCCTTGAATTCCAGAAGATAACCTTGGGAGACTATTTCTAGCGCCCAAGGATCCAGAACATCTCTTGCCCAAGCCTGAGCGAAGAGAGAGAGTCTGCCCCCCACCAGATCCGGTCCCGGATCGGGGGCCAACATTTCATGCTGTCTTGGTAGCAGTGGCAGGTTTCTTGGCCTGCTTTCCCTTGTTCCAGCCTTGCATTGGTCTCCAAGCAGGCTTGGCTTGAGAAGTATTACCCTCTTGCTTAGAGGACGTAGCACTTTGGGCTGGTCCGTTTCTACGAAAGGGACGAAAATTAGGTTTATTTTTGGCCTTGAAAGGCCGATCCTGAGGAAGGGCGTGGCCCTTACCCCCAGTGATATCAGAGATAATCTCTTTCAAGTCAGGGCCAAACAGCGTTTTCCCCTTGAAAGGAATGTTAAGTAGCTTGTTCTTGGAAGACGCATCAGCTGACCAAGATTTCAACCAAAGCGCTCTGCGCGCCACAATAGCAAACCCAGAATTCTTAGCCGCTAACCTAGCCAATTGCAAAGTGGCGTCTAGGGTGAAAGAATTAGCCAATTTGAGAGCATTGATTCTGTCCATAATCTCCTCATAAGGAGGAGAATCACTATCGACCGCCTTTACCAGCTCATCGAACCAGAAACACGCGGCTGTAGCGACAGGGACAATGCATGAAATTGGTTGTAGAAGGTAACCCTGCTGAACAAACATCTTTTTAAGTAAACCTTCTAATTTTTTATCCATAGGATCTTTGAAAGCACAACTATCTTCTATGGGTATAGTGGTGCGTTTGTTTAAAGTGGAAACCGCTCCCTCGACCTTGGGGACTGTCTGCCATAAGTCCTTTCTGGGGTCGACCATAGGAAACAATTTTTTAAATATGGGGGGAGGGACGAAAGGAATACCGGGCCTTTCCCATTCTTTATTTACAATGTCCGCCACCCGCTTGGGTATAGGAAAAGCTTCTGGGAGCCCCGGGACCTCTAGGAACTTGTCCATTTTACATAGTTTCTCTGGGATGACCAACTTGTCACAATCATCCAGAGTGGATAATACCTCCTTAAGCAGAATGCGGAGATGTTCCAACTTAAATTTAAACGTAATCACATCAGGTTCAGCTTGTTGAGAAATGTTCCCTGAATCAGTAATTTCTCCCTCAGACAAAACCTCCCTGGCCCCATCAGACTGGTTTAGGGGCCCTTCAGAACCATTATTATCAGCGTCGTCATGCTCTTCAGTATCTAAAACAGAGCAGTCGCGCTTACGCTGATAAGTGTGCATTTTGGCTAAAATGTTTTTGACAGAATTATCCATTACAGCCGTTAATTGTTGCATAGTAAGGAGTATTGGCGCGCTAGATGTACTAGGGGCCTCCTGAGTGGGCAAGACTCGTGTAGACGAAGGAGGGAATGATGCAGTACCATGCTTACTCCCCTCACTTGAGGAATCATCTTGGGCATCATTGTCATTGTCACATAAATCACATTTATTTAAATGAGAAGGAACTCTGGCTTCCCCACATTCAGAACACAGTCTATCTGGTAGTTCAGACATGTTAAACAGGCATAAACTTGATAACAAAGTACAAAAAACGTTTTAAAATAAAACCGTTACTGTCACTTTAAATTTTAAACTGAACACACTTTATTACTGCAATTGCGAAAAAATATGAAGGAATTGTTCAAAATTCACCAAAATTTCACCACAGTGTCTTAAAGCCTTAAAAGTATTGCACACCAAATTTGGAAGCTTTAACCCTTAAAATAACGGAACCGGAGCCGTTTTTAACTTTAACCCCTTTACAGTCCCTGGTATCTGCTTTGCTGAGACCCAACCAAGCCCAAAGGGGAATACGATACCAAATGACGCCTTCAGAAAGTCTTTTCTATGTATCAGAGCTCCTCACACATGCGACTGCATGTCATGCCTCTCAAAAACAAGTGCGCAACACCGGCGCGAAAATGAGGCTCTGCCTATGATTTGGGAAAGCCCCTAAGAATAAGGTGTCTAAAACAGTGCCTGCCGATATAATCTTATCAAAATACCCAGATTAAATGATTCCTCAAGGCTAAATATGTGTTAATAATGAATCGATTTAGCCCAGAAAAAGTCTACAGTCTTAATAAGCCCTTGTGAAGCCCTTATTTACTATCTTAATAAACATGGCTTACCGGATCCCATAGGGAAAATGACAGCTTCCAGCATTACATCGTCTTGTTAGAATGTGTCATACCTCAAGCAGCAAGAGACTGCTCACTGTTCCCCCAACTGAAGTTAATTCCTCTCAACAGTCCTGTGTGGAACAGCCATGGATTTTAGTAACGGTTGCTAAAATCATTTTCCTCATACAAACAGAAATCTTCATCTCCTTTCTGTTTCTGAGTAAATAGTACATACCAGCACTATTTTAAAATAACAAACTCTTGATTGAATAATAAAAACTACAGTTAAACACTAAAAAACTCTAAGCCATCTCCGTGGAGATGTTGCCTGTACAACGGCAAAGAGAATGACTGGGGTAGGCGGAGCCTAGGAGGGATCATGTGACCAGCTTTGCTGGGCTCTTTGCCATTTCCTGTTGGGGAAGAGAATATCCCACAAGTAAGGATGACGCCGTGGACCGGACACACCTATGTTGGAGAAAAGTGTACTGCGCCTTTAAGAAATAAAAAACGCAACAATTTTTCTCAAACTGCCTAAAGCGATTGAAAACACTAAAACAATCAAATATAATTTAATTGGCCCAAAAATTATTGCACCCTATAAGTAAATGGTGAATTTACCCTCTAAGAAGCATTGTAATCACAAAATATATTTTAATAGAAAAAAATGACCCCTGCACCTTGCCACAGCTCTGCTGTGGCGCCTACCTGCCCCAGGGTACTGAAAAAATGACTCAACAACGATCCGGTGAACAGAACTCAACTCTAGGCCCCACCGGAGCTAATGCCTGCTGCCTTCTCAGTCAGAGTAAACTGCGCATCTGAGCGTGCGAAATAGGCCCCGCCCCTCATGGACGTCGTCTGAACAGTTTGTTTAACCGCATGGGAAGCGGTTTGGAAAATAAGCCATGTGGCCCCCTGAACTTCTTATAATAATAAACTGCAGCCCTACTGACTTATTTAAGCAATAAATATAAAATGTCAAGCTGCCTCTCCCAGTGTCCAGCCCCATACAGATATAAGCAATATGTATGAAATATAAGGATTTTCAGTAACACCCTCAGTGATACAGGTTTACTGCTTACCCCCCCCCCCCTTCCCTTGCAGGGAAAAATGTCAGCCAGTTCTGATATAACAAGTCTCCTCAGAAATAAAAGACTGAACATACCGCAATGCTGCTTGTAGCATGACACCGTTCTCCACACTGAAGATTTCTCTTGCACTACCTTCAGAAACTCTGTGGGAACCAAAATGAATCTTAGTTACATCTGCTAAGATCATCAACCTTAGGGCAGAAATCTTCTTCCATATCTCCCTGAGGAATATAGTACACACCAGTACCATTTAAAAAAACAAACTTCTAGATTGAAGAATCTAAAACTAACACCTCACTTTACCTCTTCCTATTACTAACACAGGCAAAGAGAATGACTGGAGGTGGAGGGAAGGGAGGAGCTATACATACAGCTCTGCTGTGGTGCTCTTTGCCACTTCCTGTTAGCAGGAGGTTAATATCCCACAAGTAAGGATGAAATCCGTGGACTCGTCGTATCTTGTAGAAGAAAAAGGACGCGCAATCTCGAGAGATCGTGTCATTAAGATAAGGCTGTTATGTTTTGTAAAAGCTGTGAACCTAGGTATTACTACACATTAGCAGATAGAACCATATAACAAACATGATCATAGTTCCCCCTGTTCAATAACTCCCCTCAGGAGACATTAACCCACTGGGACCCTACCTTGTTTTGTTAACATTACATTCACATATCGAAATAAAATTAAACAATCTACGCCGTGGAACAGGAACACGGCCCTTCAAGTGTGACAGATAGTAGCCTCGCTTCTGACATAGACTTGAGTGAATAAAGGTAGGCAGCGAAACTCGTCAACGCCGATTACCAAGGAGCTGTTAATATGAGTCGGGATGGTTTCGCAGGAAAACTTTCCCTGCATCTCCGGACTCTAACTTTCATCCATGCTCTCACTGAGAGGCTGACAGGATTTCTTAAAACTCCAGTCCCATAGCGAAGAGTACTACCCACCATAAGAGACTATCTTGAACTTCTGACACTTCTCTGCCAACCTCCTGTGACGAAAGGCAAAAAATGACTGGGGGATGAGGGAAGTGGGGGAGGTATTTATGCCTTTGGCTGGGGTGTCTTTGCTTCCTCCTGGTGGCCAGGTTCTGTATTTCCCAAAAGTAATGAATGCAGCTGTGGACTCTTCCCGTTTAAGAAGAAAATATAAGATGTTTATTTGCAGAGTTGACTCCTGATAAAGTAAATTCACTTGTGCACTAAGATTAACTCGTTACCACACCAACTAAAAAGACTAGCCTTATTATAGTTAAGGTGGACTGCTTAAGACTTGAGAATGTTTTTTTTTTAATAATAATTAAAGAAAATCCTAATATGATGTGACAGTGTTATTGCTGTTGGCCTAGAAAAAAGACATTAGGTAAGTAGTGTTTAATAGGCATATGCATTAATTAATATTCATCATTCATTTTAGTAATGAATACTGAGTATGACCACAAGATTTGCACAGATGTTGCACTTTTACACTAATAAATCCGATTCCGTAAAGAGCTGAATGCCGCTGCCTGCGGCCATAATAACTAATGCGCATGCCTAATCAGTGTTTAAATGGTTGGTACGGCTACATTTTAGTGGGGTTTGGATGTACTTAGTGAAAGATATTGTGCTACAATGTATTCAGGGTACTAAGGACATATTGGCGCCAGATAGCAATATGTAATGCCAATAATAAATGTGTGTGCATAGAAATGAAATACAAATTGTTAGGGAAGTGTTTAAAGGAACATACAAGTTCCTATAATACATAAATACAGTTTTAACAGCCTTGTAAAACATTAAATAGTACACATCTGGCTGAAATCATCTGCACCGAGTTTGAAAACACCAAAGGAACGGCTGCCCCTGATGCTGTGTAGTGCCCTCCAAGTCCAAATGCCCACTCCCGTGAGTTACAAATGTTCCAACAAACACTAAAAACTGGTACTTGCCATCCTAGTTTAGAAATATATCATCATCACTATCCTTTGTTGTAAAAATGACTGCAAACATGTTGCTTATAGGTTTTCGAATGTAGTAAAATCAAGAAAATCAAAGATTGCAATTAATAAAACTACATTTGAAGAATATTATAAAACAGTTTTATTTTCAATTGTGCATTTCATAGTACAAATAGGTTACTTTACAAAAAAAAAAAAAAAAACTATAAAAAAGTTTAAAAACACATTTTTAGGTAACAGGCATAATTATTTATAACATTACACCTAAAGTATAATAATAATAAAAAAAAGAGGAACAGAATTTGAAGGCTCCTATAGGATACACTAATTGCATGACACAAGGCATCGCTGCAAGGGTCCTGATGATAAGTACCTAAAACACAGGGTTCTAGAACGAATAAACAAAAATGTAATGAAAAACACATGATGTGGTTTTTATCAGTGTTGCTGAATTTAGAGGACCACATTCAGTTTTATTCAAGTAATAGGATTATTATATATCAAAAGAAGTGATACCGCTTAGACTCAAATAAAAATGTATGAAAAAAAATCTATAGCGAAAACTATTTATCTAGTGACTCCTTGAGGAAAAAACAGACTTTATGGAGTCAAACTTGAATATCACTTCTATGAACTGATTGAATTATTATTGTTGCGCATTATTAGCTAAGCTGTTATGGTCATATATAGGACATAGCAAATCATTAGAATATATGTTGTCACTGGTCATCTACAAATATGTTTATTTATGAAACCTTCACTGATCAAATGCATTCTGTAAAGCCCATGTTTTATATAAATAATGCATTCTAAAATATGTTCAAAGAATATTTTTATTGAACATTTTATTGCTAAAAGTGTTCTAAAAACAAACAAACAAAAAAAAAAAACCCCATTCTTAGCTGTAGTAAAATAATCTATAGAAGTCTAATTTTGGATGGAATTAAAGGAATACTGAACCCAAATTGTTTCTTTCATGATTCAGATAGCGAAATTCGATTTCAAGCAACTTTGTAATTTACTCCTATTATCAATTTCATTTGTTTTCTTTGTATCTATATTTTAAAAAGCAGGAATGTAAGTTTACGAGCCTGCCCATCTTTGGTTCAGAACCCTGAGTAGTGCTTGCTGATTGTTGGCTGCATTTAGCCACCAATCAGCAAGGACTACCCAGGTGCTGAACCAAAAATGGGCCGGTTCCTAAGCTTTCATTCCTGCTTTTTAAAATAAAGCTACCAAGAGAACGAACAATTGATAATAGGAGTACATTAGAAAGATGCTTACAATTGCATGCTCTATCTGAATCACAAAAGAAAAAAAAATGGGATCAGTATCCCTTTAAAGCAAGAAAGAACCTAGCATAAAAAAGGAGAAAAATAGGTTTTATAAGAACAAGACATTGTCTCCATAGGAGGTGTGCTGCTGATTATATAATCTACTGCTGGAAACGGTATCTTCACCACAGTTTTGGCACATGATGTTGCTAGAAAACTCTACTTCAAAGTCTTAAAAATAATTTTATTCTGGCAGTTCATCTGATGTGTTCAGAGGTGTAAAGGCCCTGTATTAGTAACTGGTGTATTTTGTGAAGAAAATCATATTAATAAGAGAGAAAAGAGCGGTGTATTGAAGCCACAGAGGAAAATATTCTTCCTGAAATTTGGTTATAACAAGTCAGCGGTAAGAAGAGAACTGGGAAAAATGAAAATCTGTTTTCCTAAAAGATTATTAATTGATATGTGTCAGACTAAGGCGGAGACCCAAAACAAATCTTCTCACTAGAAGAACCACGCGTTTTTATGGCACATATAATACCGGGAGGAAGTTCAACTTTTCCTGTGCTACAAATGTTTGAGAAACCACATTGTGTATTTTATTGGCAAGGACTGTAAACTTGGTTCATTTGTTCAGTCTGGGCAGCATAAGTGCAGGGTTGGCTTAGTCAAAATATAGATTTTGCCACCTGTTCCTATGGGAGGACATCCTTAACAGCTTGATTGTTCATGTTCTTTGATGATTAGAGTGGCCAGCCATGTTTGACCTAACTGGATAACGTTATGTCAGTATGAAGATGCCTCGGTCTAGCAGTAACGAGTTTCCCAGCAATATATTCAGTCTGAAAATGAGGGCGAACGTATAGAACGTCCGCTGGCCGGGCTGTTGGAGAAAGGAAGCAGTTCTCGGTCTTTCTCTTTACTTTCGTGCTTATGTTTGTGCTTGTGCTTGTGTTTGTGCTTCTTCTTTTTCTTCTTATGGTCATGGTGGTGATGATGATGGTGGTCCCCATGCTTAGAAGAACTGGATTCCTTAATAAATGACGATAAGGGGGTCATGGGCAGAGGAAGCATGTGCATCTCCAAAGACTGCTCCTTACCTAAGAAAATAAAAGTGTATGAAACAAAAGTAATATGGCATAACCTTAATTGCAAGTAAACAAAGGACAACTTCTGGGTACTGTTTAAAATATCATCCATGCATTTATTATGGAAAATAGAGAATTATAGGTGGTAAGCATACTTCACAGATATCTTAAAGGGATATGAAACTCAAACATTCTCTTTTGTGTTTCAGACAGAGTATACCAATTTACTTTCTATTATCAAATTTGCTTTGTTCCCATGGAATTCTTTGTTGAAGAGATACCTAGGTAGGTGTCTGGACCACTACATGGCAGGAAATAGTGCTGCCATATAGTGCTCTTGCAACTGGACAACATTCTTTCAAAACTGCTGCAATATAGTGCTCCAGAAATGAGCCAGTCCTGCTTTTCAACAAGATATAGCAAGAGAATGAATAAAAATTGATGATTAAAGTGTATTAGAAAGTTGTTTAGAATTGCACGCTCTATCTGGATCACGAAATAAAAGATTTGGGTTTCATATCCCTTTATTATTATTATTTATTTGTAGCGAGCCAACAGATTCCGAAGCGCTACTTTAAGAAAACTTTCTTACCAAATGCTGCTTGCTAAGATGTAAGCATGCTGAAATGGTAAAAAAAGAATGCATGCCTTGCATAACTGGTTCACAGTGGTGAAGCAGAATAATTCATAGTTTCCATAAAGATGGAACAATAAATTGCATTGGACGCACAAAAGGCACTAAAGAGACATAACGTTTAAAATAAAATAAAACAATGAAGTGCAGAAAAAAATGCAATACATATAATTTATTTGGCCTGCTTTTCCTGTAATTTACCACGGAAATGTTTTTTTCCACTACCCTGAATACATACAGCTCTTGTAACATGATGACTTCTTGAATCAGTGCTGGATCTCATTTACATCTGGTTCTAATTGGCCAAAGCAAAGCAAACATTATAAGCACACTCGATTGGGCTTTTCCAGAGGTGTGGCCCAGGACTGCTCTAAAATAGCAAAACCCTACAATGTTTGATAACAAAAACATAATTTATGCTTACCTGATAAATTTATTTCTCTTGTGGTGTATCCAGTCCACGGATCATCCATTACTTGTGGGATATTCTCCTTCCCAACAGGAAGTTGCAAGAGGATCACCCACAGCAGAGCTGCTATATAGCTCCTCCCCTCACTGCCATATCCAGTCATTCGACCGAAACAAGCCGAGAAAGGAGAAACCATAGGGTGCAGTGGTGACTGTAGTTTAATTAAAATTTAGACCTGCCTTAAAAGGACAGGGCGGGCCGTGGACTGGATACACCACAAGAGAAATAAATTTATCAGGTAAGCATAAATTATGTTTTCTCTTGTTAAGTGTATCCAGTCCACGGATCATCCATTACTTGTGGGATACCAATACCAAAGCTAAAGTACACGGATGATGGGAGGGACAAGGCAGGAACTTAAAAGGAAGGAACCACTGCCTGTAGAACCTTTCTCCCAAAAACAGCCTCCGAAGAAGCAAAAGTATCAAATTTGTAAAATTTTGAAAAGGTATGAAGCGAAGACCAAGTCTCAGCCTTGCAAATCTGTTCAACAGAGGCCTCATTTTTAAAGGCCCAGGTGGAAGCCACAGCTCTAGTAGAATGAGCTGTAATTCTTTCAGGGGGCTGCTGTCCAGCAGTTTCATAGGCTAAACGGATTATACTCCGAAGCCAAAAAGAAAGAGAGGTTGCCGAGGCCTTTTGACCTCTCCTCTGTCCAGAGTAAACAACAAACAGGTTGTTTGACGAAAATCTTTAGTAGCCTGCAAGTAAAACTTCAAGGCACGGACTACGTCTAGATTATGCAAAAGACGTTCCTTCTTTGAAGAAGGATTAGGACATAATGATGGAACAACAATCTCTTGATTGATATTCTTGTTAGAAACCACCTTAGGTAAAAACCCAGGTTTTGTACGCAGAACTACTTTATCTGAATGAAAGATCAGATAAGGAGAATCACAATGTAAGGCAGATAACTCCGAGACTCTTCGAGCCGAGGAAATAGCCATCAGAAAAAGAACTTTCCATGATAGAAGTTTGATATCAATAGAATGAAGGGGTTCAAACGGAACCCCTTGAAGAACTTTAAGAACCAAGTTTAAGCTCCATGGGGGAGCAACAGGTTTAAACACAGGCTTAATTCTAACTAAAGCCTGACAAAATGCCTGAACGTCTGGAACTTCTGCCAGACGCTTGTGTAAAAGAATAGACAGAGCAGAAATCTGTCCCTTTAAAGAACTAGCTGATAATCCTTTGTCCAAACCCTCTTGGAGGAAGGACAATATCCTAGGAATCCTAACCCTACTCCATGAGTAATTCTTGGATTCACACCAATGAAGATATTTACGCCATATCTTGTGGTAAATTTTCCTGGTGACAGGCTTTCGTGCCTGTATTAAGGTATCAATTACTGACTCGGAGAAGCCACGCTTTGATAGGAAAATCTCCATGCAGTCAGTCTCAGAGAAAGTAGATTCGGATGATTGAAAGGACCTTGTATTAGAAGGTCTTGTCTCAGAGGCAGAGTCCATGGTGGAAAGGATGACATGTCCACTAGGTCTGCATACCAGGTCCTGCGTGGCTACGCAGGTGCTATCAATATCACTGATGCTCTCTCCTGTTTGATTTTGGCAATCAGACGAGGGAGCAGAGGAAACGGTGGAAACACATAAGCCAGGTTGAAGAACCAAGGCGCTGCTAGAGCATCTATCAGTGCCGCTTCTGGGTCCCTGGACCTGGATCCGTAACAAGGAAGCTTGAGATCCAGTTCTGGTTTGCCCCAACGGAGAACCAATTGAGCAAACACCTCCGGATGGAGTTCCCACTCCCCCGGATGAAAAGTCTGACGACTTAGAAAATCCGCCTCCCAGTTCTCTACCCCTGGGATATGGATCGCTGACAGGTGGCAAGAGTGAGTCTCTGCCCAGCGAATTATCTTGGAGACTTCTGACATCGCTAGGGAACTCCTGGTTCCCCCTTGATGATTGATGTAAGCCACAGTCGTGATGTTGTCCGACTGAAATCTGATGAACCTCAGTGTTGCTAACTGAGGCCAAGCTAGAAGAGCATTGAATATTGCTCTTGACTCCAGAATATTTATTGGGAGGAGTTTCTCCTCCTGAGTCCATGAACCCTGAGCCTTCAGGGAGTTCCAAACTGCACCCCAACCTAGAAGGCTGGCATCTGTTGTTACAATGGTCCAATCTGGTCTGCGAAAGGTCATACCTTTGGACAGATGGACCCGAGATAACCACCAGAGAAGAAAATCTCTGGTTTCCTGATCCAGACTTAGTAGAGGGGACAAATCTGTGTAATCCCCATTCCACGGTCTGAGATGCAGGCGCGCAAATGGCACTATGTCCATCGCCGCTACCATTAAGCCGATTACTTCCATGCACTGAGCCACCGTGGGGCGCGGAATGGAGTGAAGAACACGGCAAGCATTTAGAAGTTTTGATAACCTGGACTCCGTCAGGTAAATTTTCATTTCTATAGAATCTATCAGAGTCCCTAGGAAGGAAACCCTTGTGAGAGGAGATAGAGAACTCTTTTCTTCGTTCACTTTCCACCCATGCGACCTCAGAAATGCCAGAACTATCTCTGTATGAGACTTGGCAATTTGAAAGCTTGACGCCTGTATCAGGAAGTCGTCTAGGTAAGGAGCCACCGCTATGCCTCGCGGTCTTAGAACTGCCAGAAGTGAGCCCAGAACCTTTGTAAAAATTCTTGGGGCTGTAGCAAACCCGAATGGGAGAGCTACAAACTGGTAATGCCTGTCTAGAAAGGCAAACCTCAGGAACCGATGATGATTCTTGTGAATCGGAATGTGAAGGTAGGCATCCTTTAAGTCCACTGTGGTCATGTACTGACCCTCATGGATCATGGGTAAAATGGTTCGAATAGTTTCCATCTTGAATGATGGAACTCTGAGGAATTTGTTTAGGATCTTTAGATCCAAAATTGGTCTGAAGGTTCCCTCTTTTTTGGGAACCACAAACAGATTTGAATAAAACCCCTGTCCTTGTTCCGTCCGCGGAACTGGATGGATCACTCCCATTACAAGGAGGTCTTGCACGCAGCTTAGGAATGCCTCTTTCTTTATCTGGTTTGCAGATAATCTTGAAAGGTGAAATCTCCCTTGTGGAGGAGAAGCTTTGAAATCCAGAAGATATCCCTGAGATATGATCTCCAACGCCCAGGGATCCTGAACATCTCTTGCCCACGCCTGGGCGAAGAGAGAGAGTCTGCCCCCTACTAGATCCGTTGTCGGATAGGGGGCCGCTCCTTCATGCTGTCTTGGAGGCAGCAGCAGGCTTTCTGGCCTGCTTGCCCTTGTTCCAGGACTGGTTAGGTTTCCAGGCCTGCTTGGATTGAGCAAAAGTTCCCTCTTGTTTTGAAGCAGAGGGAGTTGATCCTGCACCTGCCTTGAAATTTCGAAAGGCACGAAAATTAGACTGTTTGGCCCTTGATTTGGCCCTGTCCTGAGGAAGGGTATGACCCTTACCTCCAGTAATGTCAGCAATAATTTCTTTCAAACCAGGCCCGAATAAGGTCTGCCCCTTGAAAGGAATGTTGAGTAATTTAGACTTTGAAGTCACATCAGCTGACCAGGATTTAAGCCATAGTGCCCTACGCACCTGGATGGCGAATCCGGAATTCTTAGCCGTTAGTTTAGTCAAATGAACAATGGCATCAGAAACAAAAGAGTTAGCTAGCTTAAGTGTTCTAAGCTTGTCAATAATTTCAGTCAATGGAGCTGTATGGATGGCCTCTTCCAGGGCCTCAAACCAGAACGCCGCCGCAGCAGTGACAGGCGCAATGCATGCAAGGGGCTGTAAAATAAAACCTTGTTGAATAAACATTTTCTGAAGGTAACCCTCTAATTTTTTATCCATTGGATCTGAAAAAGCACAACTGTCCTCAACCGGGATAGTGGTACGCTTTGCTAAAGTAGAAACTGCTCCCTCCACCTTAGGGACTGTCTGCCATAAGTCCTGTGTAGTGGCATCTATTGGAAACATTTTTCTAAATATAGGAGGTGGGGAAAAGGGCACACCGGGTCTATCCCACTCCTTACTAATAATTTCTGTAAGCCTTTTAGGTATTGGAAAAACATCAGTACTCACCGGCACTGCATAGTATTTATCCAGTCTACACAATTTCTCTGGCACTGCAATTGTGTCACAGTCATTCAGAGCAGCTAATACCTCCCCAAGCAATACACGGAGGTTCTCAAGCTTAAATTTAAAATGAGAAATCTCTGAATCAGGTCTCCCCGATTCAGAGACGTCACCCACAGACTGAAGCTCTCCGTCCTCAGGTTCTGCAAATTGTGACGCAGTATCAGACATGGCTCCTACAGCATCTACGCGCTCTGTATCTCGTCTAACCCCAGAGCTATCGCGCTTGCCTCTCAATTCAGGCAATCTGGCTAATACCTGTGACAGGGTATTATTCATGATTGCAGCCATGTCCTGCAAAGTAATCGCTATGGGCGTCCCTGATGTACTTGGCACCATATTAGCGTGCGTCCCTTGAGCGGGAGGCGAAGGGTCCGACACGTGGGGAGAGTTAGTCGGCATAACTTCCCCCTCGACAGACCCCTCTGGTGACAATTCTTTTATAGATAAAGACTGATCTTTACTGTTTAAGGTGAAATCAATACATTTAGTACACATTCTCCTATGGGGCTCCACCATGGCTTTTAAACATAATGAACAAGTAGTTTCCTCTGTGTCAGACATGTTTGTACAGACTAGCAATGAGACTAGCAAGCTTGGAAAACACTTTAAACCAAGTTAACAAGCAATATAAAAAACGTTACTGTGCCTTTAAGAGAAACAAATTTTGGCAAAATTTGAAATAACAGTGAAAAAAGGCAGTTATACTAACGAAATTTTTACAGTGTATGTAACAAGTTAGCAGAGCATTGCACCCACTTGCAAATGGATGATTAACCCCTTAATACCAAAAACGGAATAATAAATGACAAAAACGTTTTTAAACACAGTCACAACTGCCACAGGTCTACTGTGGTTGTTACCCTCCTCAAACACGACTTTTGAAGCCTTTTGAGCCCTTCAGAGATGTCCTGTATCATGCAGAAGGAAGCTGAGTGTCTCTGTCTGTAATTTTAGCTGCGCAGAAAAGCGCTAAAATAGGCCCCTCCCACTCATATTACAACAGTGGAAAGCCTCAGGAAACTGTTTCTAGGCAAAAATCAAGCCAGCCATGTGGAGAAAAAACTAGGCCCCAATAAGTTTTGTCACCAAACATATATAAAAACGATTAACATGCCAGCAAACGTTTTATATTACACTTTTATAAGAGTATGTATCTCTGTTAATAAGCCTGATACCAGTCGCTATTAAATCACTGCATTTAGGCTTAACTTACATTAATCCGGTTTCAGCAGCATTTTTCTAGCAAATTCCATCCCTAGAAATATGTTAACTGCACATACCTTATTGCAGGAAAACCTGCACGCCATTCCCCCTCTGAAGTTACCTCACTCCTCAGAATATGTGAGAACGGCAATGGATCTTAGTTACTTCTGCTAAGATCATAGAAATCACAGGCAGATTCTTCTTCTAATGCTGCCTTTGATAAAACAGTACACTCCGGTACCATTTAAAAATAACAAACTTTTGATTGAAGTTAAAAAACTAACTATAATACACCACTCTCCTCTTACTACGTCCATCTTTGTTGAGAGTTGCAAGAGAATGACTGGATATGGCAGTGAGGGGAGGAGCTATATAGCAGCTCTGCTGTGGGTGATCCTCGTGCAATTTCCTGTTGGGAAGGAGAATATCCCACAAGTAATGGATGATCCGTGGACTGGATACACTTAACAAGAGAAACTACAGATTTAAATGCCTATCAAACATATCTTTGGCAATGCCACTCTTAATTGCGGATATATACTATGATCAGACATAATCCACAAAGATATTTGCTCCTAGGTAGCTCTGACATGCATTGTTTCCAAGGAAACAACACTTAACCAAAATAGACAGCCTTAAAGGAGCTCAAAAGAAAAATACGTCAAAGGACTACATCCCTATGGGATACAAGAAAGATGTTGTAGAAGCTGATTGGATCATGTCTGAATCAAATAACCTATAGTAATTAAAAGAATGCATATATAACAATCTTCCTAGACTAGGAAAGAATAGTGTATGGGAGCAAAAAACCCCATAAAATTATGCTTACCTGATAATTTCATTTTCTTCTGTATGAGGAGAGTCCACGGCATCATTCCTTACTGTTGGGAAATACTGAACCTGGCCACCAGGAGGAGGCAAAGACACCCCAGCCAAAGGCTTAAATACTCCCCCTACTTCCCTCATATCCCAGTCATTCTTCCAAGGGAACAAGGAACAGTAATAGAAATATCAGGGTATAAATGGTCCTGGAAGAGAAAAACAAATTTTGGTTCGCCCATCGAAGTATACTTGCGGAGGCCATGGACTCTCCTCATACAGAAGGAATTTAAATTATCAGGTAAGCATCATTTATGTAGCAAAAAAATCCAAGAAGTGTTCCAGCCGACCAGAGTGTATAGATAGATAAAAGGTGAACTTTATTAGGACCAGTTAAAAATATATACAAAAATAGGCAGACTCCTGTGAAACAGTGGGAGTTAGAAAAAGGTCTGACCGGTTTCAGCCAAGTAGGTTGTAGTCATAGACGTGTTGCACCTATGCAGGTGCAATCTATTTAAAACTCTTAACTCCTCCCCAAGGAGGTGATAAAAGAAAAGAAGACAAACACCCACTGTTTAACCCCTTAAAGGTAATGTATGAAATAGTAACTAGATATGTAGACAGACTTCTTTAGGCATAAATATTATGTAGAAAATGACATGTGAAAAATGACAAATAGTTATGCATGAACCAATAATATAACAATATAACAGTCTAAAAAGTAGCAACCCCGATTTACACAAAAACAACAATAAATAAATAAAGTGTATCCAAATAATATAATAACAAATTATATATAATAGAAAAAACACCTCATATTATAAGTTTAAGGTTAAAGGAGAAAGTAGCTGCTTGACTGTCATTTAAGCATACCAATGTGTTTGATGCACTAAAGGGCACCCTTGTTGAAATTGTTAGATCTAACTATTGCATATAAAGAAATGTCAAAGTCGCTTCAGACTATATTATGAGAACTTAAAATAGGAAATGCATAATGATCGTGATAATAACTAAATATTATCACGATCATTATGCATTTCCTATTTTAAGTTCTCATAATATAGTCTGAAGCGACTTTGACATTTCTTTATATGCAATAGTTAGATCTAACAATTTCAACAAGGGTGCCCTTTAGTGCATCAAACACATTGGTATGCTTAAATGACAGTCAAGCAGCTACTTTCTCCTTTAACCTTAAACTTATAATATGAGGTGTTTTTTCTATTATATATAATTTGTTATTATATTATTTGGATACACTTTATTTATTTATTGTTGTTTTTGTGTAAATCGGGGTTGCTACTTTTTAGACTGTTATATTGTTATATTATTGGTTCATGCATAACTATTTGTCATTTTTCACATGTCATTTTTTACATAATATTTATGCCTAAAGAAGTCTGTCTACATATCTAGTTACTATTTCATACATTACCTTTAAGGGGTTAAACAGTGGGTGTTTGTCTTCTTTTCTTTTATCACCTCCTTGGGGAGGAGTTAAGAGTTTTAAATAGATTGCACCTGCATAGGTGCAACACGTCTATGACTACAGCCTACTTGGCTGAAACCGGTCAGACCTTTTTCTAACTCCCACTGTTTCACAGGAGTCTGCCTATTTTTGTATATATTTTTAACTGGTCCTAATAAAGTTCACCTTTTATCTATCTATACACTCTGGTCGGCTGGAACACTTCTTGGATTTTTTTGCTACATTTTACTTGGAGTACTGGGACTCCAATCCACATTTACTGTTCACAGCGACATTGGATCCCCCTGCCGGGTGACGTCACGCCTGAAGGAGGAGCTGAGCAGCGTGCGAGTGTGGAGACCAGCTGAGCAGAGTTAGAGCTGGGAACACGAATACTACTTTGGCGACTTACATCGAGATGTGCAGCAGGATGTTTTAAACGGACGAACCAAGCGGACATACCTAGGGCAGTGAGTAATTACAGTTTGCATCCTATTATGGTTTGGGACTTATTTCTCTCATAACGGGTTCTCTAGTTACATATGAGCCTTGTTATTTTGTATGAGCGTTACCCCACCTAGCATCTGTACCCTACCCTAACGCACTGACTGAACATCTGCCTGCTTACTAGACCTGTTTCTCCACTGCTCAGGCTTGCCACTGCACTTGTATCATTCATTAAAAAGAGAGCAACAGGACTGTGGTCACGATAAACACAGGCATCTGATTATGCAGGACCTGGCTTTCCTGACAAATACGGCTTTATCTATTACCATCTAACCATCATATATCCTGTTGGCTCTACTTTCTTTTTTGCTTGGCAGCAACAGCAAATGGCTTGGGTTACGACATAAGTACAATAGTGATATTATCCCTTTTATACTTATACTAACTCTGCATATTGCGCTAGTAATAGCGGTCTCCACTCACGCTAGCTCACTCTGCTACTTTTGTTTGCATCATTTGTTTGTTCTCTGTTTCTCATTTTCTTCCCTGGATTGATGCAACAATTGGTGTATATATACACAATTAGTGTTATTACATATACACCTTCAACTTCTTCCTGAGTGACTAAGTTTAAGCCCTTTTGAATTTATTGGCAGCCCGACAAAAAAATATATATAAATATATATATATCAACATCTATACTATTGGATTTTGATTGGTCGAGTGTTATAATTTCTATATATATATATGGACAATATGGCAGCAACAGACTCCTTTTATTCCCTTAAAGAATCTGACGATGAGGACTTAGACTTGCTGGAATTACAAGATGTATTTGATCGTGACACACCTAATACTAAACTAGGGGACAATTTCTATGATATGGAAACTTTGAAATTAAAGGAACAAAGACTAAAATGGGACAAGTGGATTCTTTCTAAATATATTAACATGCAAATGGTACCCAGGGGACTAAGGATTAATAAATTCCCTACCTACGACATAAAAGATGTGGATTTTATTGAACGCTGGAACCAGACTCTCACTGACTGCTCCTTAAAACTCATAGCCTTACTTATTGAATATAAGGACATGTTACTCAAAGAGGTTAAAAACAAGATAATTTTGCTTCAAGCTGACATGAATTTATTTAAACAACATGAAGTGTACCCTATATTTGATGAAACACTTAGGAAGGTGATTGAGGAAGCTAAAAAACTAATCATTCAGGTTAAACATACTAAGTTTCTTAGGGACCAGAAAGATTATTCAAAGGGCACAGTCTATATATGGAAACGTAAAGAGAGGAGCAAGATTTGGTCCCAAGTACCACACAATCAATCAGATCACCAGGCCATGGGTCAGGGGGGACACTTAGATTATCCACCTAAGAGAACACAACAACCTAAACAACCCAAAATGAAGGCTACTAAGAGGGTCGCCTTTTCCGATTCGGAGCCAGAGTTAACTGATGAAGAGAGGTTTGCCTCTAGTTTTGAATCAGATGGTTACTCTGGCTCCGAGGGGGATGAGGGAACCCCTACTTACCAAGCATGTGCAGCAATAAATATAACGGGTGATAAACCAACTAGAGGTATACTAAAGGAACATGCTAACTCAGGGGCTATTCCCAAAAGGGGGAGGCGCCAGAGAAGAGGTAACAATCACTACCATATGTCTACCAACCCCCAGGGCACTGAAGATAGCTCTGACAACACACAGCAGGTTTTTCAGTTGGGCCCGAGACGACCCAGGGGAGGGGGACGGGGCAACAGACAGAAATCAGCCACTGGGGACTTTCAACAACAGAGATACCAGTTGAGGGAGAACAGGGGAGCTCCACGACACAGGTACCAATGATACAGACCCCAATGATGGATAATTCAGTTATATATCTATCTACCTATAACCTAACTCCTCTCGAAAGGAGAGTATTAAGCTATGGGCTGGGATTTGTTCCCTCTAGGAATTTTGATTTGTTTCAGACAATTCTTGATGTAAATAGATTAGTGAGGGATCTAACCCTGAGAAAATTCTTTCCAGAAACTGAGACTGACACATCATTACCTATCATTGATCCATCAGCTGTGAATTTGAGCTCTGATGTTGACAACATGTCTTTTGTTGATATTTGTGCACTCACTAATCTGGAGGATTTATCAGGGAATATAGATCATATACCCAAAGACACGATAGGCCAACATAAACTAAAATCTGCATCAAATTTTTATCCCTTACATATTAGGGGTAAGAGTCTTGAGGTATTTCACAAAAGAGTCATGGAGGATCTCACTACTCTTTCCAAGACTAATACTAACCATAACTCAAATTTGACTAGAAGGGAAAGGGAGGCCATTACCAGCCTACAAAAAAACATCAACATTGTCATTCGGCAATCTGATAAAGGTGGTAGTGTTGTTGTGATGGATAGGGATGCCTACGTGGCGGAAGCCTTGAGACAATTGGGTGATAACGAGGCCTATTCCATCCTACCCAGAGACCCCACCACCTCTTTTGGGCGGATCTTGAGGGACCTCCTGGATGATGGTTTGGAGATGGGCATCATTGACAGACATACTTTTGACTGTTTGTCAGTTGATAATCCGGTGATGCCCATCTTTCACCACTTCCCGAAGGTCCACAAGAGTCTCGAAAATGTCCAGGGACGACCCATTGTGGCAGGTATAGGCTCTCTAGTGGAGCCACTGTCTAAATGGGTCGATAATTTCCTGCAACCACTGGTACGCAGATTACCAAGTTACGTACGGGACACTGCTCATGCCCTATCTAAATTGGAACAAACTACATGGGAGCCAAATTACAGCTGGATAACTATTGACGTGGTGGCTTTATACTCCAGTATCCCCCACGAATTTGGACTCCAGGCTGTAGAATTTTTTCTGGATATGTGCACTGACCTGGATTCTCAACACAAAGATTTTGTTTTGAGGGTCATCAGGTTCCTGCTACAACATAATTTTTTCAAGTTTTCTGATACTTTCTATCTCCAGAGACGTGGAACCGCTATGGGGGCGAAATTCGCCCCCTCCTATGCCAACCTCTTTATGGGGTGGTGGGAGCGGTTCCACGTCTATGGAGGAGGAAATAGATTCACTGGGTCCATCAAAAAATATCTGAGGTTCATAGATGACCTATTTGTGGTATACCTCATAGAGTGTACCCTGTGCCTTCAACATTGATAAATATAATTGGTCGATTTCTCCTGATTACATACAGGTTATTTTTCAGGCCATTTATTAATAGCTTACTGTAGACCCTAGAATCTATATATTTCCATAATGTTAAGTCTTTTTTAACTTGTTAGTATATCCATTTGGTTACTTTTTACCTACAAGTAATATTTAGATATTATCACGATCATTATGCATTTCCTATTTTAAGTTCTCATAATATAGTCTGAAGCGACTTTGACATTTCTTTATATGCAATAGTTAGATCTAACAATTTCAACAAGGGTGCCCTTTAGTGCATCAAACACATTGGTATGCTTAAATGACAGTCAAGCAGCTACTTTCTCCTTTAACCTTAAACTTATAATATGAGGTGTTTTTTCTATTATATATAATTTGTTATTATATTATTTGGATACACTTTATTTATTTATTGTTGTTTTTGTGTAAATCGGGGTTGCTACTTTTTAGACTGTTATATTGTTATATTATTGGTTCATGCATAACTATTTGTCATTTTTCACATGTCATTTTTTACATAATATTTATGCCTAAAGAAGTCTGTCTACATATCTAGTTACTATTTCATACATTACCTTTAAGGGGTTAAACAGTGGGTGTTTGTCTTCTTTTCTTTTATCACCTCCTTGGGGAGGAGTTAAGAGTTTTAAATAGATTGCACCTGCATAGGTGCAACACGTCTATGACTACAGCCTACTTGGCTGAAACCGGTCAGACCTTTTTCTAACTCCCACTGTTTCACAGGAGTCTGCCTATTTTTGTATATATTTTTAACTGGTCCTAATAAAGTTCACCTTTTATCTATCTATACACTCTGGTCGGCTGGAACACTTCTTGGATTTTTTTTGCTACATTTTACTTGGAGTACTGGGACTCCAATCCACATTTACTGTTCACAGCGACATTGGATCCCCCTGCCGGGTGACGTCACGCCTGAAGGAGGAGCTGAGCAGCGTGCGAGTGTGGAGACCAGCTGAGCAGAGTTAGAGCTGGGAACACGAATACTACTTTGGCGACTTACATCGAGATGTGCAGCAGGATGTTTTAAACGGACGAACCAAGCGGACATACCTAGGGCAGTGAGTAATTACAGTTTGCATCCTATTATGGTTTGGGACTTATTTCTCTCATAACGGGTTCTCTAGTTACATATGAGCCTTGTTATTTTGTATGAGCGTTACCCCACCTAGCATCTGTACCCTACCCTAACGCACTGACTGAACATCTGCCTGCTTACTAGACCTGTTTCTCCACTGCTCAGGCTTGCCACTGCACTTGTATCATTCATTAAAAAGAGAGCAACAGGACTGTGGTCACGATAAACACAGGCATCTGATTATGCAGGACCTGGCTTTCCTGACAAATACGGCTTTATCTATTACCATCCAACCATCATATATCCTGTTGGCTCTACTTTCTTTTTTGCTTGGCAGCAACAGCAAATGGCTTGGGTTACGACATAAGTACAATAGTGATATTATCCCTTTTATACTTATACTAACTCTGCATATTGCGCTAGTAATAGCGGTCTCCACTCACGCTAGCTCACTCTGCTACTTTTGTTTGCATCATTTGTTTGTTCTCTGTTTCTCAAGCATCATTTATGTTTTCCTTCTTAATATGAGGAGAGTCCACGGCATCATTCCTTACTGTTGGGAAAACTATACCCAAGCTCTAGAGGACACTGGATGATAACGGGAGGGGTAAAAGACAGGCGGATCCTAATCCAGGCACCACAGCCTGCAAAACCTTTCACCCAAAAGCAAAAACGTCAAATTTGTAGAACTTTGAAAAAGTATGTAAGGAGGACCAGGTAGCCACCTAACAAATCTGATCCATAGAGGCTTTGTTCTTAAAGGCCCAAGAGGAAGCCACCGCTCTAGTGGAATGAGCCGTAATCCTATGGGGAGGTCAAGGTCCCGCTGACTTGTAAGCTAAAAGTATAACACTCCTCAACCAAAAACATAAGGAAGTCAAAGAGGCCTTCAGACCCTTACGCTTTCCAGAGTAGATAACAAACAAGGAAGAAGTTTGTCTAACATTCTTAGAAGCTTAAAGATAAAACTTCAAAGCTCGAACCACATCCAGATTATGAAGTAAATGTTCCTTCGAAAGAAGGAGGATCAGGACATAAGGAAGGGACCACAATTTCCTGATTGATGTTACGATTAGACACCACCTTAGGAAGAAAACCCAAGCGGGTACGTAAAACAGCCTTATCAGTGTGGAAAACCAGATAAGGAGGCTCACATTGCAAGGCAGCCATTTCAGAAATTCTGCGTGCCGACGCAATAGCCAATAGAAATAGAACCCAGGACAACAACTTAATGTCAACCGAATGCATAGGCTCACACAGAGCCCGTTGCAAAAATTTAAGAACAAGATTCAAACTACAAGGAGGAGCGTTAGATCTAAACACAGATCTGATCCTGATCAGAGCCTTAATGAAGGATTGCACGTCAGGGAGCTCCGTGAGCCTCTTGTGCAGCAAAATAGAAAGGGTTGAAATCTGTCCCCTCAGGGAACTGGCAGAAAGGCCCTTCTCAAGACCCTCCTGGAGAAAGGAAAGAATCCTGGCACCCTTGACCCTATGCCAGGTGAAACCACGCTCTTCACACCAGAATAAGTAAGCTCTCCATACCTTATGATAGATGTGACGAGTTACAGGCTTACAAGCCTGAATGACAGTGTCAATAACCCTCTCAGAAAAAACATAATTTATGTAAGAACTTACCTGATAAATTCATTTCTTTCATATTGGCAAGAGTCCATGAGCTAGTGACGTATGGGATATACAATCCTACCAGGAGGGGCAAAGTTTCCCAAACATCAAAATGCCTCACCACCCCCACAATTCAGTTTAACGAATAGCCAAGTAGTGGGGTGATAAAGAAAGGAGTAAAAAGCATTAAAAAAAGGAACTGGAAATATAATTGTGCTTTATACAAAAAATCATAACAACCATAAAAAAAGGGTGGGTCTCATGGACCCAATATGAAAGAAATTAATTTATCAGGTAAGTTCTTACATAAATTATGTTTTCTTTCATGTAATTGGCAAGAGTCCATGAGCTAGTGATGTATGGGATAGTAATACCCAAGATGTGGAACTCCACAGAAGAGTCACTAGAGAGGGAGGGATAAAAATAATAACAGCCATTTTCCGCTGAAAAAATTAATCCACAACCAAAAATATAATTTTTTTTCTCATAGTTGAAAAGAAAAAACTTAAACATAAGCAGAGGAATCAAACTGAAACAGCTGCCTGAAGAACCTTTCTACCAAAAACTGCTTCCGAAGAAGCAAATACATAAAAACGGTAGAATTTAGTAAATGTATGGAAAGAAGACCAAGTTGCTGCTTTGCAAATCTGATCAACTGAAGCTTCATTCTTAAAAGCTCACGAAGTGGAGACTGATCTAGTAGAATGAGCTGTAATTCTCTGAGGCGGGGCCTGACCCGACTCCAAATAAGCCTGATGAATCAAAAGCTTTAACCAAGATGCCAAGGAAATGGCAGAAGCTTTCTGACCTTTCCTAGAACCAGAAAAGAAAACAAATAGACTAGAAGTCTTCCTAAAATCTTTAGTAACTTCAACATAATATTTCAAAGCTCTTACAACATCCAAAGAATGTAAGGATCTCTCCAAAGAATTCTTAGGATTCGGACACAAAGAGGGAACAACAATTTCTCTATTAATGTTGTTAGAATTCACAACCTAAGGTAGAAATTTAAATGAAGTCCGCAAAACTGCCTTACCCTGATGGAAAATCAGAAAAGGAGATTCAGAAGAAAGAGCAGATAATTCAGAAATTCTTCTAGCAGAAGAGATGGCCAAAAGGAACAACACTTTCCAATAAAGTAGTTTAATGTCCAAAGAATGCATAGGCTCAAAAGGAGGAGCCTGTAAAGCCTTCAAAACCAAATTAAGACTCCAAGGAGGAGAGATTGATTTAATGACAGGCTTGATATGGACCAAAGGCTGTACAAAACAGTGAATACCAGGAAGCTTATTAATCTTTCTGTGAAATAAAACAAAAAGAGCAGAGATTTGTCCCTTCAAGGAACTTGCAGACAAACCTTTATCCAAACCATGCTAAAGAAACTGTAAAATTCTAGGAATTATAAAATAATGCCAGGAGAATTTATGAGAAGAACACCATGAAATATAAGTCTTCCAATCTCGATAATAAATCTTCCCAGAAACAGATTTACAAGCCTGTAACATAGTATTAATCACTATGACTAAGCACTAGGCGTTCAAGTTCCATACCTTCAAATTTAATGAATTGAGAACCTGATGGAAAAACGGACCTTGAGACAGAATGTCTGGTCTTAAAGGAAGTGGCCAAGGTTGGCCACTGGACATCCGGACAAGATCCGCATACCAAAACCTGTGAGGCCATGCGGGAGCTACCAGAAACACAAACAATTGTTCCATGATGATCTTGGAGATCACTCTTGGAAGAAGAACTAGAGGCAGGACGATATAAGCAGGTTGGTAACACCTCCGCCTGAGGATCCCTGGACCTGGACAGGTACCTGGGAAGTTTCTTGTTTAGATGGGAAGCCATCAGATCTATTTCTGGAAGACCCTACGTCTGAACAATCTGAGAAAACACATCTGGATGGAGTGACCCCCCCCCCCCGGATGTAAAGTCTGACGGCTGAGATAATCCGCTTCCCAACTGTCTACACCTGGGATATGTACCGCAGAAATTAGACAGGAGCTGGATTCCGCCCAAGAAAGTATCTGAGATACTTCTTTCATAGCTAGGGGACTGTGAGTCCCACCCTGATGATTGACATATGCCACAGTTGTGATATTGTCTGTCTGAAAACAAATGAATGGTTCTCCCTTCAATAGAGGCCAAACCTGAAGAGCCCTGAAAATAGCACGGAGTTCTAAAATATTGATTGGTAACCTTGCCTCTTCCAAACCCCTTGTGCTGTCAGAGATCTCCAGACAGCTCCCCAACCTGAAAGACTTGCATCTGTTGTAATCACAGTCCAGGTTGGATGAACAAAAGGAGCCCCTTTAACTATACGATGGTGATCTAACCACCAAGTCAGAGAAAGTCGAACAAAAATAAAAAAGAATTCCACCTAAACTAATAGACTATCAAAATAAAAAAGCCGGTCGCAACCGTAAACTGGAACTTTAATGCAAGTGACGTCATCCAAGATGGCGTACCTTGCATTCTTATTGGCTAAAAGATTTCAATCAGCCAATAGGATTAGAGCTGCTAAAATCCTATTGTCTGATTGGATCAGCCAATAGGATTTGAGCAGCTCTAATCCTATTGGCTGCTCCGCGCCGTATGTCTTCAGGATGGACCCGCTCCGTGCCGGATGAATGAAGATAGAAGATGCCGTCTGGATGAGGACTTCGCCAGCTGGATGAAGATCGAAGAGGCCGCCTGGATGAAGACTTCTTGCCGGCTGGATGGATCCTTCAAGCAGGACTTCAATAACTGTAAGTGGATCTTCGGGGGTTGGTGTTAGGTTTATTTAAGGTTTTTTTGGGTAGGTTTTATTTTTAGTTTAGGGTCTGGGCATGTAAAAGAGCTAAATGCCCTTTTAAGGGCAATGCCCATACAAATGCCCTTATTTTTTTTAGATAGTTATTTTATTTGGGGGGGGGGGTTAGTTGTGGGGGTGGTGGGTTTTACTGTTGAGGGGGTGTTTGTATTTTTTTTACAGGTAAAAGAGCTGATTTTCTTGGGGCAATGCCCACAAAAGGCCCTTTTAAGGGCCATTGGTAGTTTATTGTAGGCTAGGATTTTTTTTATGGGGGGGGGTATTTTGATAGGGCTATTAGATTAGGTGTAATTCTTTTTTATTTTTGATAATTTGTTTCTTATTTTTCGTAATTTAGTATTTGTTTTTTTTTGTAATTTAGTAAGGATTTGTTTAATGTGTAGTTTAGTTTAATTTAATTGGTAGTTAGTTTAATTGTAGTTTAATAATTATCTTAGTTAATTTGACAGGTAAGTTTTAATTTAATTTAAGATAGGGAAATAGTAACATAAAGTTAGGGGGTCGTTAGGTTTAGGGGTTAATAGTTTATTTAAGTATATTTCGTTGTGGGGGGCTTGCGGTTTAGGGGTTAATAGGTTTATTATAGCGGCGCTGTGGGCGGACGGCGGATTAGGGGTTAATAATATTTAAATAGTTTTAGATCATTTAAAACGGGGGAGACAGAATTATAATGAAACAGAAGTCTTATTATAGTCAATTAATATACAGAAAAATATCTGAATGTATATCTAATATAAGACTGTCGCAGAATTAAAGCTCAGAGCACAAGACAACTAACAAAGTAATTGTAAAAGATCATACAATTAAGTATAAGTAGCTTTAGTCTGCGAAATAAATTTTAGAATTTCTGCTCAGAAAGAGAATTTATGGAAACAATGGGATATATATAATATTGCAATTCTCATTTATACAAATAACTTTATTTAAGAAATAAAAAGAAAATAAGGATCTCATGCATACATACATAAGGTTTAAGCTTTTGTTAAAAACACTTGAACCGGGGTAAACTCAACAACTCCCATAGTATTATATGTAATATAGAGCATTAACAGCCAGCAGTCATTGAGTTCGAAACTCTCCAAGCAGAATAGAACGTGGAAATAAAGAAAACCTTTCAAGGTAAAAATTAAATATCTGCGGAATGCAATGGCTCAACCTGAGCCTGTTGCAAAAACTAAAAAACAAGGAAAGGCTCCAATAGGAACAACTGACTAAAGTACAGGCCTGAAGTACACATCTGGAAGATCCAAGAATACACATCTGGAACATCCGCCAGACACGTGTAACGAGAGAAAAGCAGACATTTGACTCCGCCTGACCCTGACAACCCTTCTCCAGACCCTCCTGGAGAAAAGAGATCTAAACTCCAAGAGGAATGGAAAAACAGACTCCTCCTGAGTCCATAGTCCTTAGCCCAAACTGCTGGCGACCGGAGCACTATCATCCAGGCAGGTCTCCAGGGTAAAAACCCTGACTCTCCTGAGAAAGCCTGTCTTCAAAGACAGATTCACCTGGACCCCATTTACGATCCGAGCATGCGTAACAGTAGAACTCTCAGATGGAACGAGCAAAAGGACGATGTCCAACAAAAAGACCATCAGACCATACCTTAAGCCACTGAAGGCCTAATAGAAATGTATAAAGAGGCCAGATGGAAAATCCTTGATTTTCTGACCTCCTGTCAGAAAAAGGTTCAGGGATAGGGAAACTATTATGGTCCCTAAGAAAAACTACTCCTGTAGTTGGAACAAGAAAACTCTTTTCATATTCAATTCCCATTCATGGGAACAAAGAAAAGACAAGATGATCCCTGAATGAGAGTCTGTTTGTTGGAAGGACTGCGTCTGAACCAATATGTTGTCCAGGAAGGGCGCCAAAGTGTTTGATAGAATGACAAAACTCAGGAGATTGAAGATACACGTCCTCCAGGTCTATTATCATCTTGAACTGACCCTCTTACACCAAAGCAAGAATCAAACCAAAGGATTCCATTTTGAAGGATGGAACACTGAGAAAAACAAGTTGAGACACTTAAGGTCTAAGCTAGGACAAAATGTTCCCACTTTTCCGGGAACCATGAACAGGATGAATAAAAACCTAAATCCTGTTGCTATTCACGAAACTGGGCTATCCTTCCCAGGAAAAAAGACCCCAAAACCAACGAAAACGCCTCTCTGTTATCTGGTCCGCAGATAAAAACTGAGAGATGGAATCTGCACCTGGGAGTAAGGGTTTGATTCTATTTAGTAACCCTGAGGCACTAAGTCCGCCATCTATCCGGGACATGTCATACCCATGTTTGAAGAAAAACATAATTTATGTAAGAACTTACCTGATAAATTCATTTCTTTCATATTAGCAAGAGTCCATGAGCTAGTGACGTATGGGATATACATTCCTACCAGGAGGGGCAAAGTTTCCCAAACCTTAAAATGCCTATAAATACACCCCTCACCACACCCACAATTCAGTTTAACGAATAGCCAAGAAGTGGGGTGATAAGAAAGGAGCGAAAGCATCAAAAATAAGGAATTGGAATAATTGTGCTTTATACAAAAAAATCATAACCACCACAAAAAGGGTGGGCCTCATGGACTCTTGCTAATATGAAAGAAATGAATTTATCAGGTAAGTTCTTACATAAATTATGTTTTCTTTCATGTAATTAGCAAGAGTCCATGAGCTAGTGACGTATGGGATAGCAGATACCCAAGATGTGGAACTTCCACGCAAGAGTCACTAGAGAGGGAGGGATAAAATAAAGACAGCCAATTCCGCTCAAAAATTAATCCACTACCCAAATCAAAAGTTTCAATTTTTATAATGAAAAAACTGAAGTTATAAGCAGAAGAATCAAACTGAAACAGCTGCCTGAAGTACTATTCAACCAAAAACTGCTTCTGAAGAAGAGAAAACATCAAAATGGTAGAATTTAGTAAAAGTATGCAAAGAAGACCAAGTCATTGCTTTGCAAATCTGATCAACAGAAGCTTCATTCTTAAAAGTCCAGGAAGTAGAAACTGACCTAGTAGAATGAGCCGTAATCCTCAGAGGCGGAGATTAACCCGACTCCAAATAAGCATGATGAATCAAAAGCTTTAACCAAGATGCCAAAGAAAAGGCAGAAGCCTTCTGACCTTTCCTAAAACCAGAAAAGATAACAAATAGACTAGAAGTCTGTCTGAAATTTGAGTAGCTTCAACATAATATTTCAAAACTCTTACCACATCCAAAGAATGTAAGAATCTTACCAAAGAATTCTTAGGATTAGGACACAAGGAAGGGACAATAATTCCTCTACTAATGTTGTTAGAATTCACAACTTTAGGTAAAAATTGAAATGAGGACAGCAAAAACCACCTTATCCTGATGAAAAATCAAAAAAAGGAGATTCACAAGAAAGAACAGATAATTCAAAAAAACTGTTCTAGCTGAAGAGATGTCTAAAAAGAACAATACTTTCCATGAAAGTAATTAATGTCCAAAGAAAGCATATGCTCAAACAGAGGAGCCTGTAAAGCCTTCAGAACCAAAATAAGACTCCAAGGAGGAGAAATTGGCTTAATGACAGGCTTGATATGAACCAAAGCCTGAACAAAACAATGAATATCAGAAAGATTTAGCAATTCTTACTGTGAAACAGCACAGAAAAAGCAGAGATTTGTCCTTTCAAGGAACATGCAGACAAAACCTTAAGAAGAAACTATAAAATCCTAGGAATTCTAAAAGAATGCCAAGAGAATTCATAAGAAGAGCATCATGAGATGTAAATCTTCCAAACTCGATAATAAATCCTACTAGACACAGATTTACGAGCCTGCAACATAGTATTAATCACTGAGTCAGAGAAACTTCTATGACTAAGTACCAAGCGTTAAATTTTCATACCATCAAATTAATAATTTGAATTCCTGATGAAAAAAACGAATGTTAAGATATAAGGTCTGGCCTTAATGGAAGTAACCAAGATTGGCAACTGGACATCCGAACAAGAACCATATACCAAAACCTGTGTGGCCATGCTGGAGCCACCAGCCACACCAAAGATTGGTCTCTGATGATTTAGAAAATCACTCTAAAAAGAAGAACCAGAGATGAAAAAATATAGGCAGATTGATAATTCCAAAGAAGTGATAATGCATACACTACTTCCGCCTGAGGATCCCAGGACCTGAATAGGCCCCTGGGAAGTTCCTTGTTTAGATGAGATGCCATCAGATCTATTTCTGGAAGCCCTCACATCTGAAAAATTGAAAAACATATCTGGGTAAAGAGACCATTCTCCCGGATGTAAAGCTTGATTAACAGAGATAATCCGCTTCCCAATTGTCTATACCTGGGAAAAAAACCACAGAAATTAGATAGGAGCTGGATTTAGCCCAAGCAAATATCCGAGATACTTCTGTCACAGCCTAAAGACTGATAGTCCTACCCTGATGATTGACATACGCCACAGTTGTGACATTGTCTGTCTGAAAAAACGTCTCTTCTTCAAAAAGAAACCAAACTGAAGAACTCTGAGAATGCACGGAGTTCCAAAATATCAAATGGTAATCTCGCCTCCTGAGATTTCCAAACCCCTTGTGCTGAAAGAGATCCTCAGACAGCCTCCCAACCTAAAAGACTCGCATCTGTAGAGATCATGGTCCAGGTTGAAAGAACCGAAGAGACCTGTAGAACTAAATGATGGTGATCTTAACCACCGAATCAAAGATAGTTAAACATTAGGATTCAAAGATATAAAAAGTGATATCCTAGAATCCCTGCACCATTATTCAGCATAAAAAACTGGAAAGGTTTCCTATGAAATGAGCAAAGGGAATCGAATCCAATGCTGCAGCCATGAAACCTAAAACTTCCATGCATATATAGCAACTTGAAGGAAATAATAGAGACTGAAGGTTCCGACAAACGGAACCCAATAAACTTGTCACTTGTCTGTTAGAGACAAAAACATTGACACAATCTATCTAGAAACCTAAAAAAGGTGACCCTTTTGTGAGGAATCAAGGAGCTTTTGATAAAAAGATCCTCTAACCATGTCTTGAAGAAACAACAAAGTTGAATCGTATGAGATTCCGCAGAACGAAAAGACTGAGCCAGTACCACGATACCGTCCAAATAAGGAACACTGAGAACCTTGGAAAGATTCTTAGAGCTGTCGCTAGACCAGAAGGAAAAGCAACAAATTGGTAATGCTTGTCAAAAAAAGAGAATCACAGAAAATAAAAATAATCTGAATGAAAACAGAAAATGAAGATATGCATCTATTGTATCTATTGTAAACAAATAATGCCATCACTGACCAAAAGGCAGAATAGACCATATAAACACCATTCTAAAAGATGGTACACTTATATGACAATTCAAAAAGATTTTCTATCTTTGGAACAATGAATAGTTTTGAATAAAAAACCCCAAAACCCAGTTCCTAAAATGAAACTGGAATAAATACCCCAGAAAACTCCAGGTCTGAGCAGCGCTTGAGCCCCAACGGGTGACCAGCCGCACTTCACCAGTACCTAAAACATATAGGTCTGAAACACACAGGAAAGTGTTAGTCTTACTGAAATAGCTGGAATACGATAGAGAAAAAAGACTTCTCACAGATGGTTTTACTCTGAATCCTATTCTGTACCCAAAGTCTAAGAAGTTTGGACCGAATAGAACCAAACAAATTTCAAAAAAGTCTTAACCTGCCCCATTGCCAGCCAAGCTGGAAAAAGAACCGCACCTACATGCAAATTTGGGGAGCTGACTTTTAAAAGGCTTAATTGAATGAAGAAAAAAAACTTCCAATTATAAACATGTTACTTGGGGAAGAATTCAGGATTCCGTTCCTAGTAAGAACAGAAAACTAATATAAACTTAAAGTTTTAGTCTTAGAACTCAATCTTGGAGCCCATAGTAACAGTTAAAGAATTGAATCCAATTATGAACCAAATAATTGATTGTCTTGGAAAAAAGGAAATATGGATTTTAGAAATCAAATTAGCATTTCAAGATTGAAATCACAAAGTTAGTCTAGCTCAAATAGCTAAAGACATAGATTAAACCTCATTTGCGAAAATATTAAATAAAATGACAACACAAATGAAATTATTAGCATATTAAATAAGTTAAAGGACCAGACAACACACTGAACTTGCACAATCAACAAATGCAAGAAAACAAGACAATGCAATAGCACTTAGTCTGAACTTCAAATGAGTAGTAGATTTTGTCCTTTTAACAATGCTAAACAAATCATAATCCGATACTTGATCTTAAAGTATCCAACCAGAAAGATGAAGCAATTGCAACATCAGCCAAATAAATTACAGGTCTAAGAAAAGTACCTGAAAACAATTTTCCTTAAATAAGATACGACCATCTGAAGGAAAAAAATAAATACTATTTGCTATAAGAATAATAGTATATTTAGCAGAAGTAGAGATAGCCCCATTAACTTGGGGAATCTTTCCTCAAAACTGAAAACTAACTGCCTATTCCATTCCCTAATATCAGGAACTGGAAAAAAACTTCTGAAGAAACCACAGAAGATAAATAAGCAGAATTTAAATGTTAGCTAGTCTTTAAAATCAAAAGAACTAGTTACTTCAATATCCAAAATAATCAACACCTTTTGAACAAAGAACAAATGTACTTTATTAAAAATAAAAAAGTAGATTTGCTAATGTCAATATCTGATGAAGAATAAATTCTGAATGAGAAAAAACACCATCAGAGAAGGAAAATTCATTATGTTGTTGGTCATTTGAAACTTCATCAACTAAAAAAGAAGTTTAAAAAAGACCTAAAAATTTATTAGAAGGCGGGATGTCAGACAAAGCCTTAAAATAGAATCAGAAAAAAATTCTTATAAATTTCTAAGTATATCTTGTACATAAGATGTAAAAAGAATAGCAATATATAAAGCATAAATACTAATGGATTCTGCATGTAAAAGTTTATCATGATAACTTATTACAAACCATAGCTAAAGATAAACATTCATAACATTTAAAATAAATGAACTTAGCTTTGGTAGGACTTCTCAGTCAACAGGAATCCCTCAGCATGTTTTGAACCAGGAACAGTATATGGAAAATCTTGCAATATGTAATAGAAAAAAACGACATATAAAGCAAAATTATCAAATTCCTAAAATGACAGTTTCAGGAATGGGAAAAAATGCAAAACAAACAAGCCTCTAGCAACCAGAAGCAACAAAAAAGTGAGACTTAAATAATGTGAGAAAAAGTGGAACAAGAATGACGCCCACATTTTTGGCGCCAAGTATGACGCCCACATTATTGGCGCCAAGTACAACGCCCATATTTTTTGGCGCCAAGTATGACGCCACATCCTTTGACGCCGAAAATGACGCCCACATTTTTTGGCGCAAAAAAAGTCTGAATACACATGCGTCAAAAAATGACGTAACAACGAACAAACTTCCGGCGACAACTACGGCGCCGGAAATGACAAAATTTTGCGCCAAAAAAGTTTGCGCCAAAAATGACGCAATAAATTGAACCATTTTCTGCCCCCGCGAGCCTAACAGCCCGCAGGGAAAAAAGTCAATTGAAAATTTTTAAGGTAAGAAAAATTATTTATTTATATGCATTATCCCAAATAATGAAACTGACAGTCTGAATGAAGGAATACTGATTATCCTGAATCATGGCAAATTTAAGTTTAAACACATATATTTAGAACTTTACATATAAAGTGCCCAACCATAGCTTAGAGTGTCATAAAAAATAAGACTTACTTACCCTAAGACACTCATCTACATATAGTAGACAGCCAAACCAGTACTGAAACGAGAATCAGTAGAGGTAATGGTATATAAGAGTATATCGTCGATCTGAAAAGGGAGGTAAGAGATGAATCTCTACGACCGATAACAGAGAACCTATGAAATAGATCCCCTAGAGGAAGACCATTGAATTCAAATAGGCAATACTCTCCTCACATCCCTCTGACATTCACTGCACTCTGAGAGGAAAACCGGGCTCCAGCCTGCTGCGAAGTGCATATCAACGTAGAATCTAGCACAAACTTACTTCACCACCTCCATGGGAGGCAAAGTTTGTAAAACTGAATTGTGGGTGTGGTGAGGGGTGTATTTATAGGCATTTTAAGGTTTGGGAAACTTTGCCCCTCCTGGTAGGAATGTATATCCCATACGTCACTAGCTCATGGACTCTTGCTAATTACATGAAAGAAACCAGAGATCTTCAGCCTCCCAATAGTTCTGTATTGGAGGCAAACTTTTCATCTCTTAGATCAGGATCAAACAAGGTCTTACCCTTGTAAGGAAATACCAGAAATATGGCCTCAGAAGAAAAATCTAAAAGGAGTTTGAAAGTGTGAGGCCTAACTCACGGCCTTCAGATTATGAAACTGACTCGCTACACAACGCTCCACGGGCTAGCACAGCGAAGCCCCTGGCTGAATGACTAGCCTGGAAACATCAGACAAAGGAATTGGCTTAGGAGCCTTCATTCTTTTCTCTTCAAAGGGAACTCCACCCAAATGAAACCAGGCAAAGCGACGCATCAATAAGATGCTGGACTTGACACAGAGGCAATACAAACTTCCATAAAAGTCTTTAGCTAAGTCCATTGATCCTAAAAAGAGCAGCTATCCTCTGTAGGGATCAAAATTCTCTATCCACTTAAGGCACCGTGCCCTGGCTAAATCTTCTTTAAGGAGACAGGGAAAAAGAGAACTCTGACTTCTCCCATTCCTGGATAAAAACTCCAAGCACGGACTGGAACAGGAAACATATCCACAGAGAAGAAACATCAAGCAACTATGAAGTTGACAAAATTCCGTGGGGTTGACAACGATAGGCGTATCGGAGTTGTCAGTAGAAGCCAAAACATCCTTTAACCATACACAAAGGTGATCAAGCTTAAATCTGAAGAATACCACTTCAGCATCAGATAAAGGAATTGTACTGTCCGAATCTGAGATTTCACCCTCAGAGACTACCGAAGTATCCTCATCATACCTATGAGAAAAGATAACCTGTATAGCAGCAAGCGGACAGAAACCCTATTATCTGAAATTCTAATTTTCCTCTTGCGATATCCCTTATGATAGGAAAAACAGATAATGCCACAGGAACCTCAGAAGATACTTGGGCAGAAATTTCTGAAGGCAAATAACTCCTCTAAGAGATTGAGAGGAACCGCAGGCACTGCATGCGACGCCATAGGGGCTAGGGACGTTACAGGAGAAAGCTGTGGCACTGCCTAAACAGCATCATCCTGGGGGACAATGGACTTAGAGGCAGTGCTCTATCTCTCTATCAAGAGATAAGCGAAAACATAGCAGAACATTTTTTATTGTATAAAGAGAACAAACCAACAATTCACATACACTGCTTGCGCCTTCTGAAGGTAAGCCAGCGTGTAATAATCAACAGAGCTCTTTTCCACAAAAGCACAGAGCAAGGACAGAAATATTTAAAAATTTAAAAGTTAAATATTGTCACTTAGGTAGTTAGCGGAAACAATTTGTGTCTAACATACCAACATGAATGTCAGAATATGTCATGATAGAAATAAAAATATATTCTTGAATTAATTATGTATTGAAAACTGTCACTTTAAAAAAGGAAAATTAGTGAGCACAAACACAACGAACAAGAAATAAAGCCATCCCACACCCCAGACTGACTGAGGTTTCTAAACTATAGCTACAAAATCTTCCCTGGAAAAAAACGTGCTATTCAACATACTGAATAAATGGCCGTGAGGAAGAAGCCGTTCCGCCTGATCAAAGCAGAAAATGGGACACATGGCTCAACTCACCATCCTAACATCATGCGTGCGCGCAATCCACTTAGTCTGCATACTGCTGAGACCTACCCGCCACAGAAATGAGTAATGGCGGAGGACCATAGCACTCCATAGGATTCTCACATATACATATGTGCTGCCGATCCTATCCAGGCATAAGTGACAAACAGAATACATAGACTCAACTGATTCTGCAAACTGCAGAGTCCTTCGCGCCACAGAAAAATGTAATGGCGGAGGAACGTAGGGCTCCATAGGATTTTGTTAAAACATATGGGCTGCCGTTCTTTATTAAAGCATAAGACACAAAGAGAATACATAGAAATAACCTTACTCTGCATACTGCAGAGTCCTTCCCACCACAGAAATGTGTTACTGACGGAGGATCGTGCTGACAATTAAAAATGCATTGCAAAGCATTGCATAATTAAAACGTTAGCAAAACTAACAGCGCATCCACCGTAAGGAGACTGATGCTGTTAAACTTATACTGAGCATAAAGGCTATAATATTTTGTAGAATATAATACCACAAACAAGCCATGACTCAAACGAAAGCTTGCTCTGCCCACACTAAGAAAAGGTATATACCTCCATTCCTTGAAGGTAATAACCCTGTCTCCAGTCACATTAGAAGTGCCCGCTCCCTGCCTTGAAATATATATGTCCCATAACAATGCAGGATTCTTAAGTGCTCATCTTGCTAGAAGAACAAAAGGCACTTATTTGTATCTAGCCGTCCGGCAGGAGGACAGTTGTGAGAGGATGCCACTCCTCACAGGGGCCTGTAATCAGAGAAAGGACAGAGTAAACTTACTCAGGCCTTCTATATTCTGGGCAGCAATTATGTTAGGAAAATGCAGCAAGGTCCACCCTACAAGTTCCTAACTGCTTTAAAGCTGCCACTGCCCTACTGAAGGGACTATCGTGGGGTACAGCTACACCCAATCTTGAGAGGGAAGTCAGAGTAAACCTACTCTAGCTTTCAAAATAATTTTTTTTTGCTTGAAGAGAAATTAATCCAATTTTTATCAGACACTAAACACTTTAACTCCTCCTTGCACTGAAGCCAAGAGAATGACTGGGGGTTGTGGGAAGGGAAGGGATACTTAACAGCTCTGTTTTGGTGCTCTTTGCCTCCTCCTGCTGGCCAGGAGTGATATTCCTAACAGTAATTGATGATGATCCGTGGATTTACTGTGTCATTAGAAAGAAATATATGAAGCATCACTACCAGATTGTAGAGGATTTAAAGAGGGCACATTTGCCAGTGCATTTAAAAGAGCCAAAGAATTTTTGGAAATATCACTAGTCTTTTATGCATATATTTAAGGTGTCACCCTGAAAACGTTATGTTGTAGCTATAAATAAGTAATGGCACAAATATGGCTTCATATTGTATTTCCACCTTAAACTGTAAAGGACTACAGAAAGTTCATATCTTCGTTTGTCTTTTTTAAAGTGTCTGGGTATAATAGCGCAGGTTGCACAATTAGACCCTCCCTCCCTCCTGCAGGCTTGCTAAAAAGTCACCCCCTGTACGTCGCTGGTTGTTAAGGGATTGTCTGGGTATAATAGCGCAGGTTGCACAATAAGACCCTCCCTCCCTCCTGCAGTCTTGCTAAAAGTTCACCCTCTGTACGTCGCTAGTCGGACACTGAACCAAATTTTTTTCATTCGTGATTCAGATAGAGCATGCAATTTTAAGCAACTTTCTTAATTTACTCCTATTATCAATTTTTTTTCGTTCTCTTGCTATCTTTATTTGAAAAAGAAGGCATCAAAGCTATTTTTTGTTCAGTACACTGGACAGCACTTGTTTATTGGTCGGTTAAATTAATCCACCAATAAGCAAGAACAACCCAGGTTGTTCACCAAAAATGGGCCGGCATCTAAACTTACACTCTTGCTTTTCAAATAAAGATACAGAGAATGAAGAAAAATTGATAATAGGAGGAAATTAGAAAGTTGCTTAAAATTGCATGCTCTATCTGAATCACACAAGAAAAAATGTGGGTTCAGTGTCCCTTTATGGGATTATCTGGGTATAATAGCGCAGGTTGCACAATTAAATCCTCCCTCCCTCCTGCAGTCATGCTAAAAAGTCACCCCCTGTACGTCACTGGTCATTAAGGGATTGTCTGGGTATAATAGCGCAGGTTGCACAATTAGATCCTCCCTCCCTCCTGCAGTCTTGCTAAAATGTCACCCCCTGAACGTCGCTAGTTGTTAAGGGATTGTCTGGTTATAATAGTGCAGATCATGCGATTAGATCCTCCCTCCCTCCTGCAGACTTGCTAAAAAGTCCCCCCCTGTACGTCGCTAGTCGTTAAGGGATTATCTGGGTATAATAGTGCGGGTTGCACTATAAGACATTCCCTCCCTCCTGCAGGGTTGCTAAAAAGTCACCCCCTGTACGTCGCTAGTCGTTAAGGGATTATCTGGGTATAATGGTGCGGGTTGCACTATAAGACCTTTCCTCCCTCCTGCAGGCTTGCTAAAAAGTCACCCGCTGTATGTTGCTGGGTGTTAAAGGGGTCAAACAGCTGGGTACAACTACAGTAGCAAGGCCACTACACACCATTCTATTTTTTTCCTCCTGTACCTGTAGTTGACTTTAAAGCTGTTCTCTTATTTTAACTCATTTGATAAAGCTCAGCATCTTTATACTGGGTAACGCTATCTTGTAGCACGCGTATTGTTGCATCCTGTGCAGGGCCGAATTTATAATAATGTAATAAATAGAAAAATCCCCCAGGAATAACAGAGAGAAATGCAGCCACTGCACAAATTTACAGCTCCCATTCTGTATTGTGCAGGCTAAACTAAAGTACATGATACAGCTTGTAAAGAAGACAACAATATCACTGATCTATGAATTTGCACCTCTTCTGTCAAGGGCTGCAAGAAAACTGAAATTGCAAGATAGCGGAGCCCAGTGTGAAGATAAAGAACTTCACTAACCAGTAATTTTGAAGGGTTAAAATAAGAGAATAGCTTTGAAGAGAGCTGCAGCCACAGGAAACAAGAGAATGGTGAGTAATAGTGTGTTTTGACATTCAAAGTTTCAAAATTTCTCTGAGAACTAAAAAAGGGAGAGTTTACTCTAAAATTTTCTCCACTTTTATTTGTTCCAGCGATCCATTTTACCTGCTGGAGTGTATTAAATTGTTTACAAACAGCTAATTTACCTTTATATCCGCATTTGAAATAGCTAATTATGCCTATGGTATCCCTACCTATACAGAAAGTTTCTATACTTAAGTATAGGCTATAGAAAAGTTGTGTAAACATAGCCAGCAGAGGGAATTACACTCCCAGTGGGGTGTAGGAGAGATAAGTAATATAATGTTAATTTCCAAGTGCTTTCTCTAAGGCCCTAATATTCAAAGTTTCTCCAGCATGGAGAGAAATTGGAGTTCAGACTTCACAGGGGCTGAACTCACTGAATATTCAAAAGAAAAAGGGCGGAACTCTTTAGGATTGCGAGAGATCTCTAATTTCTATATATGAAGGAGAGACAAGCCCAGTGCAATACAGCACTGCATTATATGAGAGTTTTGTTACACTATTATAGAATTTAAGCTTTGCATTTTCTAACTTTAATACATTTAGATTTAGCTCTAGTAGTGATTATACAAATTCTGATTATACTTTGTATATTTCTGTGTAGCTTTTACAAATAACATTGCACATTGAATTTGATGCATTGCAAACTAAAAGTGACAGCTTCAGAAAGTGTATGGGACGGGGCAGTTTCCTGGGCTGAACAGGGGAGTTCCCATGGTATGTCTGAAGCTTTGTCACAAGTCTTGTGAAATTTTCTAAGCATTTTAAACAAGCTGGTCTCACTGATTTGTCTTGCCAGCTGTATGCAGGTGAAGTTTGCTCAACATTCACAATACACTTATTTTAACTAACAGACAAGTAACATATATGAAAATATAGACAAAATCAGTCTTTATGTCAGCCCCAGGGGTTCTCCAGCTACCTTCTTTCTCCCATGTGAAATTTTGTATCCCAGAGAGCTTCATTACTTTCTATGGAAGGCATCTCTCATATCTCTGGGATTTACAGGTTCCTCCCCTTTTCTTAGAAAATTCAGTGAATTCTGCCTCTGTGAAGTCAGCACTATAATCTCTCTCCAAACTAGAGAATGTTTGATTATCTGACCCATAGAAAGTAACGATGCTCTCTAGGAAACTGAAGCCGACGGTTTTTCAGTTTTAACTTAAATAAAAGACATGCACAGTGCAATCTAAAAAAAGGAAATTTATGCTTACCTGATAAATTTTTTTATTTTACGATACGATAAGTCCACGGATTTCATCCTTACTTATGGGATATCACTTCCTGGTTAACAGGAGGAGGCAAAGAGCACCACAGCAGAGCTGCATAAATATCTCCTCCCTTCCCTCCCACTTCAGTCATTCGACCGAAGTTAGGAAGAGAAAGGAAAAGCCAAGGTGCAGAGGTGACTGAAGTTTAACAAAAATAAAAGACCTGTCATACAAAAACAGGGTGGGCCGTGGACTCATCGTATCGTAAAAGAAACAAATTTATCAGGTAAGCATAAATTTCCTTTTTCTTTTACAAGATACGATGAGTCCACGGATTTCATCCTTACTTATGGGATACAATACCAAAGCTATAGGACACGGATGAAATGGAGGGACAAGACAGGGAACGGAAGGCACCACTGCTTGAAGAACTTTTCTCCCAAAAACAGCCTCAGACGAGGCAAAAGTATCAAATTTGTAAAATTTGGAAAAAGTGTGAAGAGAAGACCAAGTTGAAGCTTTGCAAATCTGTTCAACAGAAGCATCATTTTTAAATGCCCATGAGGAAGCCACAGTCCTAGTGGAGTGAGCCGTAATTCGTTCAGGAGGCTGCTGTCCAGCAGTCTCATATGCAAAACGGACGATACCCTTCAGCCAAAAAGAAAGAGAGTAGCCGTAGCTTTCTGAACCCTACGCTTCCCAGAAAACACAACAAACAGGGAAGAAGATTGACGAAAATCCTTAGTTGCCTGTAAGAAAAACTTCAAGGCACGGACCACATCCAAATTATGTAACAGTCGCTCCTTCTTAGAAGAAGGATTAGGACACAAGGAAGGAACAACAATTTCCTGATTAATATTTTTAGTCAAAACAACCTTAGGAAGAAACCCAGGTTTGGTATGTAACACTACCTTATCCGAATGAAAAATAAGATAACGAGAATCACATTGTAATGCTGAAAGCTCAGAAACTCTGCGAGCAGCGGAAATAGCAACCACAAACAAAACTTTCCAAGATAATAACTTAATATCAATGGAATGCATAGGTTCAAACGGAACCCCTTGAAGAACCTTAAGAACTAAATTTAAACTCCAAGGAGCAGCAATTGGTCGAAAGACAGGCCTGATTCTAGTCAGAGCCTGACAAAAAGACTGAACATCTGGAACATCTGCCAGACGTTTGTGCAACAAAATAAGACAAAGCAGAAATCTGTCCCTTTAAGGAACTTGCCCTTTCTCCAATCCATCTTGGAGAAAAGACAAAATCCTGGGAATCCTAACCCTACTCCATGAGTAGCCCTTGGATTCACACCAATAAAGATATTTACGCCATATCTTATGGTAAATTTTCCTAGTAACAGGCTTACGCACCTGAATCAAAGTATCTATAACCGAATCAGAAAACCCTCGCTTAGCTAAAATTAAGCGTTCAATCTCCAAGCAGTTAGCTGCAGAGAAACTAGATTCGGATGATGGAAGGGTCCCTGAATGAGAAGGTCGTTCCTCAATGGAAGCTTCCACGGAGGCTGGGATGACATGTCCACCAGATCAGCATACCAAGTCCTGCGAGGCCACGCAGGGGCAATGAGTATCACCGATGTCCTCTCCTGCTTGACCCGGCAATCACCCGGGGAAGGAGAGCAAATGGAGGAAACACATAAGCTAGGCTGAAGGACCAAGGCACTGCCAATGCATCTAGCAGTTCGGCCTGGGGATCCCTGGACCCGTATCTCGGAAGCTTGGCATTCTGGCGAGATGCCATGAGATCCAACTCTGGCCTGCCCCATCGGAGAATCAGGTCGGCAAATACCTCTGGATGGAGCTCCCACTCTCCCGGATGAAATGTCTGTCTGCTCAGAAAATCTGCTTCCCAGTTTTCCACCCCTGGGATGTGAATCGCGGACAGATGGCAAGAGTGAGACTCCGCCCACTGTATTATCCTGGCTACCTCTGTCATCGCCAAGGAACTTCTTGTTCCCCCCTGATGATTGATGTAGGCCACCGTCGTTATGTTGTCCGACTGGAATCTGATGAATTGGGCCGAAGCCAACTGAGGCCAAGCCTGAAGCGCATTGAATATTGCTCTCAACTCTAGTATATTGATGGGAAGGAGAGACTCCGCCTGAGTCCAGACCCCCTGAGCCCTCAGAGAGTTCCAGACTGCTCCCCATCCTAACAGGCTGGCATCCGGTGTCACTATCACCCATGAAGGTCTCCAAAAGCATGTCCCTCGGGATAGATGATCCAGCGACAACCACCATAGAAGAGAGTCCCTTGTCTCCTGATCCAGATGTATTTGAGGAGACAAATTTGTATAATCTCCATTCCACTGTCTGAGCATGCTCAGATGCAGAGGCCTGAGATGAAATCGAGCAAACATAATGAAGTCTATTGCCGCTACCATCAATCCAATTACCTCCATGCACTGAGCCACGGACGGCCGGGTATTGGTCTGAAGGGCTCGGCATGTGTTCAGAATTTTAAATTTTCTGACCTCCGTCAAAAATATTTTCATGGATAGAAAGTTGATTAGAGTTCCCAGGAAAGGAGCCCTTGTCTGTGGAACTAGAGAACTCTTCTCCACATTCACCTTCCACCCATGAGTCCTCAGGAAAGACAGATGAGACTTTGTTAGCTGATAAGACGACGCCTGGATCAGAAAATCGTCCAGATAAGGCGCCACTGCAATGTCCCCCGGTCTCAGAACCTTTAGCAGCGACCCCAGAACCTTTGTGAAAATTCTGGGTGCCGTGGCCAGACCAAAAGGAAGAGTCACGAACTGAAAATGTTTGTCCAGAAAGGCAAACCTCAGGAACTTGTGATGATCTCTGTGGATAGAAACATGAAGATATGCATCCTTTAGATCCACGGTAGTCATAAATTGACCCTCCTGGATCAATGGAAGAATGGTACGAATAGTTTCCATCTTGAAAGATGGAACTCTGAGAAACTTGTTTAGACTCTTGAGATCTAAGATAGGTCTGAAAGTTCCCTCTTTTTTGGGAACTACAAACAGATTTGAATAAAACCCCTGTCCCTGTTCCTGGATTGGAACGGGACAAATTACTCCCATGGAGGATAGGTCTCTTACACAATGTAAGAATGCCTCTCTCTTTATCTGTTCTACAGACAATCAAGAAAGAAGGAATCTTCCTCTGGGGAAAGAATTTTTGAACTCCAGTTTGTATCCCTGAGATACTATATCTATTGCCCAAGGATCTTGGACGTCTCTCATCCAAGCCTGGACGAAAAATGATAGTCTGCCCCCCCCCCCACTAGATCTGGTCCTGGATCGGGGGCCGCCCCTTCATGCTGACTTAGGGGCAGCAATGGGTTTTTTGGGCTGTTTGCCCTTGTTCCAAGCCTGGTTGGGCCGCCACGTGGACTTGGGTTGAGAATAGCCCCCCTCCTGCTTAGAGGAAGGGGGAGAGGGAGTTCCCTTGTAATTTCGAAAAGGAACGAAAATTACTCTGACGACTCCTCTGTTTGGATTTCTTATCCTGAGGGAGGAGGTGACCCTTACCTCCCGTGATGTCAGAAATAATTTCCTTCAAGTCAGGAACAAACAAGGTCTTACCCTTGTAAGGGATAGCCAAAAGCTTAGTCTTGGATGACACATCGGCAGACCAGGACTTCAGCCATAAGGCCCTACGTGCTAAGATTGAAAACCCTGAACTCTTAGCCGTCAACTTAGTAATTTGCAGCGAAGCGTCCGTCGCAAAGGAATAAGCCAGCTTAAGGTCTTTAATTCTGTCCTGAATCTCTTCCAAAGGAGTCTCAGTTTTAAGAGAATTCCTCCAGAGCATCAAACCAATAAGCAGCCGCAGTGGTAACCGTGACAATGCAGGCTGCCGGCTGCAAAAGTAATCCTTGATGAACATAAAGTTTCTTAAAAAGACCCTCTAATTTCTTATCCATAGGGTCCCTTAAAGGCACAACTATCCTCAATAGGGATCGTAGTTCGCTTAGCCAAAGTGGAAATAGCACCTTCCACCTTAGGTACTGTCTGCCAAGAATTCCTGATAGCATTCGCTATGGGATACATCTTCCTGAAAACGGGAGAGGGAGAAAATGGTATACCTGGTCTCTCCCATTCCTTAGCAATAATTTCCGAAGTTCTTTTAGGAACCGGAAAAACATCTGAATAAGAAGGGACTTCCAGATATCTGTCCAACTTACTCAATTTTTCTGGAGGGACCACGAATGAATCGCAGTCGTCCAGAGTCACCAAAACCTCCTTCAATAACAGGCGGAGGGGTTCCAGTTTAAACCGGAAAGACATCACTTCCGAATCCATCGGAAGCAGAGCGCTATCCGATTCAGAAAGTTCACCTTCAGATAGGAGCTCCAATTCTGATCCCTGTAAAGGCATTTCAGACCTCGCTATTAAAGCATCTGAAGTCGTATTAGCTGCAGGGTCTTCCTTCCTCCTACGTTTGCCTTGCAGTACGGGAAAAGAGGAGAACGCTTCAGACAGCGTAGAGGACATAACAGCTGCTATGTCCTGTAAAGTAAATGCAGGTGAAGCTGCAGGGGTACTGGACTGCGCCTGGGTAGGCGTTAGGGACCGTGACGCTTGGGTGAGAAAGATTTGGCATACCCTGATTCTCACCGTTAGAAACTTGAGAAGCATCCGCCTTATTTAAATCTGAATAAAAAAACATTTGCTCCCTAAACTGTAAAGCCCTCTCAGTACACAAGGGGCAAATGGTAACGGGAGGTTCCACAATTGCATTCAAACATAATGAACATGGAACTGTCAATCCATGTTAGTACAGAGAAAACCACAGACTTGGTCTTGCCTTGTAATTAAAGTGTTAATAAACAGCTCTGAATAAAATGGGCAGCTGTACGTTTAACAACTGAGCATAAAAATGACAATTGCCTTGCAATTAATGTGGTATCAAGATTAATTTAAAACTGAAAAAAAATCAGAGGGAAATAAAAAATGCGATCAAGTAATATAACTTTACAGAGTACCGGATCGTAAAACTAGCCTCTGCAGCCTCAACAGCTCTGCTGAGGCGCCTACCTGCCCCCTCAAAGTTGTTTCCAATGTCAAACACACACTGCCTAAGACCGCTTGCTCTATAACATTAACCCATGCGGTCCCAGCAGAAGAGAAGCTCCGACAACACTCTCAGCAACAGTAGCGTAGGAGAAAAACAGAAGCGCGGCATCCGGAGCGCAGGAAACAAACTCCGCCCTTCGTGGGCGGCACTAAACCCCACATCATAGAGAATGGCTCATTTCACTGCAATCTCAGTGTAACGGCCATATCACATACCCTCAAGCCTCACGCTCCACAGTCTAAAAAGCGCTATGAAATAAAAACCATGCGGTTTGCAAGTGACCATAATATCAAACGGAACCCCTCAGTGAACACCGGAGGCAAGCCCCGCTCTTAGGTCAGACATAATGAAATCTCCCAGCGTCAGTCCAAGTCCATATGCGCTCCCACATACACATATGTGCCCTGAGCGACCCAAGCTATCCACCCCCACTACATCCTCCTTAACCCCTGTATGGAGGTCCTGGCCAAAAATCGGGGTTAAGGCTGTCCCAGGAAAAGAACTGCATGAATCGTCCCACAGCTCAAAAGAAGTCTTCAGTATCTTCTTGTCCGTCTGTGGAGACATACAGGGCCTTAGTTAGAATGGCTAAGACCATTTTAAGAAGGGCAGAATACAATCTGGGAGGCGCAGTGAAATGTAAATCCACCAGTTCCCAATGCTGTTGTAGCTCCCTGTAATAAAATAGTACTCACTGGCACCATTTAAAAATAAAAAAACTCTTGATTGAAGAAACTAAACTAACACCTCACTTTACCGCTTCCTATTTCTAACACAGGCAAAAAGAATGACTGGAGTGGGAGGGAAGGGAGGAGCTATATATACAGCTCTGCTGTGGTGCTCTTTGCCTCCTCCTGTTAACCAGGAAGTCATATCCCATAAGAAAGGATGAAATCCGTGGACTCATCGTATCTTGTAAAAGAAAATACACATAAATATACAAAGCTTGAGCCTAATTTGTTATTAAAGTTACACAGACACTGTGATGGCATAATCAGAATTTGTAAAGTGACAATCCTAAATACACTACTGTATACAAAATAAAATACAAAAACAGAATTTATGCTTACCTGATAAATTTCTTTCTCTTGCGATGTATCGAGTCCACGGATTCATCCAATACTTGTGGGATATTCTCCTTCCCAACAGGAAGTAGCAAAGAGAGCACCCACAGCAGAGCTGTCTATATAGCTCCTCCCCTAACTCCACCCCCCAGTCATTCGACCGAAGGCTAGGAAGAAAAAGCAGAAACTACAGGGTGCAGAGGTGACTGAAGTTTTATAATAAAAAATACTACCTGTCTTAAATAGACAGGGCGGGCCGTGGACTCGATACATCGCAAGAGAAAGAAATTTATCAGGTAAGCATAAATTCGGTTTTCTCTTGCAAGATGTATCGAGTCCACGGATTCATCCAATACTTGTGGGATAAAAAAAAAAAAAGCTTTAGGACACGGATGAAGGGAGGGACAAGACAGGTACCTAAACGGAAGGCACCACTGCTTGTAGAACTTTTCTCCCAAAAATAGCCTCTGAAGAAGCAAAAGTATCAAATTTATAAAATTTGGAAAAAGTATGAAGCGAAGACCAAGTCGCCGCCTTACAAATCTGTTCAACAGAAGCCTCATTTTTAAAAGCCCATGTGGAAGCCCCCGCTCTAGTAGAGTGAGCTGTAATCCTTTCAGGAGGCTGCTGGCCAGCAGTCTCATAAGCCAAAAGGATGATGCTTTTCATCCAAAAAGAAAGAGAGGTTGCCGTAGCCTTTTGACCTCTCCGCTGTCCAGAATAGACAACAAACAATGAAGATGTTTGACGAAAATCTTTAGTTGCTTGTAAGTAGAACTTCAAAGCACGAACCACATCTAGGTTGTGCAACAGACGCTGCTCCTTCTTGGAAGAAGGATTAGAACACAGAGAAGGAACAACAATTTCCTGATTGATATTCCAATTAGAAACAACCTTAGGAAGAAATCCAGGTTTGGTACGCAAAACCACCTTATCCGCATGGAAAACATGATAAGGTGAGTCACACTGTAAAGCAGATGTCTCTGAAACTCTTCGAGCCGAAGAGACAGCTACTAAAAAAAGAACTTTCCAAGATAAGAGCTTAATATCTATGGAATGCATAGGTTCAAACGGAACCCCTTGAAGAACTTTAAGAACCAAATTTAAACTCCATGGCGGAGCAACAGCTTTAAACACAGGCTTGAGTCTAACTAAAGCCTGACAAAACGCCTGAACGTCTGGAACATCTGCCAGACGCTTGTGTAAAAGGATAGACAAAGCAGATATTTGTCCCTTTAAGGAACTAGCTGATAATCCCTTCTCCAATCCTTCTTGGAGAAAAGATAATAGCCTAGGAATCCTGATCTTACTCCATGAGTAACCCTTGGAATCACACCAGTAAAGATATTTACGCCATATCTTATGATAGATTTTCCTGGTGACAGGCTTTTGAGCCTGAATCAAGGTATCAATGACCGATTCAGAGAAACCACGCTTTGCTAAAATCAAGCGTTCAATCTCCAAGCAGTCAGATGCAGAGAAAGTAGGTTTGGATGCTTGAATGGACCTTGAATCAGAAGGTCCTGCCTTAGCGGCAGAGTCCATGGTGGGACGGATGACATGTCCACCAGGTCCGCATACCAAGTCCTGCGTGGCCACGCAGGTGCTATCAAAATCCCTGAAGCTCTCTCCTGCTTGATTCTGGCAATCAGACGAGGAAGGAGAGGGAATGGTGGAAACACATAGGCCAGGTTGAAGGACCAGGGCACTGCTAGAGCATCTATCAGCACTGCCTGGGGATCCCTTGACCTGGACCCGTAACAAGGAAGCTTGGCGTTCTGACGAGACGCCATCAGATCCAATTCTGGTGTGCCCCATAGCTGAATTAGTTGGGCAAACACCTCAGGATGGAGCTCCCACTCCCCCGGATGAAAAGTCTGACGACTTAGGAAATCCGCCTCCCAGTTCTCTACCCCTGGGATATGGATCGCTGAAAGATGGCAAGAGTGAGTCTCTGCCCATCGGATTATTTTGGAAACCTCTGTCATCGCTAGAGAACTCCTTGTTCCCCCTTGATGATTGATATAAGCAACAGTCGTGATGTTGTCCGACTGAAATCTGATGAATTTGGCCGCAGCCAGTTGAGGCCATGCCTGATGCGCATTGAATATCCCTCTCAGTTCCAGAATATTTATCGGGAGGAGAGTCTCCTCCTGAGACCATAACCCCTGAGCTTTCAGGGAGTTCCAGACTGCACCCCAGCCCATCAGGCTGGCATCTGTCGTAACTATGACCCATCTATCTGAGGAGATAAATCTGCATAATCCCCATTCCACTGTTCGAGCATGCGTAGTTGCAGTGGTCTGAGGTGTAAGCGAGCAAACGGAACTATGTCCATTGCCGCTACCATGAGTCCGATTACCTCCATACACTGAGCCACTGACGGCCGAGGAATGGAATGAAGAGCTCGGCAAGTGTTTACGAGTTTTAATTTCCTGACCTCCGTCAGAAATATTTTCATTTCTACCGAGTCTATCAGAGTTCCTAGGAAGGAGACTCTTGTGAGAGGGAAGAAAGAACTCTTTTTTATGTTCACCTTCCACCCATGAGATCTCAGAAAAGCCAACACGATGTCCGTGTGAGACTTGGCTAGTTGGAAAGTTGACGCTTGAATTAAGATGTCGTCTAGATAAGGCGCCACTGCTATGCCCCACGGTCTTAGAACCGCTAGAAGGGACCCTAGCACTTTTGTGAAAATCCTGGGAGCCGTGGCCAACCCGAAGGGAAGGGCCACAAACTGGTAATGTCTGTCCAGAAAGGCGAACCTGAGAAATCGGTGATGATCTCTGTGGATAGGGATGTGTAGATACGCATCCTTTAAGTCCACGGTGGTCATATATTGACCTTCCTGGATCAGTGGCAGAATAGTCCAAATAGTCTCCATCTTGAAAGACGGGACTCTGAGGAATTTGTTTAGGATCTTGAGATCCAAGATTGGTCTGAAAGTTCCTTCTTTTTTGGGAACCACAAACAGGTTGGAGTAAAACCCTTGCCCCTGTTCCGCTCTTGGAACCGGGTGAATCACTCCCATGGTATGTAGGTCTTCTACACAGCGTAAGAACGCCTCTCTTTTTGTCTGGTTTGCAGACAATTGAGAAATGTGAAATCTCCCCCTTGGGGGGGAATCTTTGAAGTCCAGAAGATATCCCTGGGAAACAATTTCTAAAGCCCAGGAATCGTGAACATCTCTTGCCCAAGTCTGAGCGAAGAGAGTCTGCCCCCTACTAGATCCGGTCCCGGATCGGGGGCTACCCCTTCATGCTGTCTTGGAGGCAGCTGCAGGCTTCTTGGCCTGTTTACCCTTGTTCCAAGCCTGGTTAGGTCTCCAGACTGACTTGGATTGAGCAAAATTCCCCTCTTGCTTTGCAGCAGGGGAAGCTGAAGCGGGACCACTCTTGAAGTTTTATCCTGAGGGAGGGTATGGCCCTTCCCTCCAGTGATGTCTGAAATAATTTCCTTCAGTTCAGGCCCGAATAGGGTCTTTCCTTTGAAAGGGATGGTCAAAAGCTTTGATTTTGATGACGCATCAGCTGACCAGGACTTGAGCCATAACGCTCTACGCGCTAAAATGGCAAAACCTGAATTTTTGCCGCTAATTTAGCCAGTTGAAAAGCAGCATCTGTAATGAAAGAATTAGCCAGCTTAAGAGCCTTAGTTCTATCCAGAATATCATCTAATGGGGTCTCCCTCTGGAGAGCCTCTTCTAGAGCCTCAAACCAAAAAGCAGCTGCAGTGGTTACAGGAACAATGCATGCAATAGGTTGGAGAAGAAAACCTTGATGAACAAAAATTTTCTTTAGGAGACCCTCTAATTTTTTATCCATAGGATCTTTGAAAGCACAACTGTCTTCAATAGGTATAGTTGTACGTTTAGCTACTGTAGAAACAGCTCCCTCCACCTTAGGGACTGTCTGCCACGAGTCCCGCATGGTGTCAGATATGGGAAACATTTTCTTAAAAGTAGGAGGGGGAGCGAACGGTATACCTGGTCTATCCCACTCCTTAGAAACAATATCCGCAATCCTCTTAGGGACCGGAAAAACATCAGTGTAAACAGGAACCTCTAAGTATTTGTCCATTTTACACAATTTCTCTGGAACCACAATAGGGTCACAATCATCCAGAGTCGCCAATACCTCCCTGAGCAACAAGCGGAGGTGTTCTAGCTTGAATTTAAAGGCCGTCATATCAGAGTCCGTCTGAGGGAGCGTCTTCCCTGAATCAGAAATCTCTCCCTCAGACAGCAAATCCCTCATTCCTATCTCAGAACATTGTGAGGGAATATCGGATACGGCTACTAAAGCGTCAGAAAGCTCGGCATTTGTTCTTAACCCAGAGCTATCACGCTTCCCTTGCAACCCAGGCAGTTTAGAAAAAAACTCTGTGAGGGTAGAATTCATAACTGCTGCCATGTCTTGTAAGGTAAATGAAGTAGACGCACTAGAGGTACTTGGCGTCACTTGTGCGGGTGTTACTGGTTGTGACACTTGGGGAGAACTAGATGGCATAACCTAATTCCTTTCTGTCTGAGAATCCTCTAGCGCTACATTTTTAAGGGCTACAATATGCTCTTTAAAATTTCACATTCTAAGAGGGGGTTCCACAATGGCTTATAAACATATTGAACAAGGAGTTTCCTTGATGTCAGACATGTTTAACAGGCTAGTAATGAAACAAGCAAGCTTGGAAAACACTTTATTCAAAGTAAAAACAACAATTAGAAATAACGGTACTGTGCCTTTAAGAGAAAACAATGTGCACACGTTCTGCAAAACAGTCTAAAAATGCAGCAAACTTTACAAAATTTTTACAGTGTATTCATAAAGCTTTAGTAAGATTGCCCCACCAGCAAAATAAACATTTAACCCCTTAATGCAAAAACCGGATTGACAAAACGTCAATAACCGGAAAAAAACAGTCAGCTTCTTGCCACAGCTCTGCTGTGGCGCCTACCTGCCCTTAGGGGTTGATTTTGTGGGAAAAATACTTCTTTTTGGCCCTTAAATTACAGCAGGACCCTCCGGTGTAGCAGCTTGAAGACTTGCAATGAAAAAACAACTGCGCAACTGAGGCGCGAAAATAGGCCCCTCCCACCTCAATCGATGTCTGTGGGGCCTTAAAGAAACACACTAAAGTGTTTCAAGCTAGCCATGTGGGTTAAAAAACCTTAAATAAGCCAAATGAACCTCCAACAGTCCCTCAAAAAAAGTTTTCCAATTCCTAATAAAAACGTTAGCCTTCTTAACCAAATAAGTGTCAACCAGGATTAATTTAGCCCTTATGCAAGCTGGTAATTCCACACTAAGTCTCTGAATACATCTTACCCTTCCCCTCATGGGGATACTGTCAGCCTTTTCTTAAAATATCAGTGTTTCAAGAAAAAAAATGACTGAACATACCTCAGTGCAGCATAACATGCAAACCGTTCCCCATCTGAAGTTTCCTGTACTCCTCAGCCTCTGTGGGAACAGAAGTGTATCTTAGTTACAAAAATGCTAAGATCATCATCCTCCATGCAGAAATCTTCATCTCTTTTCTGCTTGAGAGTAAATAGTACACACCGGTACCATTTAAAATAACAAACTCTTGCTTGAGAAAATAAAAACTAACACTTTTGTCACCACATCACTTTACCCTTCCTTCTTGCTTAGAGCAGGCAAAGAGAATGACTGGGGGGTGGAGTTAGGGGAGGAGCTATATAGACAGCTCTGCTGTGGGTGCTCTCTTTGCCACTTCCTGTTGGGAAGGAGAATATCCCACAAGTATTGGATAAATCCGTGGACTCGATACATCTTGCAAGAGAAATAGAAAGTGCAAAGTTCAAATATAATAAAATTTAATCTGAAGTGTAAAGTGATATAAAATAGAAAGCACAAAGTGTAAATGCAGCAGAACAGTCATGTCATGTAGTGTTATATTGCACTGGGCTTGTCTCTCCATCACATACAGAAATGCAGGGAATGCCCCTTGGAGAAGTAAAGCAAAATCTCACTAGGGATCTTGCAATGCTGGAGGATCGTTTTAGAAAATCTCACTTGAGCAGAGAGGTTTTGAATATCAGGGTCTAAGTATTGGGAATTTTTTTATATAGTCAGAGATATGTAAGCACATGTGTCTGTAAAGAAAAAGATAATATAAGGAGATCTGATTTCCCTGCAAGCTCAACCCATTTTGGTTGGTTGTGGTGGTAAAAAAATAATAAACAAAAACGAGCTATTTCATATACAAAAATAAAACAGATCAATGTATCCTACATTTTATACTCTTCTGTTGGTATAACCAGTAATTGAAAACACATTAAGGGAAAAGCAATTTTACGGTGTACTGTCCCTTTAAAAGCCTGTACGCATGTGTGACAGAAAGCTTTAGTCTTTAAATGACCCTTTAAAACTGCAATATTCATATTCAAATATACTCTAAATGGTGTTTGGAAGAAGACTTAAATGTAGCATTAAAAATCTTTAATATATGGACAATATGACACTTGAATTCATTACCTGGTGTTGATGGTCTTTCCAACATATTTAAATGGTGATATATAAAAGCTTGACTGTCGTGGACAGTATCCATATCAATTTCCTCTTCTTCCTGAGGGTTGGGAAACTGAGAAAGAAATTAAAAGGGAATCATACAAACAAAACAAGCTAATGTTAGTCAGATGATGATATATTGGGGATGTTATACTCCGTGCTAATTCTAAGAAACTAGAAGCTGACCTTGTAAACTGTTCTTTTGATGAAGTGCAACATTAAATGGACAGTCTAGTCAAAATTAAACTTTCATGATTCAGATAGGGCATGTAATTTCAAACAACTTTCCAATTTACTTGTATCATCAAATTTGCTTTGTTCTATTGGAATTCTTAGCTTAAAGCTAAACCTAGGTAGGCTCATATGCTAATTTTGAAGCCCTTGAAGGCCACCTCTTATCTGAATGCATTTGACAGTTTTTCACAGCTAGAGGGCGTTAGTTCATGTGTGCCATATAGAAAACACTGTGCACAACGGCCATGGAGTTACTTATAAGAGGGCACTGATTGGCTACAATGCAAGTCTGTCAAAAACCAAGAAATAAGAGGCAGTCTGCAGAGGCTTAGATACAAGGTAATCACAGTGGTAAAAAGTAGGGACACTGAACACACATTTTTTCTTCTATGATTCAGATAGAGCATGTAATTTTAAGCAACTTTCTCATTTGCTCCTATTATCAATTTTCTTCATTCTCTTACTATCTTTATTTGAAAAGCAAAAAACATAATTTATGTAAGAACTTACCTGATAAATTCATTTCTTTCATATTAGCAAGAGTCCATGAGCTAGTGACGTATGGGATATACATTCCTACCAGGAGGGGCAAAGTTTCCCAAACCTTAAAATGCCTATAAATACACCCTTCACCACACCCACAATTCAGTTTAACGAATAGCCAAGAAGTGGGGTGATAAGAAAGGAGCGAAAGCATCAAAAAATAAGGAATTGGAATAATTGTGCTTTATACAAAAAAATCATAACCACCACAAAAAGGGTGGGCCTCATGGACTCTTGCTAATATGAAAGAAATGAATTTATCAGGTAAGTTCTTACATAAATTATGTTTTCTTTCATGTAATTAGCAAAAGTCCATGAGCTAGTGACGTATGGGATAGCAGATACCCAAGATGTGGAACTTCCACGCAAGAGTCACTAGAGAGGGAGGGATAAAAACAGAATTTATGTTTACCTGATAAATTACTTTCTCCAACGGTGTGTCCGGTCCACGGCGTCATCCTTACTTGTGGGATATTCTCTTCCCCAACAGGAAATGGCAAAGAGCCCAGCAAAGCTGGTCACATGATCCCTCCTAGGCTCCGCCTACCCCAGTCATTCGACCGACGTTAAGGAGGAATATTTGCATAGGAGAAACCATATGGTACCGTGGTGACTGTAGTTAAAGAAAATAAATTATCAGACCTGATTAAAAAAACCAGGGCGGGCCGTGGACCGGACACACCGTTGGAGAAAGTAATTTATCAGGTAAACATAAATTCTGTTTTCTCCAACATAGGTGTGTCCGGTCCACGGCGTCATCCTTACTTGTGGGAACCAATACCAAAGCTTTAGGACACGGATGAAGGGAGGGAGCAAATCAGGTCACCTAAATGGAAGGCACCACGGCTTGCAAAACCTTTCTCCCAAAAATAGCCTCAGAAGAAGCAAAAGTATCAAACTTGTAAAATTTGGTAAAAGTGTGCAGTGAAGACCAAGTCGCTGCCCTACATATCTGATCAACAGAAGCCTCGTTCTTGAAGGCCCATGTGGAAGCCACAGCCCTAGTGGAATGAGCTGTGATTCTTTCGGGAGGCTGCCGCCCGGCAGTCTCGTAAGCCAATCTGATGATGCTTTTAATCCAAAAAGAGAGAGAGGTAGAAGTTGCTTTTTGACCTCTCCTTTTACCGGAATAAACAACAAACAAGGAAGATGTTTGTCTAAAATCCTTTGTAGCATCTAAATAGAATTTTAGAGCGCGAACAACATCCAAATTGTGCAACAAACGTTCCTTCTTTGAAACTGGTTTCGGACACAGAGAAGGTACGATAATCTCCTGGTTAATGTTTTTGTTAGAAACAACTTTTGGAAGAAAACCAGGTTTAGTACGTAAAACCACCTTATCTGCATGGAACACCAGATAAGGAGGAGAACACTGCAGAGCAGATAATTCTGAAACTCTTCTAGCAGAAGAAATTGCAACTAAAAACAAAACTTTCCAAGATAATAACTTAATATCAACGGAATGTAAGGGTTCAAACGGAACCCCCTGAAGAACTGAAAGAACTAAATTGAGACTCCAAGGAGGAGTCAAAGGTTTGTAAACAGGCTTAATTCTAACCAGAGCCTGAACAAAGGCTTGAACATCTGGCACAGCGGCCAGCTTTTTGTGAAGTAACACAGACAAGGCAGAAATCTGTCCCTTCAGGGAACTTGCAGATAATCCTTTTTCCAATCCTTCTTGAAGGAAGGATAGAATCCTAGGAATCTTAACCTTGTCCCAAGGGAATCCTTTAGATTCACACCAACAGATATATTTTTTCCAAATTTTGTGGTAAATCTTTCTAGTTACAGGCTTTCTGGCCTGAACAAGAGTATCGATAACAGAATCTGAGAACCCTCGCTTCGATAAGATCAAGCGTTCAATCTCCAAGCAGTCAGCTGGAGTGAAACCAGATTCGGATGTTCGAACGGACCCTGAACAAGAAGGTCTCGTCTCAAAGGTAGCTTCCAAGGTGGAGCCGATGACATATTCACCAGATCTGCAAACCAAGTCCTGCGTGGCCACGCAGGAGCTATCAAGATCACCGACGCCCTCTCCTGATTGATCCTGGCTACCAGCCTGGGGATGAGAGGAAACGGCGGGAACACATAAGCTAGTTTGAAGGTCCAAGGTGCTACTAGTGCATCCACTAGAGCCGCCTTGGGATCCCTGGATCTGGACCCGTAGCAAGGAACTTTGCAGTTCTGACGAGAGGCCATCAGATCCATGTCTGGAATGCCCCACAGCTGAGTGACTTGGGCAAAGATTTCCGGATGGAGTTCCCACTCCCCCGGATGCAATGTCTGACGACTCAGAAAATCCGCTTCCCAATTTTCCACTCCTGGGATGTGGATAGCAGACAGGTGGCAGGAGTGAGACTCCGCCCATAGAATGATTTTGGTCACTTCTTCCATCGCCAGGGAACTCCTTGTTCCCCCCTGATGGTTGATGTACGCAACAGTTGTCATGTTGTCTGATTGAAACCGTATGAACTTGGCCCTCGCTAGCTGAGGCCAAGCCTTGAGAGCATTGAATATCGCTCTCAGTTCCAGAATATTTATCGGTAACAGAGATTCTTCCCGAGACCAAAGACCCTGAGCTTTCAGGGATCCCCAGACCGCGCCCCAGCCCATCAGACTGGCGTCGGTCGTGACAATGACCCACTCTGGTCTGCGGAATGTCATCCCTCGTGACAGGTTGTCCAGGGACAGCCACCAACGGAGTGAGTCTCTGGTCCTCTGATTTACTTGTATCTTCGGAGACAAGTCTGTATAGTCCCCATTCCACTGACTGAGCATGCACAGTTGTAATGGTCTTAGATGAATGCGCGCAAAAGGAACTATGTCCATTGCCGCTACCATCAACCCGATCACTTCCATGCACTGAGCTATGGAAGGAAGAGGAACGGAATGAAGTATCCGACAAGAGTCTAGAAGTTTTGTTTTTCTGGCCTCTGTCAGAAAAATCCTCATTTCTAAGGAGTCTATTATTGTTCCCAAGAAGGGAACCCTTGTTGACGGAGATAGAGAACTCTTTTCCACGTTCACTTTCCATCCGTGAGATCTGAGAAAGGCCAGGACAATGTCCGTGTGAGCCTTTGCTTGAGGAAGGGACGACGCTTGAATTAGAATGTCGTCCAAGTAAGGTACTACAGCAATGCCCCTTGGTCTTAGCACAGCTAGAAGGGACCCTAGTACCTTTGTGAAAATCCTTGGAGCAGTGGCTAATCCGAAAGGAAGCGCCACGAACTGGTAATGTTTGTCCAGGAATGCGAACCTCAGGAACCGATGATGTTCCTTGTGGATAGGAATATGTAGATACGCATCCTTTAAATCCACCGTGGTCATGAATTGACCTTCCTGGATGGAAGGAAGAATAGTTCGAATGGTTTCCATCTTGAACGATGGAACCTTGAGAAACTTGTTTAAGATCTTGAGATCTAAGATTGGTCTGAACGTTCCCTCTTTTTTGGGAACTATGAACAGATTGGAGTAGAATCCCATCCCTTGTTCTCTTAATGGAACAGGATGAATCACTCCCATTTTTAACAGGTCTTCTACACAATGTAAGAATGCCTGTCTTTTTATGTGGTCTGAAGACAACTGAGACCTGTGGAACCTCCCCCTTGGGGGAAGTCCCTTGAATTCCAGAAGATAACCTTGGTAGACTATTTCTAGCGCCCAAGGATCCAGAACATCTCTTGCCCAAGCCTGAGCGAAGAGAGAGAGTCTGCCCCCCACCAGATCCGGTCCCGGATCGGGGGCCAACATTTCATGCTGTCTTGGTAGCAGTGGCAGGTTTCTTGGCCTGCTTACCCTTGTTCCAGCCTTGCATTGGTCTCCAAGCTGGCTTGGCTTGAGAAGTATTACCCTCTTGCTTAGAGGACGTAGCACTTTGGGCTGGTCCGTTTCTACGAAAGGGACGAAAATTAGGTTTATTTTTTGCCTTGAAAGGCCGATCCTGAGGAAGGGCGTGGCCCTTACCCCCAGTGATATCAGAGATAATCTCTTTCAAGTCAGGGCCAAACAGCGTTTTCCCCTTGAAAGGAATGTTAAGTAGCTTGTTCTTGGAAGACGCATCAGCCGACCAAGATTTCAACCAAAGCGCTCTGCGCGCCACAATAGCAAACCCAGAATTCTTAGCCGCTAACCTAGCCAATTGCAAAGTGGCGTCTAGGGTGAAAGAATTAGCCAATTTAAGAGCATTGATTCTGTCCATAATCTCCTCATAAGGAGAAGAATCCCTATCGACCGCCTTTATCAGCTCATCGAACCAGAAACATGCGGCTGTAGCGACAGGGACAATGCATGAAATTGGTTGTAGAAGGTAACCCTGCTGAACAAACATCTTTTTAAGCAAACCTTCTAATTTTTTATCCATAGGATCTTTGAAAGCACAACTATCCTCTATGGGTATAGTGGTGCGTTTGTTTAAAGTGGAAACCGCTCCCTCGACCTTGGGGACTGTCTGCCATAAGTCCTTTCTGGGGTCGACCATAGGAAACAATTTTTTAAATATGGGGGGAGGGACGAAAGGAATACCGGGCCTTTCCCATTCTTTATTAACAATGTCCGCCACCCGCTTGGGTATAGGAAAAGCTTCTGGGAGCCCCGGCACCTCTAGGAACTTGTCCATTTTACATAGTTTCTCTGGGATGACCAACTTGTCACAATCATCCAGAGTGGATAATACCTCCTTAAGCAGAATGCGGAGATGTTCCAACTTAAATTTAAATGCAATCACATCAGGTTCAGCTTGTTGAGAAATGTTCCCTGAATCAGTAATTTCTCCCTCAGACAAAACCTCCCTGGCCCCATCAGACTGGGTTAGGGGCCCTTCAGAAATATTATTATCAGCGTCGTCATGCTCTTCAGTATCTAAAACAGAGCAGTCGCGCTTACGCTGATAAGGGTTCATTTTGGCTAAAATGTTTTTGACAGAATTATCCATTACAGCCGTTAATTGTTGCATAGTAAGGAGTATTGGCGCGCTAGATGTACTAGGGGCCTCCTGAGTGGGCAAGACTCGTGTAGACGAAGGAGGGAATGATGCAGTACCATGCTTACTCCCCTCACTTGAGGAATCATCTTGGGCATCATTGTCATTGTCACATAAATCACATTTATTTAAATGAATAGGAATTCTGGCTTCCCCACATTCAGAACACAGTCTATCTGGTAGTTCAGACATGTTAAACAGGCATAAACTTGATAACAAAGTACAAAAAACGTTTTAAAATAAAACCGTTACTGTCACTTTAAATTTTAAACTGAACACACTTTATTACTGCAATTGCGAAAAAACATGAAGGAATTGTTCAAAATTCACCAAATTTTCACCACAGTGTCTTAAAGCCTTAAAAGTATTGCACACCAAATTTGGAAGCTTTAACTCTTAAAATAACGGAACCGGAGCCGTTTTTAACTTTAACCCCTTTACAGTCCCTGGTATCTGCTTTGCTGAGACCCAACCAAGCCCCAAGGGGAATACGATACCAAATGACGCCTTCAGAAAGTCTTTTCTAAGTATCAGAGCTCCTCTCACATGCGACTGCATGCCATGCCTCTCAAAAACAAGTGCGCAACACCGGCGCGAAAATGAGGCTCTGCCTATGCTTTGGGAAAGCCCCTAAAGAATAAGGTGTCTAAAACAGTGCCTGCCGATATTATATATCAAAATACCCAGATAAAATGATTCCTCAAGGCTAAATATGTGTTAATAATGAATCGATTTAGCCCAGAAAGAGTCTACAGTCTTAATAAGCCCTTTTTGAAGCCCTTATTTACGATCGTAATAAACATGGCTTACCGGATCCCATAGGGAAAATGACAGCTTCCAGCATTACATCGTCTTGTTAGAATGTGTCATACCTCAAGCAGCAAGAGACTGCTCACTGTTCCCCCAACTGAAGTTAATTGCTCTCAACAGTCCTGTGTGGAACAGCCATGGATTTTAGTGACGGTTGCTAAAATCATTTTCCTCATACAAACAGAAATCTTCATCTCTTTTCTGTTTCTGAGTAAATAGTACATACCAGCACTATTTTAAAATAACAAACTCTTGATTGAATAATAAAAACTACAGTTAAACACTAAAAAACTCTAAGCCATCTCCGTGGAGATGTTGCCTGTACAACGGCAAAGAGAATGACTGGGGTAGGCGGAGCCTAGGAGGGATCATGTGACCAGCTTTGCTGGGCTCTTTGCCATTTCCTGTTGGGGAAGAGAATATCCCACAAGTAAGGATGACGCCGTGGACCGGACACACCTATGTTGGAGAAATAAAGACAGCCAATTCCGCTGAAAAAATTAATCCACTACCCAAATCAAAAGTTTCAATTTTTATAATGAAAAAAACTGAAATATAAGCAGAAGAATCAAAATGAAACAGCTGCCTGAAGTACTATTCTACCAAAAACTGCTTCTGAAGAAGAGAAAACATCAAAATGGTAGAATTTAGTAAAAGTATGCAAAGAAGACCAAGTCATTGCTTTGCAAATCTGATCAACAGAAGCTTCATTCTTAAAAGTCCAGGAAGTAGAAACTGACCTAGTAGAATGAGCCGTAATCCTCAGAGGCGGGGATTAACCCGACTCCAAATAAGCATGATGAATCAAAAGCTTTAACCAAGATGCCAAAGAAAAGGCAGAAGCCTTCTGACCTTTCCTGAAACCAGAAAAGATAACAAATAGACTAGAAGTCTGTCTTCAACATAATATCTTAAAACTCTTACCACATCCAAAGAATGTAAGAATCTTACCAAAGAATTCTTAGGATTAGGACACAAGGAAGGGACAATAATTCCTCCACTAATGTTGTTAGAATTCACAACTTTAGGTAAAAATTGAAATGAGGACAGCAAAAACCACCTTATCCTGATGAAAAATCAGAAAAAGGAGATTCACAAGAAAGAACAGATAATTCAAAAAACTGTTCTAGCTGAAGAGATGTCTAAAAAGAACAATACTTTCCATGAAAGTAATTAATGTCCAAAGAAAGCATATGCTCAAATAGAAGAGTCTGAAAAAACCTTCAGAACCAAAATAAGACTCCAAGGAGGAGAAATTGGCTAAAATGACAGGCTTGATACGAACCAAAGCCTGAACAAAACAATGAATATCAGAAAGATTTAGCAATTCTTACTGTGAAACAGCACAGAAAAGCAGAGATTTGTCCTTTCAAGGAACATGCAGGCAAAACCTTATGAAGAAACTATAAAATCCTAGGAATTCTAAAAGAATGCCAAGAGAATTAATAAGAAGAGCATCATGAGATGTAAATCTTCCAAACTCGATAATAAATCCTACTAGACACAGATTTACGAGCCTGCAAGTATTAATCACTGAGTCAGAGAAACTTCTATGACTAAGTACCAAGCTTTAAATTTTCATACCATCAAATTAATAGTTTGAATTCCTGATGAAAAAAACCGAATGTTAAGATATAAGGTCTGGCCTTAATGGAAGTAACCAAGATTGGCAACTGAACATCCGAACAAGAACCATATACCAAAACCTGTGTGGCCATGCTGGAGCCACCAGCCACACCAAAGATTGGTCTCTGATGATTTAGAAAATCACTCTAAAAAGAAGAACCAGAGATGAAAAAATATAGGCAGATTGATAATTCCAAGGAAGTGTTAATGCATACACTACTTCCGCCTGAAGATCCCAGAACCTGAATAGGCCCCTGGGAAGTTCCTTGTCTAGATGAGATGCCATCAGATCTATTTCTGGAAGCCCTCACATCTGAAAAATTGAAAAACATATCTGGGTAAAGAGACCATTCTCCCGGATGTAAAGCTTGATTAACAGAGATAATCCGCTTCCCAATTGTCTATACCTGGGAAAAAGACCACAGAAATTAGATAGGAGCTGGATTTAGTCCAAGCAAATATCCGAGATACTTCTGTCACAGCCTAAAGACTGATAGTCCCACCCTGATGATTGACATACGCCACAGTTGTGACATTGTCTGTCTGAAAAAACGTCTCTTCTTCAAAAAGAAACCAAACTGAAGAACTCTGAGAATGCACGGAGTTCCAAAATATCAAATGGTAATCTCGCCTCCTGAGATTTCCAAACCCCTTGTGCTGACAGAGATCCTCAGACAGCCTCCCAACCTAAAAGACTCGCATCTGTAAAGATCATGGTCCAGGTTGAAAGAACCGAAGAGACCTGTAGAACTAAATGATGGTGATCTTAACCACCGAATCAAAGATAGTTAAACATTAGGATTCTAAGATATAAAAAGTGATATCCTAGAATCCCTGCACCATTATTCAGCATAAAAAACTGGAAAGGTTTCCTATGAAATGAGCAAAGGGAATCGAATCCAAATGCTGCAGCCATGAAACCTAAAACTTCCATGCATATATAGCAACTTGAAGGAAATAATAGAGACTGAAGGTTCCGACAAACGGAACCCAATAAACTTGTCACTTGTCTGTTAGAGATAAAAACATTGACAAAATCTATCTGGAAACCTAAAAAAAGGTGACCCTTGTGTGAGAAATCAAGGAGCTTTTGATAAAAAGATCCTCTAACCATGTCTTGAAGAAACAACAAAGTTGAATCGTATGAGATTCCACAGAACGAAAAAGACTGAGCCAGTACCACGATACCGTCCAAAAAAGGAACACTGAGAACCTTGAAAAGATTCTTAGAGCTGTTGCTAGACCAGAAGGAAAAGCAACAAATTGGTAATGCTTGTCAAAAAAAGAGAATCTCAGAAAATAAAAATAATCTGAATGAAAACAGAAAATGAAGATATGCATCTATTGTATCTATTGTAAACAAATAATGCCATCACTGACCAAAAAGGCAGAATAGACCATATAAACACCATTCTAAAAGATGGTACACTTATATGACAATTCAAAAAGATTTTCTATCTTTGGAACAATGAATAGTCTTGAATAAAACCCCAAAACCCAGTTCCTAAAATGAAACTGGAAAAAATACCCCAGAAAACTCCAGGTCTGAGACACACTTCAGGAAAGTGATAGTCTTACTGGAATAGCTGGAATATGATAGAGAAAAAAGACTTCTCACAGACGGTTTTACTCTGAAACTTATTCTGTACCCAAAGTTTAAGAAGTTTGGACCGAATAGAACCAAACAAATTTCAAAAAAGTCTTAACCTGCCCCTTACCAGCCAAGCTGGAATAAGAATCGCACCTACATGCAAATTTAGGGAGCTGACTTTAAACTTTTAAAAGGCTTAATTGAATGAAGAACAAAAAACTTCCAATTATAAACATGTTACTTGGGGAAGAATTCAGGATTCCGTTCCTTAGTAAGAACAGAAAACTAATATAAGCTTACAGTTTTAGTCTTAGAATTCAATCTTGAAGCCCAGAGTAACAGTTAAATAATTGAATCCAATTATGAACCAAATAATTGAATATCTTGGAAAAAAAGAAATATGGATTTTAGAAATCAAATTAGCATTCCAAGATTGAAATCACAAAGTTCTTCTAGCTAAAATAGCTAAAGACATAGATTAAACCTCATTTGCGAAATATTTTAATAAAATGACAACACAAATGAAATTATTAGCATGTTAATCAAGTTAAAGGATCAGACAACACACTGGATTTGCATAATCAACAAAATGCAAGATAACAAGACAATGCAATAGCACTTAGTCTGAACTTCAAAAAAGTAGAAGATTTTGTCCTTTTAACAATGCTAAAACAAATCATAATCCGATACTTGATCTTAAAGTATCCAACCAGAAAGATGCAGCAATTGCAACATCAGCCAAATAAATTACAGGTCTAAGAAAAGTACCTGAAAATAATTTTCCTTAAATAAGATACGACCATCTGAAGGAAAAAAATAAATACTATTTGCTATAAGAATAATAGTATATTTAGCAGGAGTAGAGATAGCCCCATTAACTTGGGGAATCTTTCCTCAAAACTGAAAACTAACTGCCGGCAAAGAATACAATTTAAAAACCTTAAAGAAGGACTAAAAGAAAATTCTCAGCCTATTCCATTCCCTAGTATCAGGAACTGGAAAAAAACCTCTGAAGAAACCACAGAAGATAAACAAGCAGAATTTAAATGTTAGCTAGTCTTTAAAATCAAAAGAACTAGATATTTCAATATCCAAAATAATCAACACCTTTTGAACAAGGAACAAATGTACTCTATTAAAGAATAAAAAAGTAGATTTGTTAGTGTCAATATCTGATGAAGAAAAATTCTGAATGAGAAAAAAAGCACCATCAGAGAAGGATAATTCATTATGTTGTTGGACATTTGAAACTTCATCAACTAAAAGAAGTTTGAAAAAGACCTAGAAATTTTATTAGAAGGCGGGACGTCAGACAAAGCCTTTAAAATAGAATCAGAAAAATATTCTTATAAATTTCTAAGTATATCTTGTACATAAGATTTAAAAAGAATAGCAATATATAAAGCATAAATACTAATGGGTTCTGCATGTAAAAGTTTATCATGATAACTTATTACAAACCATAGCTAAAGATAAACATTCATAACATTAAAATAAATGAACTTAGCTTTGGTAGGACTGATATCAGTCAACAGGAATCCCCCAGCATCTCTTGAAACAGGAACAGTGTTTTGAATATCTTGCAATATGTAATAGAAAAAAACAACATATAAAGCAAAATTATCAAATTCCTTAAATGACAGTTTCAGGAATGGGAAAAAATGCAAAATAAACAAGCCTCTAGCAACCAGAGGCAACAAAAAAGTAAAACTTAAATAATGTGAGAAAAAAGTGGAACAGGTATGACGCCCACATTTCTGGCGCCAAGTATGACGCCCACATTATTGACGCTAAGTACAACGCCCATATTTTTTGGCGCCAAGTATGACGCCACATCCTCTGACGTAGAAACCGACGCCCACATTTTTTGGTGCAAAAAAACGTCTGAAAACACAAATGCGTCAAAAAAATGACGTAACTACAAACAACTTCCGGCGTCAACTACGACGCCGGAAATGACAAAATATTGCGCCAAAAAAGTTTGCACCAAGAATGACGCAATAAAATGAAGCATTTTCTGCCCCCGCGAGCCTAACAGCCGCAGGGAAAAATAGTCAATTGAAAATTTTCGAGGTAAGAAAAAAATATTTATTCATATGCATTATCCCAAATAATGAAACTGACAGTCTGAATGAAGGAATACTGATTATCCTGAATCATGGCAAATATAAGTTTAAAGACATATATTTAGAACTTTACATATAAAGTGCCCAACCATAGCTTAGAGTGTCACAAAAAATAAGACTTACTTACCCCAGGACACTCATCTACATAAAGTAGATAGCCAAACCAGTACTGAAACGAGAATCAGTAGAGGTAATGGTATATAAGAGTATATCGTCGATCTGAAAAGGGAGGTAGGAGATGAATCTCTACGACCGATAACAGAGAACCTATGAAATAGATCCCCTAGAGGAAGACCATTGTATTCAAATAGGCAATACTCTCTTCACATCCCTCTGACATTCACTGCACTCTGAGAGGAAAACCGGGCTTCAGCCTGCTGCGAAGCGCATATCAACGTAGAATCTAGCACAAACTTACTTCACCACCTCCATGGGAGGCAAAGTTTGTAAAACTGAATTGTGGGTGTGGTGAGGGGTGTATTTATAGGCATTTTAAGGTTTGGGAAACTTTGCCCCTCCTGGTAGGAATGTATATCCCATACGTCACTAGCTCATGGACTCTTGCTAATTACATGAAAGAAATGTAAGTTTAGAAGCCGGCCCATTTTTGGTTAACAACCTGGGTTATACTTGCTGATTGGATAGCACCAACAAACAAGTGCTGTCCAGTGTTCTGAACCAAAAATTGGCTGGCTCCTTAGCTTAGGTGCCATCTTTTTCAGCAAGAAAACGAAGAAAAATTGATAATAGGAATAAATTAGAAAGCTGCTTAAAAAACTGAATCATGAAAGAAAAAGATTGGGTTTAGTGTCCCTTTAATATAACTGTGTTCGTTATGCAAAACTGTGGAATGGGTAATAAATGGATTATCTATCTTTTTAAACAATAACAATTCTGTAGTAGACTGTCCCTTTAACTACTCAAAGCATACCATATAAAAAAACCCCCAATAAAAAATAGATTTTCTGGAAAATATTTATGCTAACCCATTAAAAATACATTTTCATAAACACGTCTCCTACAAAAATCAGCATATTGTGAGCTAATAACTATCTATACAGTGTATGGAGAAAAAAACAGTATTCATGGGAACATACATTTAGTGGTAAGCATCAATTACATAACACCAGGACTTTTATTAATAAATAATAAACACAGCCTTCAGTGAAGGTGAAATGCGTAATAGTCAAATAAGATCCCTCTATCCTGATATTGGAATCTTAATCTACATTTTCTTACTCTGATTTTGAGCTTCACTTTACTGCTGTCCTCATTCTTCTCCAGTACCTGTCCAGGTTCCAGGGGTGACTCATGTGGAGCTTCTGATTTCCTTTTCACACCTTGAAAATGTGACGAACTGGATACTGTTTCTTTGGGAAAAGCTTCTTCCTCCTTAAAGGCAAAAAAGACAGAGAAAATAGATAATAAAAGAGCGTTTTTCTCTACCTTTTAAGGGGAAAGTAAACACCTTGTAATTACAAGACATTTCTGTTGTCTTGCTATGGAATAAGATATCAACCAAGTCTAAACATGTTTAAAATAAATGAACATCTTATTTATTGCCTTTGTTTCTGCACTAGCCAAACTCCATCTACCACATGTTATTTGGACGAGCCAATCTGGGGTGAAGTCTGCAGACAACAAGGCTAGCAAGCCAGGGTCATTTTGTTAGTATAACAAGTACAGCTGTTGTCTGAGAAAGATATGTAGTATTGTTAGCATGCAGTGTGAATTTCCAGTTGTGAGTTAAAAAAAAATCCAAACGTTTCAGAGCTAAATTACATAAAAAGGGTAAAAAAATAATGAAAGTATACTGCAAAGTTGTTTTACTATGTATAACAAACATTTTATATTAAAATCTCAAGGTGCTCACTGCCCCTTTAACCCACTTTGCTCCGAAGAATGTGTTGCAGCATACAAGAGACCTATAGCCCCAGCATACTACTGATTTCCATGTCTCTATAAAGGGACATTAAATGTCCTATTTACAAGTCATTTCTGTAACCTTGCTATAAATGAATGTACCAGCTGTGTAACAAACTTTTTTTAGATGCACATCTAGTTTGCTGCAATAGTTTCAACAGCCAAACTAATTTCAGTACTTCCCTTATTGGAAGGAGCCCAATACTGCAAAGCTGTTTTACTGAGCTTAAATTGGCAGAGTTTTGTAATTATGCTGGAATAAACAAGAGTAAAAATTCACAAATGGCAGCACGCTAAGGCATACATAAAAAATAATAAAACTTAACTTATATTCTAGCATTGAGAAAACATAATTTATCCTTACCTGAAAAAAAATGTATTTCATGTATTACTCTTCCCTACTACTAGGAGAAGGCAAAGATTCTCAAACCCCAATAGCTCTGTAACCCCCCCCCCCCCACATCACAGGTACCTCAGTCTAAAATATAGCCAAGCAAAATGAGGTAGGGACAAAAAAATAAGAGCAAAAATAAAATGAGCAAGGAAAAAAAAAAGATGTGCATAAGAAAAAAAACAACACAAAAAAACCCACACAGGGTGGGGTCTCGTGGACTCTCATCAACATGAAATAAATGAATCAGGTAAGCATAATTATGTTTTCTTTTATACAGGTGGTGAGAGTCCACAATCCATTACTCCTGGAAACTAATACCTATGCTGTGGAGTCTACGAGTAATGAGACACAAAGGGTGAGATTTAATAAACATATTTTTTCACTGAAAAACTAAATCCACAACCCCACAAGAACTGAAAAGGCATTTTTTAATGCACTTAAAATTAAATCAACAGCCAAAAACAAATCAAGCTGAGAAAACTGCCTGAAGGACTCTCCTACCAAAGGCTGTCTCAGAAGAAGCAACATTTAAAAATCGTAGAATTTAGTAAAAGTATGCAGAGAAGACCAAGTAGCTGCCTTGCAAATTTAGTCAACTGGAGAAAGTCCTGGTGTTATGTAATTGATGCTTACCACTAAATGTATGTTCCCATGAATACTGTTTTTTTCTCCAGTCAACTAAAGCCTTATTCTTGAAATCCCAAATCGGGTCACCTGTTCTAGTAGAATGAGCAGCAATCCGTTTTGGTGGAGGCTGACCTACCTCCAAGTAAGCCTTATGAATCAAAAGTTTCAACCAAGAGGCCAAAGAAACAGCAGAGACTTTCTGTCCTTTCCTAGAACTAGAAACGTTAACCAACAAACTAGAAGTTTGGCTGCACCTCACTGACGAGGCCCACACTAGGCTGAAATGTACGTCTGGGGTTTTGCCGTTTCCCTTGTTCAGAGAGGGATTGCCTGGTATTTCGGGGCTGGACTGCACTGTTAAGTCAGGATCAGACTGATATGCTACAGGAAAGTTCTTATCTGTGAAAGGCACATGTTGAGCAAAAAGAGGCTGCTTCTAGAATGGTAACTAGCCATAGAACAAGCTATTATGCTATTGTTCGTTCCCAGGTTGAGCGCTTCTCTCTTTTCATTTATGCAAACTAGAAGTTTGTCTGAAATCCTTAGTACCATCAATATAATACTTCAATGTTCTAACAACATCCAAATTATGGAAAGATCTGTCTGAAGCATTCTTGGGATTAGGACACAAAGAAGGGACAACAATTTACCGACTGGTATTGTCTGAAGACACAACTTAAGGCAAGAAATCAAATTTAGTGCTAAATGTAGCCACCAATCAGCAAACGCTACCCAGGATGCTGAACCAAACATTAGCAGGCTCCTAAGCTTACATTCCTACTTTTTCAAATAAAGATACCAAGAGAACGAAAATATTTTTGTTTAATAGGAGTAAATTAGAAGTTTGCTTAGAATTGCATGCTCTATCTGAATCATAGCATAAAAAAAAATTGGGTTTCATATCCCTTTAAGAACTAACCATTCAATCTCCATACCATCCAGCTTAGAGATTTGAGTTCCGGATGGAAAAAGTGACCTTGAGATAGAAGGTCTGGTCAACATAAAAGAGGCCAATGAGGACAGCTGAACCATATCTGCAAGGCCCCTTCAGAGAACAGGCAGATAAGCCCTTATACAGACTATCCTGTAAGAGCTGCAATATCCTAGGAATTCTGAAAGAATGCCAGGAAAAACCATGATCTATGCACCAAGAAATAAAGGCCTTCCAGACCATGTGATAGATTCTCCTAGTTACAGGCTTAAGAGACTGAATTAAGGTTTCAATCACAGAATAAGAGAAACCCCTATGTCTAAGGACTAAATGTTAAATTTCCATGCCATCAAGTTCAGAGACTTGAGATACGGATGGAAAAAAGGGACCTTGAGACAGCAGGTCTGACCGCAGAGGCCAACTGGACATCTGAACCATATCTGCATACCAAATCCTGAGGATGCCAAGTTGGGACAATCAGGATTACTGAAGGTTTCGCTAGTCTTATCTTGGAAATCACTCTGGGTAGTAAAAGAGGAGGAAACAGATAAGAAAGCTGAAACGACCAAGGAACTACTAGCGCATCCACTAACTCTGCTTGAGGATCCCTGGACCTCGTAACGTATCTGGGAAATTCATTGATGAAATGAGAGGCCCTCAGATTTATCTCTGGGAGACCCCAAAGATACATAATCTGATTGAACATATCCTGGTGAAGAGACCACTCCCCTGGATGTAGATAATGACGATGGAGAAAGTCAGCTTCCCAGGAATATGAATCGCAGAGGCTTGACAGGAATTGATTTCTGCCCATGAGAGAATTTGAGACACCTCCCTCATGGCTAGGGAACTGTAAGTTCCTTAGAAAAAGCCACCGAGAGGAAAAAGAGAGACCGAAGGCTGACACCAATCTTAACCGTCTCTGCTCTGTTAGAGAAAGACTCAAAGAGATTGAATCCATTTGAAAACCCCAAAAACTTTTGTTTGAGGAATCAAATAACTTTATGAAAAATTGATCCTTCAACTATGTTGTCGAAGAAACAACAAGTGTCAGTTGGTGTGATATTCTCCTAAAGGAAAAGATGGAGCTCGAACCAAGATGTCATCCATGTATGGAACCACAGCAATACCATGAGTTCTAATTACAGACTAAGGGGCACCCAGAACCTTTATGAATATTCATGGAGCCGTAGCCAGGCCAAATGGTAGACCAACAAACTGAAAATGCCTGTCCAGAAAGGCAAACCATAGAAACTGGAAATGTTCTTTGTGAATAGGAACATGAAGGTAAGCATCTTTTAAATCTATTGTGGACATAAACTGACCTTGCTGAACAAAAGGCAGAACAGTCCGAATAGTTTCCATTTTGAAAGATGGAATCCTTACAAATTTGTACAGAGCTTTCAGATCCAGAACTGGTCTGAAAGTACCCTTCTTCTATGGAACAATAAAGAGATTTGAATAAAATCCCATCCCCTGTTCCTGCAAAGGAACTGGTACAATCACTCCCATAACTTCCAGATCTGAGAAAGAAAATATGCAAAAAAAGAAAACAACCTAACAGCTATAAAGTATTTAGCGATCCAAAACCTGATGTGCACATAGCTGAAGACGAATGTGTGCTAACCCAACGCTGCGTAAACTAGCCTAAGTGCGAAACTAACTATAATAATAAAAGGACGCGCGCTAACCTGACAAGCATTAACTTGACTTGCGTAAACCCAAAGGCCGACATGAGAATTTCAAACTAAGCGCACCAAAAAAAACTGACGCACGCAAAACAGCAATGGGAATGATGTAAAGGATTGTGTCCCAGGGCTATATATATATATATATATATATATATATATATATATATATATATATATATACACACAGTCGCATGCAAAAGTTTAGGCACCCCTGACAATTTCCATGATTTTCATTTATAAATAATTGGGTGTTTGGATCAGCAATTTCATTTTGATCTATCAAATAACTGAAGGACACAGTAATATTTCAGCAGTTAAGTAAGGTTTATTGAATTAACAGAAAATGTGCAATATGCATCAAAACGAAATTAGACAGGTGCATAAATTTGGCGGCAAAAGAACACAGCGTTCCAAGACAAACACTTGCTAGCCACAGTAAAATTTGGTGGTTGTTCCATCATGCTGTAGGGCTGTGTGGCCAGTGCTGGTACTGGGAATCTAGTTAAAAGTTGAGGGTCTCATGGATTCCACTCAATATCAGCAGATACTTGAGAATAATGTTGAGGAATCAGTCACAAAGTTGAAGTTACGCCGGAGCAGGATATTTCAACAAGACAACAACCCAAAACACTGCTAAAAATCTACTCTGGCATTTATGCAGAGGAACAAGTACAATGTTCTGGAATGGCCATCCCAGTATCCAGACCTGAATAAGATTGAAAATCTGTGGGGTGATTTGAAGCAGGCTGTCCATGCTCTGCAACCATCAAACCTAACTGAACTGGAGATGTTTTGCAAGGAGAAATGGTCCAAAATACCTTCATCCAAAATCCAGACACTCATTACAGGCTATAGGAAGAGTCTAGAGGCTGTTATTTCTGCTAAAGGAGGCTCTACTAAATATTGATGCAATATTTCTGTTGGGGTGACCAAATTTATGCACCTAATTTCGTTTTGATGCATATTGCACATTGTCTGTTAATCCAATAAACCTCATTTCACTACTGAAGTATTACTGTGTCCTTCAGTTATTTAATAGATCAAAATGAAATTGCTGATCCAAACACCCAATTATTTATAAATTAAAATAATGGAAATTGTCAGGGGTGTCTAAACTTTTGCATACAACTGTGTATATATATATATATATATATATATATATATATATATATATATACACACACAGTTGTGCTCATAAGTTTACATACCCTGGCATAATTTATGACTGTTGTCATTATGAATTAAAAAGAGTAAACACAGTTCATTGATAATAAATGGCTTCAGCCAAACACTAACCATGAGTGAAAGAAAAGTTTTTTGTGTTATCATTTATATTCTCTGAAAAATGGCCAAGAAATCATAAATTCTGCCAGGGTATGTAAACTTATGAACACAACTGTATATATGGCCCTGGGACACAATCCTTTGTACACAAGACAACCTCAGACACAAGAGAGAGAGATACGCAGCAGAACTCCACTGACCCAGTCATCCAAATTGAAGGCTATAAGGACTGAGCCAATCCTTCCTGCCTCATGGACCCACCGGTCCTCTAGAATGCTTAGTTGAACACATGAGCTTAGTTGAATGCTTAGTTGAAAACATGAGCACTCAGCGCCTCTATCGGACCAGCCAAGCAGAGCGGCGCCACGTGTCCGAACAGCCACCAGACAGAACTGAACCCAAACAGGACCAGCCTGCAATCCGGGTCCTAACCGTCAAGCCGCATAAATCCTCCCTCAGAGGGGAAGAAGGAAAACAGACAGGACATCCTATCGGATGAAAATAAAATACAGGGCAACCCGTAGGATAACGCCCAAAAAGAAAAAGGCCTACCGCAGGACCAGCCAAATTGAGCCCTGATCTTCCAAAAAAAATGGAAAAGATCTCAATACATGGACAATCATTAGATTACATCATCCCCACGTCTAATGAGGTGCGCCATTCGAAGAGCAGACCGCGAAGGCGCACAATTCTGTAACGAAAGGCACAACATTTAGGGACAGTCGCACCCACAGTGAACTGTATAGTTCAAGGTGTAATACCCCGGGACAACAGGAGCAGGGAAGGAAAGGCACCACCCTGTCCTCAAACTCTATTCAATTTAGGAAATAAAGGTTCATCAGGCAACATGACCTCTGGAACCCCTGAACTCGCCAAAAAGTTCCTTTAGAAGAAGCGCAAATTCCTAAAACTAAAGTCTGGTTCCTCCGCAGCTGGAGGTTGAGAGGCAGCAGACTCTGACCCAGAAAGTTCATAGTCTCAGAAAGAACTTCTTCCTCGGATAACCCTATCAGTTAGATCCAAACATTATTTGATGTACTCTGGGAAGGAGTGCAATATGTAACCTTTCGCGTTCGCTTAACAGGGTGAGGTAAAGCATTAAGGCCGCAGAAACCGCCGTCTGAACTGCGCAGTAACGTCTGGAGAAAAAACATAATTTATGCTTACCTGATAAATTCCTTTCTTCTGTAGTGTGATCAGTCCACGGGTCATCATTACTTCTGGGATATTACTCCTCCCCAACAGGAAGTGCAAGAGGATTCACCCAGCAGAGCTGCATATAGCTCCTCCCCTCTACGTCACTCCCAGTCATTCGACCAAGGACAACGAGAAAGGAAAAGCCAAGGGTGAAGTGGTGACTGGAGTATAAATTAAAAAATATTTACCTGCCTTAAAAACAGGGCGGGCCGTGGACTGATCACACTACAGAAGAAAGGAATTTATCAGGTAAGCATAAATTATGTTTTCTTCTGTTAAGTGTGATCAGTCCACGGGTCATCATTACTTCTGGGATACCAATACCAAAGCAAAAGTACACGGATGACGGGAGGGATAGGCAAGCTCTTTATACAGAAGGAACCACTGCCTGAAGAACCTTTCTCCCAAAAATAGCCTCCGATGAAGCAAAAGTGTCAAATTTGTAAAATTTGGAAAAAGTATGAAGCGAAGACCAAGTTGCAGCCTTGCAAATCTGTTCAACAGAGGCCTCATTCTTGAAGGCCCAAGTGGAAGCCACAGCTCTAGTAGAATGAGCTGTAATTCTTTCAGGAGGCTGCTGACCAGCAGTCTCATAAGCTAAACGAATTATGCTACGAAGCCAAAAAGAAAGAGAGGTAGCGGAAGCTTTTTGACCTCTCCTCTGCCCAGAGTAAATGACAAACAGAGAAGACGTTTGTCGAAATTCCTTAGTTGCCTGTAAGTAAAATTTTAGAGCACGGACTACATCCAGGTTGTGCAGTAGACGTTCCTTCTTTGAAGAAGGATTTGGGCATAAAGAAGGAACAACAATCTCTTGATTGATATTCCTGTTAGTAACTACCTTAGGTAAGAACCCAGGTTTAGTACGCAGGACTACCTTATCCGAATGAAAAATCAAATAAGGAGAATCACAATGTAAGGCTGATAATTCAGAGACTCTTCGAGCCGAGGAAATAGCCATTAAAAATAGAACTTTCCAAGATAACAACTTTATATCAATGGAATGAAGGGGTTCAAACGGAACGCCCTGTAAAACATTAAGAACAAGGTTTAAACTCCATGGTGGAGCAACAGTTTTAAACACAGGCTTAATCCTGGCCAAAGCCTGACAAAAAGCCTGGACGTCAGGAACTTCTGACAGACGTTTGTGTAACAGAATGGACAGAGCTGAGATCTGTCCCTTTAATGAACTAGCAGATAAACCCTTTTCTAAACCTTCTTGTAGAAAAGACAATATCCTAGGAATCCTAACCTTACTCCAAGAGTAACCTTTGGATTCACACCAATATGGGTATTTACGCCATATCTTATGGTAAATCTTTCTGGTAACAGGTTTCCTAGCCTGTATTAAGGTATCAATAACTGACTCAGAAAACCCACGTCTTGATAAAATCAAGCGTTCAATTTCCAAGCAGTCAGCTTCAGAGAAGTTAGATTTTGATGTTTGAAGGGACCCTGTATCAGAAGGTCCTATTTCAGAGGTAGAGACCAAGGTGGACAGGATGACATGTCCACCAGGTCTGCATACCAAGTCCTGCGTGGCCACGCAGGTGCTATTAGAATCACTGATGCTCTCTCTTGTTTGATTCTGGCAATCAATCGAGGAAGCAACGGGAAGGGTGGAAAAACGTAAGCCATCCTGAAGTCCCAAGGTGCTGTCAGAGCATCTATTAGGACTGCTCCTGGATCCCTGGATCTGGACCCGTAACGAGGAAGCTTGGCGTTCTGTCGAGACGCCATGAGATCTATCTCTGGTTTGCCCCAACGTCGAAGTATTTGGGCAAAGACCTCCGGATGAAGTTCCCACTCCCCCGGATGAAAAGTCTGACGACTTAAGAAATCCGCCTCCCAGTTCTCCACTCCCGGGATGTGGATTGCTGACAGGTGGCAAGAGTGAGACTCTGCCCAGCGAATTATCTTTGATACTTCCATCATAGCTAGGGAGCTTCTTGTCCCTCCCTGATGGTTGATGTAAGCTACAGTCGTGATGTTGTCCGACTGAAACCTGATGAACCCCCGAGTTGTCAACTGGGGCCAAGCCAGGAGGGCATTGAGAACTGCTCTCAATTCCAGAATGTTTATTGGCAGGAGACTCTCCTCCTGACTCCATTGTCCCTGAGCCTTCAGAGAATTCCAGACGGCACCCCAACCTAGAAGGCTGGCGTCTGTTGTTACAATTGTCCAGTCTGGTCTGCTGAATGGCATCCCCCTGGACAGATGTGGCCGAGAAAGCCACCATAGAAGAGAATTTCTGGTCTCTTGATCCAGATTCAGAGAAGGGGATAAGTCTGAGTAATCCCCATTCCACTGACTTAGCATGCACAGTTGCAGTGGTCTGAGGTGTAAGCGTGCAAAGGGTACTATGTCCATTGCCGCTACCATTAAGCCGATTACCTCCATGCATTGAGCCACTGACGGGTGTTGAATGGAATGAAGGGTGCGGCAAGCACTTTGAAGTCTTGTTAGCCTGTCCTCTGTCAGGTAAATCTTCATTTCTACAGAATCTATAAGAGTCCCCAGGAAGGGAACTCTTGTGAGTGGAACGAGTGAACTTTTCTTTTCGTTCACCTTCCATCCATGTGACCTTAGAAATGCCAGCACTAACTCTGTATGAGACTTGGCAGTTTGAAAGCTTGAAGCTTGTATCAGAATGTCGTCTAGGTATGGAGCTACCGAGATTCCCCGCGGTCTTAGTACCGCCAGAAGAGCACCCAGAACCTTTGTGAAGATTCTTGGAGCTGTAGCCAATCCGAATGGAAGAGCCACAAACTGGTAATGCCTGTCTAGGAAGGCAAACCTTAGGTACCGATAATGATCTTTGTGAATCGGTATGTGAAGGTAAGCATCTTTTAAATCTACAGTGGTCATGTACTGACCCTCTTGGATCATAGGTAAAATTGTCCGAATAGTCTCCATCTTGAACGATGGAACTCTTAGGAATTTGTTTAGGATCTTTAAGTCCAGGATTGGTCTGAAAGTTCCCTCTTTTTTGGGAACCACAAACAGATTTGAGTAAAACCCCTGTCCCTGTTCCGATCGTGGAACTGGATGGATTACTCCCATTAACAAGAGCTCTTGTACGCAGCGTAGAAACGCCTCTTTCTTTGTCTGGATTGTTGACAATCTTGACAGATGAAATCTCTCTCTTGGAGGAGAGTATTTGAAGTCCAGTAGGTATCCCTGAGATATTATCTCTAGCGCCCAGGGATCCTGAACATCTCTTGCCCAAGCCTGGGCGAAGAGAGAAAGTCTGCCCCCCACTAGATCCGATCCCGGATCGGGGGCCCTCAATTCATGCTGTTTTAGGGGCAGCAGCAGGTTTCCTAGTCTGCTTGCCCTTGTTCCAGGACTGGTTAGGTTTCCAGCCTTGTCTGTAGCGAGCAACAGCTCCTTCCTGTTTTGGTGCAGAGGAAGTTGATGCTGCTCCTGCTTTGAAATTACGAAAGGAACGAAAATTAGACTGTCTAGTCTTGGCTTTGGCTTTGTCCTGAGGCAGGGCATGGCCTTTACCTCCTGTAATGTCAGCGATAATCTCTTTCAACCCGGGCCCGAATAAGGTCTGCCCTTTGAAAGGTATATTAAGCAATTTAGACTTAGAAGTAACATCAGCTGACCAGGATTTTAGCCACAGCGCCCTGCGTGCCTGAATGGCGAATCCTGAATTCTTCGCCGTAAGTTTAGTAAGATGTACTACGGCCTCCGAAATGAATGAATTAGCTAGTTTAAGGACTCTAAGCCTGTCCGTAATGTCGTCCAGAGTAGCTGAACCAATGTTCTCTTCCAGAGACTCAATCCAGAATGCCGCTGCAGCCGTGATCGGCGCAATGCATGCAAGGGGTTGCAATATAAAACCTTGTTGAACAAACATTTTCTTAAGGTAACCCTCTAACTTTTTATCCATTGGATCTGAAAAAGCACAGCTATCCTCCACCGGGATAGTGGTACGCTTAGCTAAGGTAGAAACTGCTCCCTCCACCTTAGGGACCGTTTGCCATAAGTCCCTTGTGGAGGCGTCTATTGGAAACATTTTTCTAAATATCGGAGGGGGTGAGAACGGCACACCGGGTCTATCCCACTCCTTAGTAACAATTTCAGTAAGTCTCTTAGGTATAGGAAAAACCTCAGTACTCGTCGGTACCGCAAAATATTTATCCAACCTACACATTTTCTCTGGTATTGCAACTGTGTTACAATCATTCAGAGCCGCTAACACCTCCCCTAGTAATACACGGAGGTTTTCCAGTTTAAATTTAAAATTTGAAATATCTGAATCCAGTCTGTTTGGATCAGAACCGTCACCCACAGAATGAAGTTCTCCGTCCTCATGTTCTGCCACCTGTGACGCAGTGTCTGACATGGCCCTAATATTATCAGCGCACTCTGTTCTCACCCCAGAGTGATCACGCTTACCTCTTAGTTCTGGTAATTTAGCCAAAACCTCAGTCATAACAGTAGCCATATCCTGTAATGTGATTTGTAATGGCCGCCCAGATGTACTCGGCGCTACAATCTCACGCACCTCCCTCTGAGCGGGAGATGTAGGTACTGACACGTGAGGCGAGTTAGTCGGCATAACTCTCCCCTCGTTGTTTGGTGAAATTTGTTCAATTTGTACAGATTGACTTTTATTTAAAGTAGCATCAATACAGTTAGTACATAAATTTCTATTGGGCTCCACTTTGGCATTGCAACAAATGACACAGGTATCATCCTCTGAATCAGACATGTTTAACACACTAGCAAATAAACTTGCAACTTGGAAATACAATTCAATTAGAATAATATTAAAACGTACTGTGCCTTTAAGAAGCACAGAAGATCTATGACAGTTGAAAATTAATAAATTGAAACAGTTATAGCCTCAATCCTTGTAAACAACACAACTTTAGCAAAGGTTTAATCCCATTAGCAAAGATAACAAATTCTGAAAGCAGGAAACAAATTACAGAATAAACGTTTTTTATCTCAGTCAAACTATAATTCTCACAGCTCTGCTGAGAGAAATTACCTCCCTCAAAATAAGTTTTGAAGACCCCTGAGCTCTGTAGAGATGAACCGGATCATGCAGGGAATACAATGAGTTGCTGACTGAAATATTTGATGCGTAGTAAAAGCGCCAAAAAAACGGCCCCTCCCCCTCACACACAGCAGTGAGGGAGAACAGAAACTGTCAGAAAACAGATTAAGCAACTGCCAAGTGGAAAAATAGTGCCCAAACATTTATTCACTCAGTACCTCAGCAAATGAAAACGATTTTACATTCCAGCAAAAACGTTAAACATAATCTCTAGTTATTAAACAGCTTTAGTGTAATTCTAGTGAAGTACCATTCCCCAGAATACTGAAGTGTAAAGTATACATACATGACATTATATCGGTATGGCAGGATTTTCTCATCAATTCCATTGTCAGAAAATAAAAACTGCTACATACCTCTATGCAGATTCATCTGCCCGCTGTCCCCTGATCTGAAGTTTACCTCTCCTCAGATGGCCGAGAAACAGCAATATGATCTTAACTACTCCGGCTAAAATCATAACAAAAACTCTGGTAGATTCTTCTTCAAACTCTGCCAGAGAGATAATAACACACTCCGGTGCTATTTTAAAATAACAAACTTTTGATTGAAGATATAAAACTAAGTATAATCACCATAGTCCTCTCACACATCCTATCTAGTCGTTGGGTGCAAGAGAATGACTGGGAGTGACGTAGAGGGGAGGAGCTATATGCAGCTCTGCTGGGTGAATCCTCTTGCACTTCCTGTTGGGGAGGAGTAATATCCCAGAAGTAATGATGACCCGTGGACTGATCACACTTAACAGAAGAAAAGGCCCCCTCCAGATGGAGGATCAGCAATGCTACGGGAAAACTGCATGTGAATAGAGATAACAATGTAGGGTACGCACCTCACTGAACGTCAACTCCTCAGAGGAGGACGGCTCCGTGATATCAAACATGTTTGATATTATCACTTTATCAAGGCATATGGAACATAATTGAGAGGGGGAACTATGGCCTCCTCCCCATATAAACAGGAATTGCTCTTTAGGAATAGAGGTAGTGCCCTCTAAAGAAACCGAATCCTCCATCAGTAGTGCAATAACCGGAGAGATAAAACATCCTCTTTTTTTTTTTTTTTAATTAAATAAAATAACGGCACCTCTATACCCCAATGGCTGAGGCACTCACCACCTCCCATGACCCAGACAGTACAGAGATGTATGACTCCTCTCTGATAGTCACGAAAGACGGAATGAATCACATAGTGCACAATGCAGGACCGTACCTGCTATGAGAGAAAGCGTGCCAAGCTTGAAAGCTGCATGGCTCTCAAAGTGAAAGTGAAACCTGTATATTCCATAAAAGCCTAAGAGCCCATAACATCTCAAACATAAAGCAGCATAAAATCAAATAAACACGTAAGATTATTATTCCCCCCGTGTTCAATAATCCCCCTAAGGAAATATTAACCCTTGATTCTATAAAAGGCGCCACACTGTGACCCTGTCTTTAGTGTTAACTCTATATAATAAAAAATGAAACAATCTTACCAGAATCTACGCTGTGGAACAGGAACACGGCCCTTCAAGTGTGACAGGTCGTAGCATCGCTCCTGACATGGACTTGAGAGAAGAAAGCAGTCAGCGAAACTCGTCAACCCCGATTTGCTGTAGGAGCTGTTAATATGAGTTGGGATGGCGTCGCAGAGGAGAGCTCTCCCTGCATCTCCGGACTCTAACTTTCACCCAGGCCCTCAGTGAGAAGCTTATAGGGCTACTTAAAACTCCCGTTTCATTGCGAAGAGTAGTACCCTCCATAAGAGACAAAACAAATTCTGACACTTTTCTGCCAACCTCCTGGGACGAAAGGCAAAGAATGACTGGGGGATGAGGGAAGTGGGAGTATTTAAGCCTTTGGCTGGGGTGTCTTTGCCTCCTGGTGGCCAGGTTCTTATTTCCCAAAATTAATGAATGCGGCTGTGGACTCTATTCCATTAGGAAGAAAAGGGGTATTATAGAGCTCTTGGGGTTTGGGAATCTTTGCCTTCTCCTAGTGGTAGGGAAGTGTAATTCCCAGGAGTAATGGATCGTGGACCACCACCTGTATGAAAGAAAATTACATTATCAAGGTAACAAGGACTTGATACTGTAAATTTTGAAATGCTGGAATAAAAGTTATATTTATCATATTTTATGTGGTGGCTTAGCGTGCTGCCATTTGGGTGCACCCCCGAAGCCGTGGGATTATCCTATTTTTCTCTTCAGCTTCCGGTTAAGGTTGGAAAAGCATGGTAGGATCTAGAGGCAGCAGTAGCTTCATGTAAACAAGAATCGACCACACTAGCCAGTAAGAGTGATATTAACCAGTAAGATCAATGACTGTTAGTCAGAAAGGACAACTGACATCAGTAATTTATCAAGTCACATAATTCAGCAGGTATTTTGCAGTATACATACAGTAAGTATATAAATAGAGAACGCAAAATCGCAATCTTAAAATAAGTAATAATACACGCCTAAGGACACAATAGAAGATTAGTACATTCACGCTTACAGTTTACATACATATTCTAACATTATACTATACAGTCCCCAGCTCCTATAGTTTTAATAAGAAGTTTGTATGTCTTTATTAACACAGTTGATCGCAGACATGATGAATATATAAGAGTTTACTGGGCGTTTCATGGGAGTAATCTGTCTTTTAATGTGGAAACATCACTGTGGGTTTCTAATATTCAAAGCACTGTCCTCCATCTTAGCTATCCCTTTTCAGCCATATCAGTCTCACCTGCTTTTCAGTGGCGATATTTCCTAGTGTGACAAATCTAGCGAATGTACAGTGAAACTGAATTTACATGTGCATAATTTGAAAGGTTACTACACAATTTTTTTTTTTTATCTTCCCGAACGCACATTCCATTTTGTGTAAACACGCTTTAAAGACAGCCCCTTCCTCCACCGCCTACATCACATCTCAGTAGCGTCATCAGATAACTTTTGCTGAAGTTGCGATCCCCATTATATCCTACGGGAGACACAGCCACCTGTCAGCACAACGAGGTTCAGCCCACTTTTTTTAGAATATAGCGACAGACCGATGGACTGTGAGCCTGGCGAACCCAAAGAGGCAATTTCTCGTCTGCCTGACGATGTTTTGAATATCGGGGCTATTGAATTCTTCAAACAAATTCCCTCTTCATCTGTCACCAAAGGGACAGAGCCCCATTTAAAAATTACCATTTCCGGGGGGCGGAGCTAACCATAGTTCTTTGTGGACGCTTGTGTGAAGAGCTCTGGGCTTACACCAGTTTAAATAACAAAATTCAGCTTGTTTTTTCAAACTAAAACCTCTTATATAATAGTGAGAACCTTAAGGACACTATTCACAGCCTTCTTCCCGAACCCAGCAAGCATACCCTACCGTCAAGAGTAGTTGGGATATCTGGAAGAGCAACGCATATACAGCCACCAGCCTCTTAAGCCCATATCTGCTTAGGGCCTGTACTCCGGAGAGTTACAGGGGTCATCCCTGTGTGAAGCTGAAAATCAGGATGGGCAAAAAACTGGACGCCGGGTTGGCATTATTAACCAAGGTTCCTGCGACCTTCTACTTAAGGGCAGCCGTCACCTACGGTTCACTGAGGTCTGCTGTTTCGGACGAAAATCGGAAGCCGCCTCCAGGGATACCCACCTAGTTGGCCAGGAAACTTTGTGGACTCTTGTGTAGGCCCCATCTTTGGAGGCTGGAGAAGTAGGTACAGAGCGGAGTGGCGCAAACGTCCGCCATCTTTGATCTGCGGCCTGTGGGGAAGCTCCGGTGATCCTGGACATCAAGTCGCATCAACTGCCTATCTCTGGCAAGAACCGGAGATCGTTACCACCCCAGCTACTGGAGCTTCTCTACCCACCTTCCTGTGCTTGTAGCCGCCTGCATTAAAGGAATCTCCAGAGCACCAGCCTCTTCACAGGTATCGGGTGAGATCCACACCTTACATATATTACAATTGGGACAGCAAAATTTAGACTTGCCCCACTCACAGGGCTCATACCTTAGGGCCGTGTACTAGGCGGACTCAAAGGCTCCCCACTTTATATCTTGGAAAACAACAGTCTGACTCTATTCTAGTAGTTTGTGTTGCTCCCATACTGGGAACCTATTACACTCCACAGCAGCTCTCCCCATCTGAGGCTCTCCCATCATATGGCCAAAGGGAACCTCTATACATCTCCAGCCTACTGCACCGCGCTGTAATATTTGTGGATCTACCCCTATTAAAGCCAATCCTTTCATCTGTCAGGACTTTCGCTGTGTATGAGAAGACTGCCTTATTATACCACAGACAACATGGTTGCTGATCACTATTTAACCCTAAACTGTTCCTGCTTTATTATCACTAGTGCCATTGCATTTGCTGTCCAAGGCTAAGCCCATACTTCTTTAGAGATATTTGTTCCCCTCCCTCACCTCCCCCTTTCCTCCCTGGCTTGTCCAGGAAGGTCATCTTCCCCTCTCATTTTCCCCTTCCTTCGGGTTGTATCCTTTAACCAGAGGTGAGGGAGAGAGCTGGCGTCCACACTGTATTGGTCATATGTGTTCAGATTCTGTTGTTGTTAGTGTAAAAACAAAATACTGTATTGTTTGGTTGTTTGCTCTCCCGGTGTGAATTTTTGGTGAGCCCAACTTCGTGACTGCTTGCTGCGGCCCTATCACACCTCCTCCTTTCCGGCCCAGCTAATCTGGGTTGGTCACTTACCCTCTACTTTTTCCCTTCCCTCGGGTTGTATCCCCTATTTCCCTGAGGTGTGGGATGGTCCACAGCACCCCAGTGAGTTGCAATACTGAATTTTGATTGTTGGTGTTCGCTGACCCTAGACGCGTCACTGTTTATGATGGCAGTGGTGTAATCCCAATGAGTAAGCTGAGGCCGGCCCCGCTTGTATTTATGTTTTATTATATATACTAGCTTTGAACAGGCAGTCAGGCATAGGTTATCTCTTCATTAAGTATAGGTGAGACTGACTGAGGTTCCTTTCTTACATTTAAAAGGTTGACTCCAAAAATGCTGCATACTTCAAGACGGCATCCCAGAACTCCGGCAACTGTTAAAAAGACTGTATTTGACCACTTCTCCCAACAGTTTAAAGACCCAGACCCATCTAGAAGAGAAGTGAGTGACCAAGAATCACAAAACGAGGGATCTCAATCTAGTATGCAGTCAGCCGCCCACTTGCAACACTATATTACTGAAACCAATATGAAAAAAATGCTAGCAGCGCAAACAAAAAGGGAAATTTATTCTTACCTGATAAATTTGTTTCTTTTACGATACGATGAGTCCACGGATTTCATCCTTACTTGTGGGATATCACCTCCTGGTCAGCAGGAGGAGGCAAAGAGCTCCAAAGCAGAGCTGCATAAATAGCTCCTCCCTTCCCTCCCAACCCAGTCATTCGACCGAAGTTAGGAAGAGAAAGGAAAAGTCAAGAAGCAGAGGTGACTGAAGTTTAACAAAAATAAAGACCTGTCTCACAAAAAAACAGGGATGGCCGTGGACTCATCGTATCGTAAAAGAAACAAATTTATCAGGTAAGAATAAATTTCCCTTTTCTTTTACAAGATACGATGAGTCCACGGATTTCATGCTTACTTGTGGGATACAATACCAAAGCTATAGGACACGGATGAAACGGGAGGGACAAGACAGGGAACCTAAACGGAAGGCACCACTGCTTGAAGAACTTTCCTCCCAAAAACAGCCTCAGACGAGGCAAAAGTATCAAATTTGTAAAATTTTTAAAAAGTGTGAAGAGAAGACCAAGTCGCAGCTTTGCAAATCTGTTCCACAGAAGCATCATGTTTAAATGCCCATGAAGAAGCCACAGCCCTAGTGGAATGAGTCATAATTCGTTCAGGAGGCTGCTGTCCAGCAGTCTCATATGCAAAATGGATGATACTCTTCAGTCAAAAAGAAAGAGAGGTAGCCGTAGCTTTCTGACTCCTACGCTTCCCAGAAAAAACAACAAACAGTGAAGAAGATTGAGGAAACTCCTTAGTTGCCTGTAAGTAAAACTTCAAGGCACGGACCACGTCCAAATTATGTAACAGTCGCTCCTTCTTAGAAGAAGGGTTAGGACACAAGGAAGGAACAACAATTTCCTGATTAATATTATTATTTGAAACAACCTTAGGAAGAAAACCAGGTTTGGTGCGCAACACTACCTTATCTGCATGGAAAATAAGATAAGGAGAATCACATTGTAATGCCGAAAGCTCAGAAAGTCTGCGAGCAGAAGAAATGGCAACTAAAAATAAAACTTTCCAAGATAACAACTTAATATCTATGGAATGCATAGGTTCAAATGGAACCCCTTGAAGAACATTAAGAACTAAATTCAAACTCCAAGGAGGAGCAATTGGTCTAAACACAGGCCTGATTCTAGTCAGAGCCTGACAAAAGGATTGAACATCTGCCAGACGCTTGTGAAGCAAAATAGACAAAGCAGAAATCTGTCCCTTTAAGGAACTTGCTGACAACCCTTTCTCCAATCCTTCTTGGAGAAAAGACAAAATCCTGGGAATCCTAACCCTACTCCATGAGTAGCCCTTGGATTCGCACCAATAAAGATATTTACGCCATATCTTATGGTAAATCCTTCTAGTAACAGGCTTATGAGCCTGAATCAAGGTATCAATGACCGAATCAGAGAACCCTCGCTTAGATAAAATCAAGTGTTCAATCTCCAAGCAGTCAGCTGCAGAGAAATTAGATTCGGATGATGGAAGGGTCCCTGAATGAGAAGATCCTGCCTCAATGGAAGCTTCCACGGTGGCAGAGAGGACATGTCCACCAGATCGGCATACCAAGTCCTTTGAGGCCACGCAGGAGCGATGAGAATCACTGAAGCCCTCTCCTGTTTGACTCGAGCAATCACCCGCGGAAGGAGAGCAAATGGAGGAAACACGTAAGCTAGGTTGAACGACCAAGGCACTGCCAAGGCATCTATCATTGCGGCCTGAGGATCCCTAGACCTGGATCCGTATCTCGGGAGCTTGGCATTCTGACGAGACGCCATAAGATCCAGCTCCGGCCTGCCCCATCTGAGAATCAGGCTGGCAAATACTTCCGGATGGAGTTTCCATTCCCCTGGATGAAACGTCTGTCTGCTCAAAAAATCTGCCTCCCAATTGTCCACTCCTGGGATGTGGATTGCTGACAGATAACAAGAGTGAGTCTCCGCCCACTGAATTATCCTGGTCACTTCTGTCATCGCTAAGGAACTCCTTGTTCCTCCCTGATGATTGATGTAAGCTACAGTCGTGATGTTGTCCGACTGATGAATTTTGTCGAAGTCAACTGAGGCCAAGCCTGAAGCGCATTGAATATTGCTCTCAACTCCAGAATGTTGATGGGAAGTAGAGACTCCGATCAAATCCATACACCTTGAGCTTTCAAGAAATTCCAGACTGCTTTTGCCTTTTTAGAAAAATCACACTGGTATTTCCAGAAAAATAAAGCAGTCACCTCGCCGCAGCTCTGCTGCGGCTCCTACCTGCCTCCACGTGACCAAACTTAACTTCTCTAGGACGGCGCACATAAGATCGCTTGTAAGATATTGCAACAAGCGGGCTTAGGAGCCGTGAGGAGATGCTGCCAACCGGAACTCAGTCGAGAAGTAACTGCGTGGCTAAGCGCGCAAACACTAAGCCCCTCCCTTCGTGGGCAGAGAAATACCAAACAAACCGGGCAAAAATAAGTAAAGTAATGTACCGCCATGTACCGGAGTCCGGTAAAACACTTCCCCCAGCGTCAGCCATCTCTATGATACAATAAACTTAAATAGAGCAATGCCCGTTACGGTTCAGGTGCATAACAACATAAATATCCCAGCGCTTCTAGGCTAAGTTCTAAAATGCCAGAGTGTCTGGATAATAAGCAGTATGTCGGTTCTCATTCTTCTTAAATTAATGAGAACCTACAATATAAAAGGCAGAGTACAGTCGGTTCTGAGATATGCTGCAGAGCCCCAGAAATAAAAGACTGCACTTACCTCCATGCTGAGGAACAGCATGATGATCTCACAGTGTCAAGAGGTCCACTCTTCCTTCTGAGGTCCTGTGAAGGCAGAAGGGTCTTAGTTAACATGTTCTAAGACCATACACAGAAGAGCAGCACAATCATGGGAGGCGCAGTGAAGCTAAAACCCCACCAGTTCCCATAGCCTAAAAGGCTATAACTCCAGAGGCTGCCCTATAGTTAAATAGTACACTTTGGCACCATTTAAAAATAAAAAACTCTTGATTGAAGAATCTAAACTAACACCTCACTTTACCTCTTCCTATCACTAACACAGGCAAAGAGAATGACTGGGTTGGGAGGGAAGGGAGGAGCTATTTATGCAGCTCTGCTGTGGAGCTCTTTGCCTCCTCCTGCTGACCAGGAGGCGATATCCCACAAGTAAGGATGAAATCCGTGGACTCATCGTATCTTGTAAAAGAAATCTATCACTGCTGAAATCCAACACAGCTCAGCAGAGCTTATAAAGGACATTGCGGAGATTGGCGAAAGAGTGGATACTTTAGAGAGACAACATGATGACCTCACCACAGCAGATCAAATCAACCAACTAGAACTAAAGCTCGCAGATGTGGAGGACAGGGCTCAGAGAAACAATATCCGATTCCGAGGTATACCGGAAAGTGTTACGGCAGGTGAACTGCAAGAATTCCTCAAGTCTCTTTTCATGGCACTATTGGGCCCCCTAGAGGGTTCGTTACATACTATGGAGCGAGCTCATAGAGCTTTGAGGCCAAGGACAATGTCTTAAGATAGGCCTAGAGACGTGGTGGTATGCTTCCATAACTTCACCTTCAAAGACTGCCTAATGCAGGCCGCTTTCAACAAACCAGCCTTACCATACAACCTCAAAGACATCCAACTCCTGCTGGACCTGTCCTCTCACACACATGTTACTCAGAAGAGCGAACATTAAGTATAGATGGGGCTATCCAACTAAGCTTATTGTGCCTAAGGACAATCAAACACATGTTGTGACATCCCCAGCTCAAAGCAACACTCTCCTAACTAGCTGGGACTTGCAAACAGAACAGATGCATCTGGCTGTTGCCCACTCTACCAAACTGAGGGCCTCGGCTCCAGAGTGGACCTTGAAGGATCAAAGACCAAAAACGTCAGAAACCCGGTCCCCTCAGTCTCTGAGGCTTCAAGAATTGCCGACTTGAAAGGACACCTACCTTTTATGCAGAAAAATTGTGTTTTAAGCTATCTATGTTACAACGGTTATACCATTTATTTGTTGTTCTTAAAGTATAGTTAGTTAAGCTAGTTCATACTTAGATGTTTATGTGTGAGCGGGGCTGACTTCTTCAGCTCCATTTTTTTTCTTCTTTTTTTGCACTTGCTCCCCACCCACCCCCGAATTTAGAGCCCACGCTAGCGTTCAACATAGGTGGACTATTTCCACCAACTCATTTATCCCAGATTCCCCCTTCCCCGACTCCCTAACTTTCATTCCGAACCCAGTATCTTTCCCCCTGCCAAACACCAAGCTACAAGGTATACTTGTCATTGTTTCAGGGTTTAGCAAAACTTATGTCTTCCCTTAGGTTCATAACACATAACGTGAGAGGCCTAAACACTACTGGTAAAAGAAGTCTACTCGCTAGATCTCTCAAATTTCATAGGACAGATGTGGCATTCCTCCAAGAAATGCAACCACTAGTAGATGGCCCACCTCCATCCATATCTAAAGATGTTCCCATTTTTGAATCGGCCCCCTTCGCTAAAAAAGCTAGGGGTGCAGCTATACTTATACATAATAGTGGCTTATGAACCAATCCACATCCTGGAGCTGTTCGTGGGGTACTGATCAGCTAGCTGGACTGCTGTAGAATCCAGCCTGTCTCTGTGGGCATGACTGATTGCCTTTGTCACAAGTGAGTACCCTGTGTATATCTCCTGTCTGAAGTTCCTAAGATTCCTCATTGATCTGCACCATTGGCACCTCTATCTATTGTGTCTCTTCAACAGATTGCTTACCACTGTATGCTGTTAGAGAGCTGCCTCCTGGATCGCTCCTTCAATCAAACATATTTCTCCTGCCTCAAGGAATTTGAACTAAGCTTACAATTTCTGGACTTTTTGCCTGCACATATGTGCCAGCGGTAATATCCCAGTTTTTATATTTTGGAGAATATATCTCGGTAATTGTGTTATTAAGATCTCACTCTTATATATTTCATTACATTATTGCATTGTGTACTGCTTGTCACATATATTTAATTTGTTCAGACTCTTTTTATATATATATATCTTACTGCCTATTACCCTTAGCGCCTCCTAGAGGATCTCAGGGAACATCTGTTTTTTTGTTTCCCCTGACTTCATCATCTATTATTTAGATTCCTCATCCTAATCTGTAATTTAGACCATATCACAAACACATTAGTTTCCATTTACCTTCCAAATGTCCTCCAACCCAGATGCCTAAAAAAGATCCTATGCAAGGTAGATCAAAGCAGGGAAAGGTTATCTTAGCGGGCGATTTCAATATGGTCTGGAACCATAAAATAGACAGGAAATCTAAATCCACTAATAAGAAGGTTGCTGTCCCTAACTCTGTTAGCCTTAATTTTAGAACTCTAATGGCACAATACGGCTACTATGATAGCTGGAGGTCTTTTCACTCACTAGATAAAGACTACACTCATTTATCTCACCCACATAACACTTATTCTAGGTTGGATTACCTTTTCTGCCACTCTGGATTTAGTACAATCCACTAAACATATCAATATGCTCTTGGACAGATCACGACTAAGTTCTCCTTGACCTTCAATCCACGAACACAGCTAGGTCCAAATCCACTTGGCGGCTGCCCCACCACATACTGTCAGAGGTATCTTTCAGAGAGGAACTCAGGAAAGAGCTCCAACTCACCATACAAACAAATGACAACCCCCAGATTCGAGATATTATATGGGGGCATTTAAGGCTACCACTCGGGGCTATTTTATAAAAAGACAGGCTTACTTGAGGAAACAAGCCAGCCTCTCCCTTTCCCAAGCCCATTACAAATTGAGGGACCTTGAGTATCAATGTCACACCTCCAATTCCTTAGATCTCAGAGACAAAATTGCAGAACTTAGATGACATATTAGCCTTTTAGAGTTCAAGAAAACCCAATCCCATCTTTTCAAACTAAAGCAACTTTTCTACTCAAAAAGTAACAAAGCTGACACTATGTTAGCAAATAGACTGAGACAGCGCACAGGGGCCTCGCGTATACACGTAATAAGACAAGGGAACCAAACTCTTAGGCTCCCTGCCCAGATTGGCCAAAAATTTAGGGAATACTACTCTGCTCTGTATAACATACAAAATCAGGAATCCATAAAACCAGCATCTCCAGAGGTTGTAGGCTCCTTTTTGCGTTCAAGTTTCTTGAGGCCTACATTATAACAATACCTACCAGATAAAGACCCCCTCATACTGTACTAATTATAGACCCATCTTATTAATTAATGTAGTCATTAAAATATACTCTAAAATTTTAGCAAATAGAATCTCAAGGCTGCTCCCTGATCTTATTGACCCGGACCAAGTAGGCAATATCCCAGGTAGGGAAGGTCCTGATAACACTAGAAGATTACTGAACTTTCTGTTAGAGTTCAAAAGGTTAAATAAGCCCTTGCCTGTCATCTCTCTTGATGCAGAGAAGGCGTTTGATCGAGTTAGATGGCAATACCTTTAGATGGTGTTGGAAACTTTTCAATTCCTTGAACATATAATATTGGCCATAAAAGCATTATATTCTACTCCCATGGCCTCTGTCCGAGGACTAGGATTTACTTCCTCGTACTTCTCCATTTCCAATGGCACCCGGCAGGGTTGCCCCTTGTCCCCATTGTTAATTGTCCTAGCGATAGAGCCCTTAGCAGCACAAATTAGGAGTGACAGCAAAGTGGAGGGAATTACACTGCATGGCATGGTACACAAGATTGCACTGTTTGCTGTTGACACCATGAGTTTCTCCATCAAGCCGCTACAAACTATCCCTAGATTGCTAGAGATATTGGAGACATTAAGTACATTCTCCTATTACAAATTAAACCATAACAAAACCGAAATCTTCTCTAGTGGGCTCCCCGCAGACCTTCCTAAATACTTACACAATACCTTCAAGTTTATAGTTAAAGAAAACCACATAAAACACTTAGGTGACTGAAGTTTTAAACAAAAAATATAATCTGTCTTAAATTGACAGGGAGGGCCGTGGACTCGTCGTATCTTAGAAGAAATCAATTTATCAGGTAAGCATAAATTTCCTTTTCTTCTATAAGATACGACGAGTCCACGGATTCATCCTTTACTTGTGGGATACAATACCAAAGCTACAGGACACGGATGAACGGGAGGGACAAGACAGATACCTAAACAGAAGGCACCACTGCTTGAAGAACTTTTCTCCCAAAAATAGCCTCAGAAGAAGCAAAGGTATCAAATTTGTAAAATTTGGAAAAGGTATGAAGGGAAGACCAAGTCGCAGCTTTACAAATCTGTTCAACAGAAGCATAGTTTTTAAAAGCCCATGTGGAAGCCACCGCTCTAGTAGAATGAGCTGTAATCTTTACAGGAGGCTGCTGTCCAGCAGTCTCGTATGCCAAACGGATGATGCTTTTCAGCCAAAAAGAAAGAGGTAGCCGTAGCTTTTTGACCCCTACGCTTTCCAGAATAGACAACAAATAGAGAAGATGTTTGACGGAAATCCTTGGTCGCTTGTAAGTAAAACTTCAAGGCACGAACCACGTCCAAGTTATGTAACAGACGCTCCTTCTTAGAAGAAGGACTAGGACATAGAGAAGGAACAACAATTTCCTGATTAATATTCTTATTTGAAACAACCTTAGGAAGGAATCCAGGTTTAGTGCGCAAAACCATCTTATCAGAATGGAATATAAGATAAGGCGAGTCACATTGTAATGCAGAAAGCTCAGAAACTCTTCGAGCAGAAGAGATAGCAACTAAAAACAGAACTTTCCAAGATAGAAGTTTAATATCTATGGAATGCATGGGTTCAAACGGAACCCCTTGAAGAACATTTAGAACTAAATTCAAACTCCATGGCGGAGCAACAGGTTTAAACACAGGCTTGATTCTAACTAAATCCTGACAAAAGGACTGAACGTCTGGGACATCTGCCAGACGCTTGTGTAGCAAGATTGACAAAGCAGAAATCTGTCCCTTTAAAGAACTAGCTGATAATCCCTTCTCCAATCCTTCTTGGAGAAAGGACAAAATCATAGGAATCCTGATCTTACTCCATGACTAGCCCTTAGATTCGCACCAATAAAGATATTTACGCCATATCTTATGGTAAATTTTCCTAGTGACAGGTTTTCGAGCCTGAATCAAGGTATCAATGACCGACTCAGAGAATCCCCGCTTAGATAAAATCAAGCGTTCAATCTCCAAGCAGTCAATTGCAGAGAAATTAGATTTGGATGTTGGAACACCATATCTTATGGTAAATTTTCCTAGTGACAGGCTTTCGAGCCTGAATCAAGGTATCAATGAGCGACTCAGAGAATCCCCGCTTAGATAAAATCAAGCGTTCAATCTCCAAGCAGTCAATTGCAGAGAAATTAGATTTGGATATTGGATTGCCATATCTTATGGTACATTTTCCTAGTGACAGGCTTTCGAGCATGAATCAAGGTATCAATGAGCGACTCAGAGAATCCCCGCTTAGATAAAATCAAGAGTTCAATCTCCAAGCAGTCAATTGCAGAGAAATTAGATTTGGATGTTGGAACGGACCTTGAATGAGACCCTGTCTCAGTGGCAGTTTCCACAGTGGCAGAGATGCCATTTTCACCAGATCTGCATACCAAGTCCTGCGTGGCCACGCAGGCGCTATCAAGATTACCGAAGCCCTCTCCTGTTTGATTCTTGCAATCAGACAAGGTAGGAGAGGAAAAAGAGGAAACACATAAGCCAGGTTGAACGACCAGGGTACTGCTAGAGCATCTATCAGTACTGCTTGAGGATCCCTTGATCTGGACCCGTAACAAGGAAGTTTGGCATTCTGACGAGATGCCATCAGATACAATTCCGGTGTGCCCCACTGATGGATCAATGCCGCAAACACCTCTGGATGGAGCTCCCACTCCCCCGGATGAAAAGTCTGACGACTTAGAAAATCTGCTTCCCAGTTCTCCACTCCTGGGGTATATATTGCTGATAGATGGCAAGAGTGAGTCTCTGCCCATCGAATTATCTTGGAATCCTCTATCATCACTAGAGAACGCTTTGTTCCCCCTTGATGATTGATATAAGCTACACAGTCGTGATACTGTCCGACTGGAATCTTATGAACTTGGCTGAAGCCAGCTGAGGCCATGCTAGAAGCGCATTGAATATCGCTCTTAGTTCCAGAATATTTATTGGTAGTAGAGACTCCTCCTGAGTCCACACACCCTAAGCCTTCAGGGAATTCCAGACTGCGCTCCAGCCCAAGAGGCTGGCGTCTGTCGTCACTATGACCCATGCTGGCCTGTGGAAGCACATTCCCTGAGACAGATGATCCTGTGACAACCACCAATGAAGAGAATCTCTGGTCTCTAGGTCCAGAATTATCCGCAGAGATAAATCTGCATAATCCCCATTCCACTGTTTGAGCATGCACAGCTGCAGTGGTCTGAGATGTAGGCGAGCAAACGGAACTATGTCCATTGCCGCTACCATTAACCCAATGACCTCTATACACTGCACCACTGATGGCCGAGGAATGGAGTGAAGTGCTCGGCAAGCAGTTAGAATCTTTGATTTTCTGACCTCCGTCAGAACAATTTTCATGTCTACCGAGTCTATCAGAGTTCCTAGGAATGGAACTCTTGTCAGGGGAACTAGTGAACACTTTTTTATGTTCACCTTCCACCCGTGAGATCTTAGAAAAGCTAACACGATGTCCATGTGAGATTTGGCTAGATGGTAAGTTGACGCCTGAATTAAAATATCGTCCAGATAGGGCACCACTGCTATGCCCCGCGGCCTTAGAACCGCCAGAAGGGACCCTAGCACTTTTGTGAAGATTCTGGGAGCTGTGGTCAATCCGAAAGGAAGGGCCACAAACTGGTTATGTTTGTCCAGGAAGGCGAACCTGAGGAACTGGTGATGATCTTTGTGGATATGAATGTGAAGATACGCATCCTTCAAATCCACGGTGGTCATGTATTGACCCTCCTGGATCATTGGTAAAATTGTTCGTATGGTCTCCATCTTGAACGATGGGACTCTGAGAAATTTGTTTAGACTTTTGAGATCTAAAATTGGTCTGAAGGTTCCCTCCTTTTTGGGAACCACGAACAGATTGGAGTAAAACCCCTGCCCTTGTTCTAATTTTGGAACTGGACAGATTACACCCATGGTGTAGAAATCTCCCTCTTGGGAGAGAATCCTTGAATTCTAACCGATACCCCTGGGAGACAATTTCTAATGCCCAGGAGTCCTGAATATCTCTTGCCCAAGCCTGAGCGAAGAGAGAAAGTCTGCCCCCTACTAGATCCGGTCCCGGATGGGGGGCTAGCAGCAGCGGGCTGTTTACCTTTATTCCAGGTCTGGTTAGGTCTCCAGACTGACTTGGATTGTGCGAAGTTCCCCTCCTGCTTGGAGGCGGCTGAGGAAGTAGAGGGACTGCCTTTAAAGTTTCGAAAGGAACGAAAATTATTCTGTTTGGTCCTCATTTTAACCGTCTTGTCCTGAGGAAGGGCATGACCTTTACCTCCAGTAATATCGGAAATGATCTCCTTTAGTTCAGGCCCGAATAGGGTCTTACCCTTAAAGGGAATAGCTAAAAGTTTGGATTTAGATGACACATCAGCAGACCAAGACTTAAGCCATAACGCTCTATGCGCTAAAATGGCAAAGCCTGCATTCTTTGCCGCTAATTTAGCCATTTGGAAAGCGGCATCTGTAATAAAGGAATTAGCTAGCTTGAGAGCCTTAATTCTATCCAAACTCATCCAAATGGGGTCTCAACCTTAAGAGACTCCTCTAGAGCCTCAAACCAAAAAGCTGCTGCAGTGGTTACTGGTACGATGCACGCTATAGGATGTAGAAGAAAACCCTGATGAATAAACAATTTCTTTAGAAGCCCCTCTAATTTTTTATCAATAGGATCTTTGAAAGCACAACTGTCCTCAATAGGTATAGTTGTACGCTTAGCCAGGGTAGAAATAGCTCCCTCCACCTTAGGGACCGTCTGCCAGGAATCCCGAATGGTGTCAGATATGGGAAACATTTTCTTAAAAGTAGGAGGGGGAGAGAACGGAATGCCTGGTCTATCCCATTCCTTAGTAACAATGTCCGAAATTCTTCTAGGGACTGGAAAAACATTAGTGTAAGTAGGTACCTCTAGATATTTATACATTTTACACAGTTTCTCTGGTGGAATGACAATAGGGTCACAATCATCCAGAGTCCTTAAGACCTCCCTGAGTAACAAACGGAGGTGTTCAAGCTTAAACTTAAAGGTCGTCACATCTGAGTCTGTTTGAGGGAACATCTTTCCTGAATCAGAAAGCTCTCCCTCAGACAGCAAATCCCCCACCCCCAAATCAGAACACTGTGAGGGTACATCGGAGATGGCCAATAAAGCATCAGAGGTCACCTGACCTGCTGCGCTTACCCTGTAAACCTGACAGTTTAGATAATACCTCTGTAAGGGTAGTAGACATAACTGCAGCCATATCTTGCAGGGTGAAAGAATTAGACGCACTAGAAGTACTTGGCGTCGCTTGGGCGAGCGTTAAAGGTTGTGACACTTGGGGAGAAACAGATGGCATAACCTGATTCTCTTCTGACTGAGAATCATCCTGAGACATACTTTTATCAGCTAAAATATGTTCTTTGCAATGTAGGGCCCTTTCAGTACAGGAGGGACACATTTGAAGTGGGGGTTCCACAATGGCTTCTAAACACATGGAACATTGGCTTTCCTCAATGTCAGACATGTTAAAACAGGCTAGTAATGACCACAAAGAGGCTTGAAAACACTTTATTTAGTAAAAAAAATAATCTGAAAAAACGGTACTGCGCCTTTAAGAGAAAAAAAGCATACAATTTTTCCAAAACTGCTTTAAAATGATAAAATTATCTAAATTTTATTATATATGTATCCTAACTTGCCAGCTAAGATTGCACCACAAGTATGGACTACTTAACCCTTATGTACAAAAATGTTATACAAAAAACGTTATGATTAACCAAAAAAAAAACCCTGCACCTCGCCACAGCCCTGCTGTGGCGCCTACCTGCCCTCAGGGGTCTGCAAAATCAGTTTAACCCTTCGATCAGGCCCAAACGTTCCTGAGAGGCCCACCGGAGCTGGAGCTTGCTGCTTGCATGGGGAATACAACTGTGCAACTGAGGCGCGAAAATAGGCCCCGCCCATCTACCTCGATGTCTCACAGCCTTGCAAAAGAACCGCTAAAAAGTTGTCTAAAAACCTAGCCATGTGGGTTCATATACCCAGGTCTAAAAGAAGCCATGTGCACCCTCCATTGCCATTATAAATAAAAATGTTTGTCACAAAAAATGTTAATCTACCTCCAAACATAGAATCGCTTGCCCACAAACATTATGTCATCAGTGTCAACCATTTTTTATAGCCCAACATACAGGTCCAGTAATACCCTTCTCTTTCACATTAGGATTACTGCTTACCCCTTCCCTCATGGGGATACTGTCAGCCAATTCTGAAATAACACAGTCTCTCCAGAAAAAAATGACTGAACATACCTCAATGCTTGTAGCATGAAAAACGTTCCTCACACTGAAGTTTCTTAAGTACTCCTCAGCCATTCTGTGGGAACTACTCTGGATCTTAGTGACAACTGCTAAGATCATCAGTCTCCAGGCAGAAATCTTCATCCATCTGCTGCCTGGGAAAAAATAGCACTCACCGGTACCATTTAAAATAAAAAAGTCTTGCTTGAAGAAAATAAAAACTAACATTTTATGACCTATTTCACTTTACCCTTCCTATTACTTAGTGTAGGCAAAGAGAATGACTGGGGGGTGGAGTCAAGGGAGGAGCTATATAGACAGCTCTGCTGTGGTGCTCTTTGCCACTTCCTGTTAGCAGGAGGATAATATCCCACAAGTAAAGGATGAATCCGTGGACTCGTATCTTATAGAAGAAATATTGATTGGTAACCTCGCCTCTTGAAATTTCCAAACCCCTTGTGCTGTCAGAGATCCCCAGACAGCTCCCCAACCTGAAAGACTTGCATCTGTTGTGATTACAGTCCAGGTTGGACGAACAAAGGAGGCCCCTTGAACTATACGATGGTGGTCTAACCACCAAGTCAGGGAGAGTCGAACATTGGGATTTAAGGATATTAATTGTGATATCTTTGTATAATCCCTGCACCATTGATTCAGAATACAAAGCTGGAGAGGTCTCATATGAAAACGAGCAAAGGGGATCGCATCCGATGCTGCAGTCATGATACCTAAAACTTCCATGCACAAAGCCACTGAAGGGAATGACGGAGACTGAAGGTTCCGACAAGCTGAACACTGAATCTATCTGGAAACCTAAAAAGGTGACCCTTGTCTGAGGAATCAAGGAACTTTTTGGTAAATTGATCCTCCAACCATGTCTTTGAAGAAACAACACTAGTTGATTTGTGTGAGATTATGCAGAATGTAAAGACTGAGCTAGTACCAAGATATCGTCCAAATAAGGAAACACCGCAATACCCCGTTCTCTGATTACAGAGAGTAGGGCACCGAGAACCTTTGAAAAAATTCTTGGAGCTGTCGCTAGGCCAAATGGAAGAGCGACAAATTGGTAATGTAGTAGTAAAGTTTTAAAAGACCTTTTACGTTTATTAGAAGGCGGAATGGCAGACAAAGCCTTCTGAATCGCATCAGCAATAAAATCTTTTATATTCACAGGGATATCATGTACATTAGATGTTGATGGAACAACATGCATTGTACTAGTACTGATGGATACATTGTCTGCATGTAAAAGCTTATCATGACAACTGTTACATACTACAGCTGGAGATATAATCTCTGCTAATTTACAACAGATACACTTATCTTTAGTAGAACTGTTATCAGGCAGCAGGAATCCAACAGTGGTTTCTGAGACAGGATCAGATTAAGACATCTTGCAAATGTAAGAGAAAAAAACAACATATTAAGCAAAATTATCAGTTTCAGGAATGGGAAAAAAATGCAAACAGTATAGCCCTCTGAGCATAGAAAAAAGGCAAGAGGCATATAGGAAGTGGGGTTTAAATAATAAAATTATTTGGCGCCAAGTATGATGCGCAATGCAAAAAAAACATTTTGGCGCTAACAAAATCCGGAAATGACGCAACTCGCATCATAGCAGACGCAACCTTGTGAAAGGAAACCTGGAGTCAACTAAGACGCCGGAAATGGTGAATTTGCATCACCAAACGTAACTTTGCGCCAAAAAATTCTCGCGCCAAGAATGACGCAATAAATATCAGCATTTTGCGACCTTGCAAGCCTAAATTTTGCCCGCGAAAATTTATGAAAACAGTCAAGTCTGAAGAAAAGACTATACCCCAGGTAAGAAAAAATATGTTTTTCCCAATTTTGAAACTGATAGTCTGCAAAAGGAAATATACATAAACCTGACTCATGGCGAATATAAGTATAATACATATATTTAGAACTTTACATTAATACATAAAGTGCCAAACCATAGCTGAGAGTTTCTTTAAGAAATAAAAACATACTTACCGAAAGACACCCATCCACATATAGCAGATAGCCAAACCAGTACTGAAACGAGAATCAGCAGAGGTAATGGAATATGAGAGTATATCGTCAATCTGAAAAGGGAAGTAGGAGATGAATCTCTACGACCGATAACAGAGAACCTATGAAAAAAATTCCCGCAAGAAAACCATAGAATTCAATAGGTGATACTCCCTTCACGTCCCTCTGCCATTCACTGTACTCTGATAGGAATCGGGCTTCAAAATGCTGAGAAGCGCATATCACAGAAGAAAATCAAGCACAAACTTCACCACATACATAGGAGGCAAAGTTTGTAAATCTGAATTGTGGGTGTGGTGAGGGGTGCATTTATAGGCATTTTGAGGTTTGGGAAACTTTGCCCCTCCTGGTAGGATTGTATATGCCATACGTCACTAGCTCATGGACTCTTGCCAATTACATTAAAGAAAGCTATCCACTGTATTACAATATATGAGACATATTTTAAACTACTCACGCACTGGTATTATGTCCCGGCCAGATTAGCTAAATTGTTCCCTACTGCTTCTCCCAAATGTTGGAGGGATTGTGATCCAGATCGGCGATATGACACATGTTTGGTGGAGCAGCCCGAAATTTACACCACTTTGGAACACTTGTTTCAACATCCGAACCAGATTGGGGATCTCCCTTTCTAAGTCTCCAGAAGTGGCCTTATTTCATTTAGGCTCCTGTAAACTACCCAAGCACCAAGGATATTTATGTATATACCTTTTCTCAGCTATAAAACTATCCATTGCCAGATCATGGAAAAACTTACACCGCCCCTCCTGGACAGATATTGTTAAAGTTATGGCATATATTTATTCCATGGAAAAAATTTATTTTATTCCCTAGAAAATTCAGACCTCTTTGAAATGATCTGGGCGGACTGGCAAGCCATATTTAACACCCAGTGGCTTCCTTACTTAGATACCTAAGAACGCCTTCCCATTCCATCCTCCCGGCCTCCCCTTGCTGAACTCCTCTCTCAGTGACACCACCTTCTCAGACCCTTCATCATTCCTGTGTAACAATAATTTTCCATTAACCTCCCCTCCTCTCTGACCCACTTCCCTTTTGGTAAAGCATTTTAACCTATTGTGCTAATATATAACTCCTTAATGGAGTTGATATAGGTGAACACTGATTGTTATTCACTTGGTATATGTATGCATTTTTCCTTTTTGGGTTGTTGTGTGCTACTGGCACACTGTTGTATCCTTATCTTTTAAAAAAATAAATAAAAAAAAATACCATTTCCACTCTCTGTATCTACAAAGCAAACTTGCCTGAAACACATACCATTTTCTATATATTGTCATCATATCTTATAGTTTATTGTGTTCATGTGTGGCAGCAAACAGACACATGTAAAATGTTTGTATCCATATCTTGGTGTTCCTTTATGACTAAACAATATATTAATATTATTCTACAATATGATATGATATTGAGGCAATATCAGGTTGTCAAAGTAATGCATACATGTTCCTATGGTTACCAGAACATATACAGTACATTAGAAGCATACTCATCACTGTTAATTGAATAGTTATTAGTTTTGTTAGCTGCCGAATTCACATACCTAGTTATTATGTATGTGCACAATTTTGCTTTACTCCTTCTTAATACAATGAACAACAAATATACTATAAATAACATACAACATTAAAACTAAGGTACAGCTGGACTGCGTATGTAACAGCATTAGACCACTGAGAAAATACAGGGCGCAGGAGGGCAGACACAGCACACAACAGACACTCAGCATAATGAATGCTTTTCGTAGGTGGGAACTGGTGAGGAAGGACCCCCAAGTGAGTAATGCCGCAGCCTATAAATCTTAGGGAGTGAACCCAAAGGATGTGTGTGTGTGTGTTAACACCCAAAACAGGCCACAGGCACCAGGGGTGGTCATTCCCATACTGCAAAAGTAAACGACCTACAGGGGTTACAGTTTTGTATCCTCATAAAAAAGGTTCGCGAAACAGCCCACCCTGAACCAAAATTGGCAGAAAGAGAAAGGACAAGAGAGAAAAGGAAAAAGAAAGAGAGGTGGAGACAGAAAGTCTGCAATTGTATAGACACTAGAGCTCAATACTATTAAAGTAAGCTAAGTTTCCTTGCAGCAGTGTGCTTTGGTTTATTTTAATTTGTGTTTTACGTACAGACACATCATATTGCAAATCAGAAAATCATTAAATGGTGCAAGGTGAATCAATCAAGACTAGTCACATGTAAAAGCTGATTTAAATGCTATTAAAACACATACATAGTGCTGCCAACATGAAGGATTATTTCATAGCTAACAACATAACATGATGTTACATTTTTGATTAATCTTACCATGCTTTGTAATCCTGTGACTTGTCCGTGCATGTTGACATTTGGCAAAGGATCCAGGTTAATTGCAGCTGGCTCTGGGATAATGGTTGGGTTTAGAACAGCTTTCTTTTCCTTTAAATTAAGGACTAACCCAAGCTCTGGCAATGGCAAGCACGAAGGTCTGCTGAGGCCAAAGAGAATGTGATACAGGTCTACAGCTCCGCACCGCAGTCTCCAATCATGAGAAGTACCTAAAATAACACCAGAAAATACATACATGATTATTGTATGTCTTTGTCCAAAAAGCATACCGTATCCCAGAATCCCATAATATAGGACTCCTTACGTCTCCACTATTAGTGAGTGTGAGAAAGACTCAGTAAATACTACTGCACATGAACACTAACAGCAAAATTAGTTTATCCCGTGATGTCTATTTGATTTAAAGTCTCTTTAGATTACATTTAAAGAAAGTCCAGATGAATTTACTGAACAAACAAGTAAAAACATTATTTATGCTTACCAGATAAATTATTTTCCTTCCTGGCAGGGAGAGTCCACGACTTCATTCCTTACTGTTGGGAAATACAACACCTGGCCACCAGGAGGAGGCAAAAACAGGCTTAAATATCCCTCCAACTTCCCCTATCCCCGAGTCATTCTGCCGAGGGAACAAGGAAAAAAAGAGGAGGACCCTATTCTGAGGGCACCACAGCCTGCAAAACTTTTCTCCCGAAAGCTGCTTCAGCCGAAGCAAACACATCAAACTTGTAAAATTTAGAAAAAATGTGTAAGGAGGACCAGGTAGCCACCTTACAAATCTGATCCATAGAGGCTTCGTTCTTAAAAGCCCAGGGGGAAGCCACTGCTCTAGTGCAATGAGCCATTATCCTCTCAGGAGGCTGTCGCCCCGCTGTCTCATAAGCTAAGCGGGATGACACTCCTCAACCAGAAAGATAGAGAAGTTGTAGTAGCCTTCTGTCCCTTGTGCTTCCCCATATAGATGACAAACAAAGAGGAAGATTGTCTGAATTCCTTAGTTAGAAAAAGAAGAAGATGATAGAACTTCAAGGCACAAACCACATCTAGATTATGAAGCAAACGGTCCTTCGCTGAAGAAGGATTAGGACACAAGGAAGGAACAACAATTTCTTAATTAATGTTATGATTCAACACCACCTTAGGGAGGAACCCTAGTTTAGTGCGTAAAACCGCCTTATCAGCATTAAAAACCAGATAAGGGGATCACATTGCAAAGCAAAAATCTCAGAAACTCTGTGCACAGAGGCAATAGCCAACAAAAAAAGAACCTTCCAAGATAACAATTTAATGTCAACAGTATGCATAGGCTCAAATGGAGCCTGCTGCAAAACACTAAGAACAAGATTGAGGCTCCAAGGCGAAGCTCCAGATCTAAACACGGGTCTGATACTAGCCAGAGCCCTTACAAAGGACTGCACATCAGGAAGCTCAGACAATCTTTTGTGCAGTAACACTGACAGGGCCGATATCTGTCCCTTTAGGGACCTAGCAGATAGGCCCTTCTCCAGTCCATCCTGGAGAAAAGCTAAAATTCTAGCAACCTTTACCTTATGCCAGGAAAAGCCACGCTCTTCACACCAGTACAAGTAAATCCTCCACACTTTATGGTAGATACGACGAGTAACTGGCTTACGAGCTTGAACCAGAGTGTTGCTAACACTCTCAGAGAACCCTCTTTTGGCTAAGACTAAGCGTTCAATCTCCACACAGTCAGCCTCAGAGAATCTAGATTTTGATGAATGAAGGGACCCTGTATCAGCAGATCTCTGCAACAAGGTAACCTCCAGTGAGGAGATGAGGACATCCCCATCAGATCCGCGCAAACCACGTCCTTTGCGGCCACGATGCAGCAATCAGAATTACAGATGCTCGATCCTGCTTGATGCGAGCCACCACACAAGGGAGAAGCGGCACTTCCCGCTTCCCACTCGCTGCATATCTCTGCAAACACCTGGGGTGAAGAGACCATTCTCCTGGGTGAAAGGATTGCCTGCTGAGGATGTCCGCTTCCCAGTTGTTCACACCCGGAATGTGGATCGCTGACAGCGTACATTTGTAAATCACCGTTATCTCATAGCCAAGGAACTTATCGTTTCCCCTTAATGGTTGATGTAGGCAACCGAGGTTATATTGTCTGGTTGGAATCTGATAAACTGGGACAAACCCAGATGGGGCCAAGCCTTCAAGGCATTGAAAATTGCCTGGAGTTCCAAAATATTGATTGGAAGGGAGGACTCCTCCTGAGTCCACAGACCTTGTGCCTTCTTGGGAGCCCAAAAGGCAACCCAGCCAGAAAGGCTTGTGTCCGTAGTCATAATCTTCCAGGACGGTCTCAAAAAGCACGTGCCTTGGGACAGATGATCTGGACAGAGCCACCATGAGAGCGAGTCTCTCGACAGGCTGTCCAGCACAATCTGTTGAGACAGATCTGAATAGTTGCCATTCCATTGTCTCAGCAAGCATAGTTGTAAGGGTCTGAGATGGAATCTGGCAAAAGGAATGATGTCCATGCAGGACACCATGAGTCCGATTACCTCCATACACTGAGCCACTGAGGGTCTCGAGACATGCAGAAGTTAGCTTGAAACATCTCTGATCTGTGAGAAATGTTCTCATGGATATGGAGTCTATTATAGTTCCCAGGAAATTCACCCTTGTACTTAAAATATGAGAACTCTTTTTCCAAGTTAATCTTCCATCCATGTGATCGAAGAAGACTGAGAAGGGACTCCAAATGTTCTTCCGCTAGACGAAAAGATGGTGCCTGTACCAAGATATCGTCCAGGTAAGGAGCTACTGCAATACCTTGTGTTCTGGCAATGGCTAGAAGAGCCCCCAGAACCTTTGTAAATATCTTTGAAGCAGTAGCTAGGCTAAACGGGAGAGCTATGAACTGGAAGTGCTGATCCAGAAAAGCAAACCTTAGGAACTGAAAATGTTCCCTGTGAATCGGGACATTAAGGTATGCATCCTTCAGGTCTATTGTGGTCAAAAACTGTCCTTCCTGAACCAGAGGCAGGATTGACCGTATTGGTTCCATCTTGAAAGAGGGAACATTCAGAAACTTGTTTAGACACTTTAGGTCCAGAATTGGATGACAAGTTCCCTCCTTCTTTGGAACCACAAAAAGGTTTGAATAAAACCCCAAACCCCTTTCTGCTGTGAGTACCGGGACAATTACTCCTAGAGAGGAGAGATTCCGTACGCAACCTAAGAAGGCAGCCCTCTTTTCTGCTCTTGTCGAAAGACTAGAGAGTAGGAATCTGCCCCTGGGCAGATAAGACTTGAATCCTATACTGTATCCTTGATATACAACCTCCAGGACCCAAGGATCCTGTACATGCTGGAACCAAACATCTGAAAAAAGAGAGTGTCTGCCCCCTACTCGATCCGATTTTGGATCGGGGGCCGCCCCTTCATGCGATTTGTTCTCGGTGGGCTTCTTAGTCTGTTTGGACTTATTCCAGGAGTGAGCCGGCTTCCAAGTACTCTTGGGCTGTTCGGACTTGGAAGAGGACTGCTGTCGTTGCGACTTGTCAGTACAAAAGGAACGAAAATTAGACAGTTGCCGTCCCTTAGGCCTATTCTTCTTATCCTGCGGTAACCGTAGAGATAATGGATTCCAGCCCTGGACTGAATAAAATCTTCCCCTTGAAGGGAAGAGAAAGGAGTCTGGATTTAGAAGTCATATCAGCAGACCAAGACTTCAACCAGAGAGCCCGGCGGGCTAGAACCGCAAAGCCAGCAGTCTTTGCCTTTATGCAAATAATCTGCATATTTGCGTCACAGATGAAGGAGTTAGCGATTCTCAGTGCCTTAATTCTCTCCTGAATATCCTAGAGGGGAGTCTCCACCTCAAAGAGCTCTGACAGAGTGTTGCACCAGTAGGTGGCTGCTCCAGCAACCTAGGCTCCAGCTGCCGCCGGTTGAAATAAAAACCCTGTATGTTGAAACATCTTCCTCAGTAATGTTTCAATTTTTTTCCATAGGCTCTCTAAAAGAAGAACTATTCTCTAGAGGGATAGTAGTATGTTTAGCTAGCGTGGAGATAGCGCCATCCACCTTCGGGATGGAGCACCACAAATTTAATTGAGAGAGTCAGGGACCGGAAATCATTTTTTAAAAGTAGACAAGGGGTAAAAAAAGAAGTTCCTACTCTTTCCCATTTGTTACTAATAATGTTAGCCATCTTAACTGGCACAAGTAAAGTCAGAGGGACCGATCTTCGTAAACCCTATCTAATCAGGGAGTGTAGCCTCTGGAACCTCTAGAGTAGACAGAACCTCCATTAATAAAAAACGCAGATGCTCAATTTTAAATCTAAAGGAGAGTTCCTCCGCTGAAGTAGGTTTAGTAACTGAAGTCTCCGATTCAGAAAGTTCACCCTCTGAAGCTACAGAGGTTAACTCATCCTCGGATAGCTGAGATAAAGTAGCTAAATCCGACAAATATTTAGATAACTCTAGGTCAGGAGCACTATGTTTAACCTTTCTCTAGCGTTTGTTAGAGCAAGGTAAGGCACTCAGGGCTGCAGACACCTCAAATTGTAACTGCGCAATAAAGTCCGCTGGAAAAAGCCCCCTCCAGATGGAGGATTAGTTGAGCCACGGGGAACTGCATGTGGAGCTGGTAATGTAGAAAGGGTAGCAATTTCTCGGGAACCAGATTCCTGAGAAGTAGAAGACTCAGAAGGGCTAATAGCGCTATGAGTGAAAGTGAAACCTGTTTGTTCTAAACCAAAAAACACATATGAGCCTAAAAAAGCTCTCACATTAAGCAGATATAAATCCCCAAACTGTTCAAATAATCTCCCTGAAGGAAATATTAACCCTTGATCCTATCAAGGTATAAAGGAGCCACATTGTGACCCTGTATAGCGTTTTAAATTGTACATATTAAAAACGGTCTTACCCTCCAGGATCCATGCTGTGGAACAGGCACAGCCTCTCAAGTGTGACAGTCTTGCAACAGCGCTTCTGACATGGACTTGAGCGTGTAGCAGCAAGCAGTGAAACTTGTCAACACTGATTGCTCAGGAGCTGTTAGCGACAGTCTGGATGGGTTTGCAGAAATACTTTCCCTGCATCTCCAGACTCTAACTGTCATCAATACTCTCACTGAGAGGTTGACATGATTACTTAAAACTCCAGTCCTTTCTCGAAGGGAAAATACCCATTACATGACTATCCAAATCTTCTGACACTTCTCCACCACCTCCTATAGTTACAAAAGGCAAAGAATGACTGGGGGATAGGGGAAGTGGGAGGGATATTCAAGCCTTTGGCTGGGGTTTTTGCCTCCTCCTGGTGGCCAGGTGTTGTATTTCCCAACAGTAAGAGAAGAAGTTGTGGACTCTCCCTGCCTTATGGAAGAAAAGTAAAATTTTCTCTGCAAGGAATAATCACTTCTCACAACTGCATAACGGTTTTGGCATTAAACACTGATTATGTACCCTGGGACCATGTAACTACAACATATATATTTACCTACCTAAATTCACTTTCACCTACTCATGTTAACTTACATCTTATAGGATTACCATTATGGACAGCACATTAGAAATATATAGCCCATGCTAGACTACAGGACTTCTCTCATGCGGCACCAAACCTCTGGAACGCACTTCCTCGAGCTGTCAGACTTTCCCCTAACCTGTCCTCATTTAAACACTCCCTAAAGACCTTTTTGTTCAGGGAAGCCTATCAACCAACTAACCCAACAAATGAATTTCACTTAACTAATAATTGCCCTCATCTAACTCCTCACTTACTCATTCTCACCTTTGCAGTCCCCACCTCCTGTTTCCAATCCTCCTTCCCATCTAGATTGTAAGTTCCCATGGGAATAGGGCCCTCAATTCCCCCTGTATTTGTCTAAAAAATGTTGTCTTATATTGTATTGTTTCACCGTTGTACTTATATCTTCCTACCCATGGACAGCGCTGCGGAATATGTTGGCGCTATATTAATAAATAATAATAATATATATCCCTCTGTATTTATCTGTTAAAGTTTGTCTCATATTGTAATGTTTCACTGTTGTACTTTTATCTTTATAGCAAACCCCCACCCCAAAACCCCCCCCCCAAAAAACTTTTATCTTTATACCCATGGACAGCGCTGCGGAATATGTTGGCGCTATATTAATAAATAATAATAATATATATCCCTCTGTATTTATCTGTTAATGTTTGTCTCATATTGTAATGTTTCACTGTTGTACTTTTATCTTTATAGCAAACCCCCCCCCCAAAAAAAACCCCCCCAAAAACTTTTATCTTTATACCCATGGACAGCGCTGCGGAATCTGTTGGCGCTTTATAAATATAGCGCAGTATATATATATATATATATATATATATATATATATAGCCAGGAAATATATATATATATCATAAACAGAAAGAAAAACATCCTACAGAATCATTTTAAACAACAGCTCATATAGTTCAAAATGTTAACAATTATTTTTCTTTTTCTTAAATCCTTTTTCTGTACCAACAATTAATGTTTTACTTCGACTACAGCTTTAAGTGTGTTAAGTATCAAACATAATCCAGACTCAATGTTCTTTTCATTCAGGAACCAGAAAGGATAAACAAAATGTATTCTGTTCATTAGAGGCGGCCTTAGAATAAAGTGCAATCCCCCAGTTCCCTTTTTTAACATCTGGCAGTCCTGGAGCTTGGCAAGCCACTTCTCAAACCACCCCACCCCCAGATTGTAACTAAAACTAAATTGGGAAAAAATAAATAAATAATAAATTCAGCACAAAGAAATCCTTGTGGATAATAACTAAACACTTTTTCCCCCCAATTGTTTTAAGTTTTCATAATGTAAAGTTGATTTAAAATGTAATTATTATTTTGTAAAGATAATCCATATAACCTTACTTCTATGATTCAAATATTACATCATTTCTGTAATTAACAAGGGATGAAAATGAACAAAAACAGTAATAATTCAAATGCAGAATACATTTAATATTATGAGGCCAGTTTCCAAGTAAAGGGATACCACCCACACTACCTAAAATACTGAGATTAAAATATTTAAATAGACATTTTTCTTTGTTGCACTAGGATAAAACATTTTAAAAGATATAGATTTTTGTTTTTATGCTTGTTAGTTGTCTCACTGCAGGAGTTCTGCTTATTAGCCAGCAATCAAGCGATATTTAGCGCTCCACTTGTAATCTAGCCCTAAATATCTTGTGAAGGGAAATGTCAAAGTTCTTCCCATCTTTCCTAGAATAGAATGTATTACACCTTCTGTTTGCCTTCCTTACTACTTACACTGCAACAGGAAAAATTAAACTTTCATGGTTCAGATAAAGTGTGCAATTTTAAATAACTTTCAAACTTACTTCTATTAAAGAACCATTAAATACAGTAGATATGCATACTCATCAAGTGCATAATAAAAAGACAATGTAATAGATCTAACTCTAAATTATACATAAGCAGTAGACGGTTCTTCCGACAGATTTAAAAATGTCTTTCCATTTACTGGTCTCCCATGTATCATGTGACAGCCATCAGCCAATCACAGATTCATATACACATACACTGTGGACTCTTGCAGTCTCAGCAGAAGATGGTGCCTCAGAAAGTGTGCATATAAAAAGACTGTGCCCAAATTAATAATGGAAGTAAATTGGAAACTGCATGCTCAATCTGAATCATGGAAGTTTAATTTTGATTTCAGTTTCATTTTAACAAATTTGCTTAATTGTCTTGGTATCCTTTGTTGAAGAGTAGACCCAGGAGCTATTTACTAGTTGGATACAGCTCAACACATTGGTGAGCGAATGGCAAGAGGTATATATGTGCAGCCAGCAATCCTCAGCACTGGTTTGCAGTATCTTTTCACCTCTGCTGAGGCCATTAAGAGACAGATGAGTAGCATGGTTAGGCTTGTGAAGTTTGTAGAGTGCATTTCCAACTCACAGAACTGGAAAAAACCCAATTTTCACAATTAAATTACAGGAAAAAGGGGGCAAAATAAAGAATGAAAGTGTATTGTTTTTTACTTTGTGTTATTAAACTTTTTTATATTACAACTTCAAATGTTATCTCCTTGTAACTAGGGCATACCCCAACATGGCGTATGTGTAAAGGGACAGTCTAGACCAGAATTTTTATTATTTGAAAAGATAGATAATCCCTTTATTACCCATTCACCAGGTTTACATAACCAACACTTTTATATTAATATATGTTTTACCTCTGTGATTACCTTGTATCTAAGCCTCTGCAGACTGCACCCTTATCTCAGTGCTTTTGACAAAATGCAGTTTAGCCAATCAGTGTAGACTCCTAAATAACTCCACGGGAGTGAGCACAATGTTATATATATATGACACACATGAACTAGTACTGTCTAACTGTGAAAAACTTTCAAAATGCTTTAGGAGGCGGTTTTCAACGGTTTAGAAATCAGTTTGAGCCTACCTAGGTTGAGCTTTTCAAAAAGACCACCAAGGGAACAAAGCAAATTTGATGATAAAAGAAAATTGGAAAGTTGTTTAAAATTGAACGCCCTATCTGAATCATGAAACTTTCATTTTGACTAGACTGATTACCAGTTTAAAGAGACACAAGTCAAAATTAAACTTTCATGATTCAGATAGAGCATGCAATTTTAAAAAACTTTTCAATTTACTTCCATTAAAAAAAATGTGCACAGTAATTTTATATTTACTGTTTTGACTCACCAGCTCCTAATCAGTATGTGCAAGAATTCACAGAATATACGTATACACATTTGTGATTGGCTGATGGCTGTCAAATCTACTACTCATTTGAAGTGCAGACTTTGTGCTATTGCATTGTCTTTTTATCATGCATATGTTGATTTTGCAAATCTACTGTATTTACTGGTCCTTTAACTCCTTAATGACTATGACGTACCCCTTACGTCACTGGTCATTAAGGGATTCTCTGGGTATAACAGCGAACCCCGCTATTAAACCTCCGTTATTCAGAGAACCCCAAACAGTTCCCCAGCCTGACAGGCTGGCGTCCGTTGTCACAATAACCCAGGAAGGTCTCAGGAAGCAAGTGCCCCGAGACAGATGTTCCTGTGAAATCCACCACGAGAGAGAGTCTCTTGTTAGGGTGTCCAGACTTATCCTCTGCGATAAATATGAATGGTCTCCGTTCCATTGACGGAGCATGCAAAGCTGCTTTGCATAGATGGAACCGAGCAAAAGGAATGATGTCCATGGAAGCCACCATCAGACCAATCACTTCCATGCATTGAGCCACTGATGGACGAAAAGCAGACTGGAAGGAAAGGCAGGAAGCAAGAAGGAAGATCTTCATGGACAGGGAATATATAATAGTTCCTAGGAAACAAACCTTTGTGGATGGAACTAGAGAACTCTTTTCCAGATTCACCTTCCACTCGTGGGAAGGTAGAAAAGACAACAACATATCTGTACGAGATTTTGCTAGTTGAAAAGATGGCGCCTGAACCAAGATGTTGTCTAGATAAGGCGCCACAGCAATTCCCAGGGATCTGATCACTGCCAAAAGGGCTCCCAGAACCTTTGTGAATATTCTGTGAGCTATAGCCAGACCAAACGGAAGGGCAACAAACTGGAAATGCATGACCAGAAAGGCAAACCTTAGAAACTGGTAAGGATCCCTGTGAATGGGAAGGTGTAAATATGTGTCCTTCAGGTCTATGGTCATCATGAATTGACCTTCCTGGACCAATGGAAGATTGGAACGAATAGTTTTCATCTTGAAGGATGGAACCCTGAGGAATTTGTTTAGACACGTTAGATCTAGGATGGAACGAAAAGTTCCCTCCTTTTTGGGAACCACAAATAGATCTGAATAGATTCCTAGTCCTTGTTCCTTTAGAGGGACTGGTTCAATAACTCCCAGGGAGGAAAGGTCCTTCACGCAAATTAAGAAGGCCTTCCTCTTTACCTGGTTTGAGGATAATCTTGACAGGAGAAATTTGACCTTTGGAGGGCAAGACTTGAATCCTATTCTGTAACCCTGTGATACTATGTCCACAGCCCATGGATCTGGGACTTTGCGTATCCAAGGCTGCCGAAAAAGAGAAAGCCTGCCCCCCACCTAATCCAAACTCGGATAGGGGGCGGACCCTTCATGCAGATTTGGAGTCAGCGGAAGGCTTTTTGTTTTCCCTTGTTCCAGAGCTGGCTGGATTTCCAAGTGGACCTTGATTGGTCTGGTATGGAAGAGGACTTCTGTCCCTTAAAGTTGCAAAGGGAATGAAAATTAGAAGACTGTTGACCCCTAGTTCTATTCTTCTTGTCCTGAGGTAGGAAAGATCCCTTTCCACCAATAATATCTGAAATGACTTCCGCCAGACCAGGTCCAAACAGAGTTTTACCCATATAAGGTAAAGCCAAAAGCTTGGCCTTTGAAGAAACATCAGCCAACCAAGATTTTAACCACAGAGCTCTGCGGGCTAGCAAAGTGAAGCTAAACATCTTAGCTTCCAGTCTAATTATCTGAATGTTGGCATCACAGATAAAGGTATTAGCCAGTTTGAGAGGTTTGATTGTATCTTGGATCTCCTCTACCGTAATTTCCTCTGAAATGAGATCAGACAAGGCATCGAACCAATAAGATGCTGCTCCCGCAAATGTGTCAATAATTGCTGCAGGTTGCCACTGTAATCCTTGATGGATATACATCTTTTTTAAGTAAGCCTCTAGCTTCTTAACCATTGGATCCTTAAAAGAGCAACTATCCTCTATAGGAATGGTAGTTCTCTTAGCAAGAGTAGAAATAGCTCCCTTCTACTTTAGGTACAGTGCACAATGAGTAACGAAGAGTCAGCAACAGGAAACATCTTTTTAAAAACAGGGGAAGGGGAAAAAGGAACCCCTGGCTTATCCCATTCCTGAGCTATAATTTCAGACATCTTCCATGGAACAGGAAAAACCTCCTCAGAAGATGGAGAATCATAAACTCTATCCAGTTTAGAAGACTTCGTGGGGTTGACAGCAACCGAAGTTGCAGAGTCTTCAAAAGTAGCTAGAACCTCCTTCAGTAGTAACCGGAGGTGCTCAAGCTTAAATCTAAAATTAACCTCTTCAGATTTTGAAGATTTTTCTGCTAAAGCATCAGAGTCTGAGATTTCACCTAAAGAAGCTACTGAAGTATTTTCCTTATCAGACAATTTTGAAAGATTGACTAATGCAGACATAGAGACCTATTTATCATTATGCATACCTTATAATTTCATTTCCTTCTGTATGAGGCGAGTCCATGGCATCATTCCTTACTGTTGAGAAATACTGAACCTGGCCACCAGGAGGAGGCAAAGACACCCAGCCAAAGGCTTAAATACTACCCCTACTTCTCTCATATCCCAGTGATTCTGCCAAGGGAACAAGGAACCGTAGGAGAAATATCAGGGTATAAATGGTGCCAGAAGAGAAAAACAAATTTGGGTCCGCCCATCGGAGTATAAGGGCGGGGGCCGTGGACTCTCCTCATACAGAAAGAAATTAAATTATCAGGTAAGCATAATTTATGTTTTCCTTCTTAATATGAGGAGAGTCCACAACATCATTCCTTACTGTTGGGAAAACTATACCCAAGCTCTAGGGGACACTGAATGATAATGGGAGAGGTAAAAGAAAGGCGGACCATAATCTAAGGGCACCACAGCCTGCAAAACCTTTCTTCCAAAAGAAGCTTCTGCCGAAGCAAAAACGTCAAATTTGTAGAACAGGTAGCCGCCTTACAAATCTGATCCATAGAGGCCTCATTCTTAAATGCCCAAGAGGAAGCCACCGCTCTAGTGGAATGAGCCATAATGCTCTGAGGAGGTCTAAGTCCTGCTGACTTGTAAGATAAACGCATAACACTCCTCAACCAAAAAGATAAGGAAGTTGAAGAGGTCTTCAGACCCTTACACTTCCCAGAGTAGATAATAAACGAGGAAGAAGTTTGTCTAAAATCCTTAGTAGCTTGAAGATAAAACTTCAAAGCTCGAACCACATCCAGATTATGAAGCAAACGTTCCTTCGAAGAAGAAGGATTAGGACATAAGGAAGGAACCACAATCTCCTGATTGATGTTACGATCAGACACCACCTTAGGAAGAAAACCCAAGTGGGTATGTAAAACAGTCTTATCAGTGTAGACCACCAGATAAGGAGGCTCACATTGCAAGGCAGCCATTTCAGAAAATCTGTGTGCCAACGCAATAGCCAATAGAAAAATAACCTTCCAGGACAACAATCTGATGTCAACAGAATGCATAGGCTCAAACGGAGCCTGTTGCAAAAATTGTAGAACAAGATTCAAACTCCGAGGTGGAGCGCTAGATCTAAACACAGGTCTGATACTGATCAGAGCCTTAATGAAGGATTGCACGTTAGGGAGCTCCTCTGTCCCCTCAGGGAACTGGCAGAAATGCCCTTCTCAAGACACTCCTCGAGAAAGGAAAGAATCCTGGCAGCCTTGACCTTATGCCAGGCGAAACCACGCTCTTCACACCAGAATAAGTAAGTTCTCCACACCTTATGATAGATGTGGCGAGTAACAGGCTTACAAACCTGAATGAGAGTGTCAATAACTCACTCAGAAAAACCTCTTTTGGCCAAGACTAAGCGTTCAATCTCCACACAGTCAGCCTCAGGGAATCTAGATTTTGATGAACAAAAGATCCCTGCAACAAGGTAACTTCCACAGAGGAGATGAGGACATCCCCACCAGATCCGCGAATCACATCCTTCGCGGCCACGATGGAGCAATCATTATCACTGATGCCTGCTCCTGCTTGATGCGGGCCACTACACAAGGGAGAAGTGGTAACGGTGGAATAATGTAAATCAGATTGAACCTCCAAGGCACTGATAATGCATCTGTTAGCAACGCCTGAGGATCCCTGGACCGCAACCCATATCTGGGCAGCTTGGAATTGAGCTGGGACGCCATGAGATCTATCTCCGGTGTCCCCCATATATTGCAAATCTCTGCAAACACCTCGGGATGGAGAGACCATTCCCACGGATGAAAGGATTGTCTGCTGAGGAAATCCGTTTCCCAGTTATCCACACCCAGAATGTGAATCGCTGAAAGCGAGCAGTTGTGGGCCTCCGCCCACTCCAGAATCCAAGATACTTCCCTCATTGCTAGGGAGCTCCTCGTACCCCCCTGATGGTTGATGTAAGCCACCAAGGTTATGTTGTCTGATTGGAATCTGATAAACTGGGACGAACCCAGAAGAGGCAAGCCTTCAGAGCATTGAAGATTGCTCAGAGTTCCAGAATGTTGATCAGGAGGAGGGATTCCTCTCGATTCCACAGGACCTGTGCATTCCTGGCACCCCAAACAGCTCCCCATCCTGATAGACCTGCATCGGTAGTCACAATCTCCCAGGATGGTCTCAAGAAGGATGTCCCTTGGGACAGGTGATCTGGACAGAGCCACCAGGAGAGCGATTCTCTCGACTGGTTGTCCAGAGAAATCTGTTGAGACAGATCCGAATGATCGCAGTTCCACTGCCTCGGCATGCACAGTTGAGATGGAATCTGGCAAAAGGAATGATGTCCATGCCGGACACCATGAGACCAATCACCTCCATACACCGAGCTACAGAGGGCATTAAGGAGGTCTGGAGGGCAAGACAAGCGGAAGTTAGCTTGAAACATCTCTGATCTGTAAGAAATATCCTCATGGATATGGAGTCTATTATAGTACCCAGGAATTGCACCCTGGTACTGGGAATAAGAGAACTCTCTTCTAAGTTTATCTTCCATCCATGAGATTGAAGAAGAGATAGAAGGGCTTTCGATTGGTCCTCTGCCAGACGAAAAGATGGTTTTTCAACCAGAATATCGTCCAAGTATGGCACTACTGTTATAAACTTGGTTCTGGCCACTGCTAGCAGAGCCCCTAGAACCTTTGTAAAAACTCTTGGAGCAGTAACTAGACCAAACGGAAGTGCAATAAACTTGAAGTGCTGGTCCAGTGCTGGTCCAGGTGTTCCTTGTGTATTCAAATGTGAAGGTAAGCATCCTTCAGATATATTGTGGTCATGAACTGTCCTTCCTGAACTAAGGGAAGAATGGACCTTATTGTCTCCATCTTGAATGAGGGGACAGATAGGAGGTTGTTGCGCCACCATATGTGTCAATTTCTTGATCTGTGAATGAAAGAGGCTGGTAGTGAACCGACCAATATTAGCTGCTTGGTGCAACTTCTTTGACATTATATAGTGGGGACGTATTGAATTTATTTGCCTATGGTATGCGGTCTTGCTCGGCAGTAACCGCTCTATGCCGTCTATTGAGATGTTAGATATCTGGCTCAGTACAATTGTGGAACATATGTTCAATACAATCATCCAATGAGGGCTATACCAGTGATGTAAATGTAAACAAACACGCCCATTTCAGACATCACACTTACGTCAGGAACCACTACCCCCTACTCTACCCTATCCTTTGCCACTTCTGTGATTGACATATGCAGAAGCCAATGAAAATCCGACTATTGGCAATCAGGCATATCCACTCAATACCTGAGGAGGGTCTTGAAGACTAATAAATATGACATTTTGCAGCGGCTCCACACCCCTCTGAGGAAGCGTTTTTTGTGAAACGTACGTCAGGGGTCCTCTGGGATAAGCTTTGTCTTTCCCTTTTTTAACTTGCTCACCCTTGTTGGTCTGGTAAATTGCAGCTTTATAATATACTTGGTAAAATTAAACTTAAACTAGCCCTCGGATTGTAAGGGCTTAGCCTATATTTATAATTTTGCTGCAAGATACCCTATATGCTGATTTCAGATTAATTTAAAAACCATAGCTCAACTTGGGTGTAGTGTTTTTAATTTTTAGCTCTTGCTAAATGTATGTGTGGTTAAATATATCGACTTAATAAACTTTAGTGTATGAATGGATAAGAAAAACATTTTTTTCTAACTAATACAAATCTAGCTCTGACTCTGATAGGGCTCAGTTGGTGGAATTTTTCTCACAGATTTAAGTTACCTATTCTTATTTGTAAGTCTATTTACAATTACTTGTTAGTTGTACCGGGACAATGACTCCAAGGGAAGAGAGATCCCACACGCATCCCAGAAAGGCTTATCTCTTTTCTGGCCTTGAAGACAGGTTTGACAACAGGAATCTGCCCCTGGTGGATGAGACTTGAAACCTATCCTGTATCACTGAGCGATGACCTCCAGGACTCATGGGTCTTGTACGTCCCCAAACCAAGCGTCCAAAAAGAGTGACAGTCTGCCCTATACGCGACCCAGAGCCGGATCGGAGGCTGCCCCTTCACGCCAACTCAGTCAGCTTCTTGTTCTGCTTGGATTTATTCCAGGACTCAGCCGGCTTCAAAGTCCCCTTGGATTGCTCGGGCTTTGAGGAGGGCTGCTGACGTTGGGATTTATCTGAACGAAAGGAACGAAAAATACGACCTTGTCCTTTAGGTTTGTTCTTCTTATCCTGCGGTAAAAAGGCACCTTTGCCTCCAGTAACCATGGAGATAATTGAGTCCAGGCCCGGACCAAATAAAATATTTCCCTTAAATGGGAGGGAAAGAAGTCTTGACTTCAAAGTCATGTCCACAGACCAGGACTTCAGCCAGAGTGCCCTATGGGCTTGAACAGAAAAACCTGAAGTCTTGGCACTCAGGCGAATAATTTGCATATTTGCATCACAAATAAAAGAATTTAGCCATCCTTAAGGCCTTAATTCTTTCCTGTATCAAGTCGAGAGGACCCTCCACCTCAATCAACTCAGATAAGGAACTGCACTAGTAGGTAGCCGCTCCAGCAACCGCAGCAACAGCCACTGCCGGTTGAAACAAATATCCTGTATGTTGAAACATCTTTCTTAACAGAGTTTCTATTTTCTTATCCATGGGCTCTTTAAAAGACGATCTATCCTCAAGCGGGATAGTAGTGCGTTTAGCAAGCGTGGAGATAGCGCCATCCACTCCAATTAAGAGTCCGGGACCGGGAACAATTTTTTAAAGGAAGATGGGGAAAATGAAGAACCAATTTTTTCCCATTTATTTTTAACAATGTTCGCCATCTTTACGGGAACCAGGAAAGTTTGTGGTACAACCCTGTCCTCATAGACCTTAACTAATTTAGGAATCAAAAGTTCCTCGGGCAATTTGGGCTCTGGAACCTCTAACGTAGCCTGGGGGTGGAGCAAGCTCTGGAGCTGAGCGGTTTTCTGCCAGCGTAGCTCTGGCTATATATTGTCTTTACCCATATATTTGACCGCTCAATCCAGCTTAATGAACAAAAATAGTGTGCTTAAAGGCCTGTGGAACTGAACCAAGAAGCCCAGAGACTGAGAGTCACCAACAAGAAAAGAATTTCAACATATTCTGCGACGATCTATACTGGGACTTCCGAGAAGCGGCCATTTCTTATCTCATGTAAAGGCCTCAGGGCAGTGGAGCAAGCTACCACTAATAGCTGGCCTACACTGTATAAAGAGCCAGTGAATGTACAGCTCGGAAAATGGAGGTGACTAATGCCGACATGTACAAGCTGTTGTCAGAATTTGAGAAACAAATATTTAAGAGGTTTGATAGCCTTGTGTTTAAGTTAAGGGACATGCACGTGGAGACGGTCATGTTTGACCCAGTGACGTTTAATGGGCCCAATGAGCAGCAAAAAGGAGTTCAAATGTACGCACACGAGAGTGAGGATGACCCTGTCTATATATTGGGGAACAGCAGTGTAGAGTCTGCACCCCCTGCCTCCACCATGGAAGATGCGGCCAACAACCGGCAGGCAACTAGAGGAGTAATCGCAGGGACAGCTAAGGACATAGGAGCCACTGAAGATCGCGACAACAGGATGATAAATTCCCCTAATTTAAACAAGGTCCACTGGGTGTCTAAGTAATCTCCGGGTCCCCTTCGAGCAAACTGGATTCACTTATCACCAAAGACTCTTTAGTATATTCCAAAAAAAGTTGATGGCTTGGGAACTTGGGGAAGAGCAGCTCCTCCACAGATCGCCTACTAATTAACAGCTATCCAAGACCAGACTTCACCTGCAGGTTTGGGAGACTCGCCTTAGGTGCAACAATTTTAACCGTATGCAAACAGGATAAGCAGGCTATATAAGTAGGATTCCTGAGCATCTGAGCAGTTCTACTGAGACTGTTAGAGACTATAATTATAAGTTTTTTTCTGCTCGGAAATACCCTCTCTGCTGTGGGTAAATAAACCATTATATACATAAAGACATACTGTCAGATACCCAATTGAGGGCTGTCGCATGCTCCTATATATCTGCCAGTGCATTTTACAGTTATTCATATAGTTCATATTCTTGTTAATTACGTACTTCATGTCCGACGATAGTTTGTAAACATCATATGTTATAAGACTCCCGCTTAATGAGTGAGTGTATACTAAAGTTTGAGTGCTAAACGGATGACTTAGCACTTGGACAGTCCGATTACTGCTTATTACAGCCCCACATACGAATAGATTAGCAAATCTGCCCAGTGTTATTGTTGTATATTATCTAGTTTCCTAGGATCCCTCATATTAAATTCTCAGAGAGCAAAGATAAGTTGCCTATCTACAACTTTAGTCTGATTTGTGTACACACTAACACTAGTACTAACCTGTGTTTTACTCCCCAGTTAGGTGTAGGTATAGATCCAGAAGTGGGGCAAAGGGTGACAAATGCTTAGACTGCTGTGACTTGGTCCTAACCCTTACAGAAGACTATGTGGTCTGATATGCAGCTAACGGTTAAAAGGCATATATGGTCATACATTTATGTGGTGAGAGTCAGGTCAGCTTTATGTTTGTGATTGATCTTTTATCTTAGTGACTATTGCCTTAATATGACTATATGTTGGATATGCCTTAACTGTTGAGATAACCCCCCCTTTTAGCCAAAAGTAATCAGTTCCCTAATACTATTAGATGGGATTATATACATATCCCATAGTTATATATTATATATAACAGTTTTATAATATCTCCATAGGTTCAAAAGTGGCTCGTATACTGTTCTATACTTGCCTCCCAGAGGTGGGATTCTACAGTTTTAAAAAAAACCCCATAATTTATGCTTACCTGATAAATTTATTTCTCTTGTAGTGTGTTCAGTCCACGGGTCATCCATTACTTATGGGATATATTCTCCTTCCCAACAGGAAGTTGCAAGAGGATCACCCAAGCAGAGCTGCTATATAGCTCCTCCCCTCACATGTCATACCCAGTCATTCGACCGAAACAAGACGAGAAAGGAGAAACTATAGGGTGCAGTGGTGACTGGAGTTATAAGTTAAAATTTAGAACCTGCCTCAAAAAAGATAGGGCGGGCCGTGGACTGAACACACTACAAGAGAAATAAATTTATCAGGTAAGCATAAATTATGTTTTCTCTTGTTAAGTGTGTTCAGTCCACGGGTCATCCATTACTTATGGGATACCAATACCAAAGCTAAAGTACACGGATGATGGGAGGGACAAGGCAGGAACATTAAACAGAAGGAACCACTGCCTGTAGAACCTTTCTCCCAAAAACAGCCTCCGAAGAAGCAAAAGTGTCAAATTTGTAAAATTTGGAAAAAGTATGAAGTGAAGACCAAGTTGCAGCCTTGCAAATCTGTTCAACAGAGGCCTCATTCTTAAAGGCCCAGGTGGAAGCCACAGCTCTAGTGGAATGAGCTGTAATTTTTTCAGGAGGCTGCTGTCCAGCAGTCTCATAGGCTAAACGTATTATGCTACGAAGCCAAAAAGAGAGAGAGGTAGCCGAAGCCTTTTGACCTCTCCTCTGTCCAGAGTAAACGACAAACAGAGAAGAATTTTGCCGAAAATCTTTAGTTGCCTGTAAGTAGAACTTCAGGGCACGGACCACGTCTAGATTATGCAAAAGACGTTCCTTCTTTGAAGAAGGATTAGGACATAATGATGGAACAACAATCTCTTGAAAGAATAGACAGAGCAGAAATCTGTCCCTTTAACGAACTAGCGGATAAACCCTTTTCTAAACCCTCTTGTAGAAAAGACAATATCCTAGGAATCTTAACCTTACTCCATGAGTAACTCTTGGATTCACACCAATATAAATATTTACGCCATATCTTATGGTAAATTTTTCTGGTCACAGGTTTCCGAGCCTGTATTAATGTATCAATAACCGACTCCGAGAAACCACGCTTCGATAGAATCAAGCGTTCAATCTCCATGCAGTCAGCCTCAGAGAAATTAGGTTTGGATGGTTGAAAGGACAGAAGGTCCTGCCTCAGAGGCAGAGACCATGGTGGACAGGACGACATGTCCACTAGGTCTGCATACCAGGTCCTGCGTGGCCACGCAGGCGCTATCAGAATCACCGATGCTCTCTCCTGTTTGATCTTGGCAATCAGTCGAGGCAGTAACGGAAAAGGTGGAAACACATAAGCCATGTTGAAAACCCAAGGGGCTGCTAGTGCATCTATTAGTACCGCTCCCGGGTCCCTGGACCTGGATCCGTAGCACGGAAGCTTGGCATTCTGGCGAGATGCCATGAGATCCAGTTCCGGTTTGCCCCAACGAAGAATTAGTTGAACAAATATCTCCGGATGAAGTTCCCACTCCCCCGGATGAAAAGTCTGGTGAGACTCTGCCCAGCGAATTATCTTTGAGACTTCTAACATCGCTAGGGAACTCCTGGTTCCTACTTGATGATTGATGTAAGCTAGAGTCGTGATGTTGTCCGACTGAAACCTGATGAACCTCAGTGTTGCTAACTGAGGCCAAGCTAGGAGAGCATTGAATATTGCTCTTAATTCCAGAATGTTTATTGGAAGGAGTTTCTCCTCCTGAGTCCACGATCCCTGAGCCTTTAGGGAGTTCCAGACTGCGCCCCAGCCTAGTAAGCTAGCATCTGTTGTTACAATCGTCCAATCTGGTCTGCGAAAGGTCATTCCTTTGGACAGATGAACCCGAGACAACCACCAGAGAAGAGAATCCCTGGTCTCCTGGTCCAGATACAGTAAAGGGGACAGATCTGAGTAATCCCCATTCCACTGCCTTAGCATGCATAATTGCAGCGGTCTGAGATGCAGGCGCGCAAATGGCACTATGTCCATTGCCGCGACCATTAAGCCGATTACTTCCATGCACTGAGCTACTGATGGGCTTGGAATGGAATGAAGGACACGGCAAGCATTTAGAATTTTTGATAACCTGGACTCCGTCAGGAAAATCTTCATCTCTACAGAATCTATAAGAGTCCCTAGGAAAGGGACCCTTGTGAGTGGAAACAGAGAACTCTTTTCCATGTTCACTTTCCACCCATGCGACCTCAGAAATGCTAGAACTATCTCTGTATGAGACTTTGCATTTTGAAAACTTGACGCTTGTATCAGAATGTCGTCTAGGTACGGAGCCACCGCTATGCCTCGCGGTCTTAGTACCGCCAGAAGCGAACCCAGAATCTTTGTAAAAATTCTCGGAGCCGTAGCTAACCCGAAGGGAAGAGCTACAAACTGGTAATGCCTGTCTAGAAAGGCAAACCTTAGGTACCGATAATGATCTTTGTGAATCGGTATGTGAAGGTAGGCATCCTTTAAGTCCACTGTGGTCATATATTGACCCTCTTGGATCATGGGTAGGATGGTCCGAATGGTTTCCATCTTGAACGATGGAACCCTTAGGAATTTGTTTAAGATTTTCAAGTCTAAGATTGGTCTGAAGGTTCCCTCTTTTTTGGGAACCACAAACAGATTTGAGTAAAACCCTTGCCCTTGTTCCGTTCGCGGAACTGGGTGGATCACTCCCATCACTAAGAGGTCTTGTACACATTGTAGAAATGCCTCTTTCTTTACTAGGTTTGTTGATAACCTTGACAGATGAAACCTCCCTTGTGGAGGAGAAGTTTTGAAATCCAGAAGGTATCCCTGAGATATAATCTCCAACGTCCAGGGATCCTGTACATCTCTTGCCCAAGCCTGGGCAAAGAGAGAAAGTCTGCCCCCCACTAGATCCGTCTCCGGAAAGGGGGCCCTGTCTTCATGCTGTCTTAGGGGCGGAAGTAGGCTTTCTGGCCTGCTTGCCCTTGTTCCATGACTGGTTGCCTTTCCAACCTTGTCTGTAACGAGCAGTAGTTCCTTCCTGTTTTGGAGCGGAGGAAGTTGATGCTGCTCCTGCCTTGAAATTACGAAAGGCACGAAAATTAGACTGTTTGGCCTTTGATTTGGCCCTGTCCTGAGGAAGGGTGTGGCCCTTACCTCCAGTAATGTCAGCAATAATTTCCTTCAAGCCGGGCCCGAACAAGGTCTGCCCTTTGAAAGGAATATTCAGTAGTTTAGATTTAGAAGTTACATCTGCTGACCAGGATTTAAGCCATATCGCTCTGCGTGCCTGTATGGCGAATCCGGAATTCTTAGCGGTAAGTTTGGTTAAATGTACTACGGCATCCGAAACAAACGCATTAGCTAGCTTAAGCGTTCTAAGCTTGCTCAAAGTCTCATCCAATGGTGCTGTGCGAATCGCCTCTTCCAGAGACTCAAACCAGAATGCCGCTGCAGCAGTGACAGGCGCAATGCATGCAAGAGGCTGTAATATAAAACCTTGTTGAACAAACATTTTCTTAAGGTAACCCTCTAATTTTTTATCCATTGGATCTGAGAAGGCACAACTATCCTCCACCGGGATAGTGGTACGCTTGGCTAAAGTAGAAACTGCTCCCTCCACCTTAGGGACCGTCTGCCATAAGTCTCGTGTGGCGACGTTTATAGGGAACATTTTTCTAAATATCGGAGGAGGGGAAAAGGGCACACCAGGTCTATCCCACTCCTTGCTAATAATTTCTGTAAGCCTTTTTGGTATAGGAAAAACGTCAGTACACACCGGTACCGCATAGTATTTATCCAGCCTACATAATTTCTCTGGGATTGCCACCGTGTCACAATCATTCAGAGCCGCTAACACCTCCCCTAGCAACACGCGGAGGTTCTCAAGCTTAAATTTAAAATTTGAAATTTCTGAATCCGGTCTCCCCGAATCAGAACCGTCACCCACAGAATGAAGCTCTCCGTCCTCATGTTCTGCAAATTGTGACGCAGTATCAGACATGGCTCTCGTGTCATCGGCGAGCTCTGTCCTTAACCCAGAGCTATCGCGCTTGCCTCTTAACTCGAGCATATTGTATAATACTTCTTTCATAACATTAGCCATATCATGTAAAGTGATTTGTAAGTGCCTTGATGTATTTGGCGCCTCAATCTCACGCACCTCCCGAGCGGGAGACGAAGGTACTGACACGAGAGGAGAGTTAGACGGCATAACTTCCCCCTCGTTGTCTGGTGATAATTTCTTTATCGGTACAGATTGACTTTTATTCAAAGTAATATCAATACAATTGGTACACATATTTCTATTGGGCTCCACATCGGCTTTTGAACATAATGAACAAGCAGATTCCTCTGTATCAGACATGTTTAAACAGACTAGCAATGAAGCTAGCAAGCTTGGAAATTACTTTCAATAAGTTTACAAGCAATATAAAAAAACGCTGCAGCGCTTTTAAAAAACACAGTTGAATTAACAAAGAACAAGTTCAGTTATAGTCAACAATTCTTAACGGTAAATGTATTCATTAGCAGAGGATTGCACCCATTATCAAAAGGATGATTAACCCCTCAATACCCAAAAACGGATATCAAATTAAGATTTAACGCTTTTATCACAGTCAAACACACTGTCACAGGTCTGCTGTGACTGATTACCTCCCTCAAAAACGAATTTTGAAGACCCCTGAGCTCTCTAGAGACGTCCTGGATCAAGGAGGAAGAAGCAGGAAGACTGTGCTAGAATTTTAACTGCGCAACAAGGCGCTAAAAAAAGGCCCCTCCCACTCATATTACAACAGTGGGAGACCTGATATAAAGGTTTCTATGCAGAAAAATACGTTAGCCATGTGGAAAAAAATCATGCCCAAAAAGGATTTATCACCAAAGTACCTCACAAAACGAATAACATGCCAGTAAACGTTTTAAAAACAAACTTTTTCAATGTCATGCAAAGTTATCACTAAGCCTGCTACCAGTCGCTTCTACTGCAGATAAGGCTTAAGCATTATTTCAGTATTAACAGTATTTTCTCAGTCAAATTCTAGTCCCTAGAAAATAACTCAACTGCGCATACATTTATCAGCCTGATACCAGTCGCTACTACTGCATTTAAGGCTGTACTTACATCATATGGGTAACAGCAGTGTTTTCTTAGTCAATTCCATTCCCAGAAAATATTGTACTGCACATACCTCATTTGCGGGGGACCCCGCATGCTATTCCCATTTTCTGAAGTTACCCCACTCCTCAGAATGTCGAGAACAGCCAGTGGATCTTAGTTACGCCTGCTAAGATCATAGAGAACGCAGGCAGATTCTTCTTCCAAATACTGCCTGAGATAGAAAAAAACAGCACACTCCGCTGCCATTTAAAATAACAAACTTTTGATTGAAGAATAATTAAGTAAAAACTCCAACTCCTCTCGCGACCTCCTTCTTTGTTGAGGGTTGCAAGAGAATGACTGGGTATGACATGTGAGGGGAGGAGCTATATAGCAGCTCTGCTTGGGTGATCCTCTTGCAACTTCCTGTTGGGAAGGAGAATATATCCCATAAGTAATGGATGACCCGTGGACTGAACACACTTAACAAGAGAAAAAAACTTTATATGCAAGTCTGGCATGTAATCCCAAAGGCCCATAAGAGACCTTATAGTTTATCCATCTTCATAGAACGAAAATTTTTATACCCATTACCTACATATAGCAAGCTCTATCATCCTATAACTTTTATTCTTGTTACTTTCATAGTGAATGTATAGGTTCAAAAGTGGCATGTATCTCCTAAAAGCGCTCAGTGAATAATTTTGACCTTTTCTCCTGCCCCCCACCCCCCATCCTTTCTGTGCAGTAAGGGATAAGTAGCTTATCCTCCACATTAATTTTTTTGGCAGAGTTTCGCAGTCTCTGCCCAGTTCGTAGAGCCTATGTTTAAGTTTGTCCTTCATATACTGTAAGTGTGAAATGGCTCTCCGGGCACTAACATGGAAAGAATTATTGTGTTTACTATTATGTATTCTGTTACTTGCAGATTGTATATTCCCGCAAATTCATTATGTTTGCCAGGTTCTAAGAAGTTTATTTAGTCCTAGCAGTTTTGCTATCCCTTTTATGAGACTTTAAGTGATGCTATAAAACTCCAAGATGCCGCATGAAAGCTTAATATTCTCGTTAAAATTGTTTGGACATAATTCTTGTACCAATTTATTCTGTCTGACTGTAAGTAATCTATGTGTCCTCCTTGAATTTAGAAGAGTATGATCTCACCAGTGGATCTGGTTGATATGGATGACACAGCGGAGCCTACAAAAAAGGAAATAAGGGGTTTGTTTTGTAGTTTGCACCAGTGGATCTGTAGTTTGCACCAGTGGATCTGGCTGATATGGATGACACAGCGAAGCCTACAAAAAAAGAAATACGGGGTTTGTTTTGTAGTTTGCACCTTTAATTCTAGTTTTCTTTTTTTGTTATTACGTCATAAGAGACATTGCATTTTATAATATTAATGTGCTATCCCTAGTATGCCTTCAGTGTAAGGTCAAGGGCATAGACTAATATTTGACATTTACAAATATGATGTTTGGATTTACGACTCGACATGTGAATATGTATGCGAATACTAATAACCTGTCTGTTTTATTAGATATGTATTCTATATTGTGCAAACCGGATGTCTGTAGGTTTGTAAACCCTAATAAAAAAAAAAAAAATATATATATTTTAAAAAATAAAAAAAATGCTCAATCCTAAATCTAAAGTCTGGTTCCTTCGCAGCTGGAGGCCTAGAGGCAGCAGATTCCGACCCAGAAAGAGCACCCCCTGAAGTATCAGAGGCGCCTTCATCATCGGATAATCTTGTATCAGATAAATCCAATAAGCTAGTAGATGACCACTGGGAAGGATAGCAATATTTAACCTTTTCGCTTGCGCTTAGCAAAACGAGGTAAAGCACTAAAGGCCGCAGACACTGCCGTTTGTAATTGCTCAGCAAAGTCTGGCGGTAAAAGGGCCCCTTCAGATGGAGGATTAGGAGTGCTACGGGAAGCTCCATGTGTAATAGGAGATGACTTTAGGGTGCGCACCTCATGGGACGGAGACTCCTCAGAGGTGGACGGCTCAGTGGTATCAAACATATTTACCTTCTTTGACATGATTACTTTGTCAAGGCATGTGGAACATAATTGAGCAGGTGGGTATACCGCGGCCTTCTCACAATATAGACAGGTATCTGATTTAGGTAAAGAGCGTACCCTTTAACGCATCAGAATCTTCCATAGCTTGTGCTTATAAAGCAGACTATAGATAATAAGATAAAACGGCACCTTTATACCCTCAATGGCTGGGGCACTCACCACCTCCTATGACCTAGGTCAAACAGAGAAACCGCTTCTTCTCTGGTAAACCGCACCGTCAGGAAAGAGGAAAATCAGTGTAACCACACCCGCTCACATGGTGCACAAATGCAGGACCGCCCCTGCTATAGGAAAAAAGTGTGCCAAGTCTTTCAGGCTGGGCAGCTTCTAAAAACCAAAGTAAAACCTGTATGTTTCAACATCTGCCTGAGCCACATCTCACACATGTCGCAGCATAATCATAATAAAATAAATTTATGTGATTAATCCCACCTGTTCAATAATCCTCCTCTGGAGATATTAACCCTTGATTAGAAACTGATTCCTTGATTCTTCTTGCGTTATTATATGTATAAAAAATGAAACAATCTTACCGGAATCTATGCCGTGGAACAGAAACACAGCCTCTCAAGTTTGACAGTCGTGTAGCATTGCTCCTGACATGGAGTGATGGAAACAGGCAGTGAAACTTGTCAATACTGATTGCTTAGTGTCACGCTCGGCCGCTGGGAAGCTCCGGCGGTCCTCTCTGTGTGCTTGATTGGCAGGTAGTCTGAGCCGCCCCTTCCTGATGATGTCACTACCAGGCTTTTTATTACGGGCTTCCTGTTTCTTCAGTGCCCTTTTGTTTGTTCCTCTTTGTGGCTCCGGTGAGGACTTCGCTGTGGAAACTCTCTAACTGCTGATTTTCTGTTGCCAAACTCTGCAAAGACTGACTATGCTGGGTTAACCCTCAAACTTCCCGATAACCTGTTGCCAAACACTGCAAGTACTGTTTATTCAGTGTAACCTTCAAACTGCTTGATATCCTGTTGCCAAACACTGCAAGTACCGTTTATTCTGTGAAACTCTCAAACTGCATGTTTACCTGTTGCCTACCTCTGCAAGTACTGTTTATACAGTGTAAACCTTCAAACTGCTTGATATCCTGTTGCCAAACACTGCAAGTACCGTTTATTCTGTGAAACTCTCAAACTGCATGTTAACCTGTTGCCAAACTCTGCAAGTACTGTTTATTCAGTGTAAACCTTCAAACTGCTTGATATCCTGTTGCCAAATTCTGCAAGTACTGTTTATTCAGTGTAAACTCTCAAACTGCATGATAACCTGTTGCCAATCTCTGCAAGTACTGATTAATCTGTGTTAACCTTCAAACTACCTGATATCCTGTTGTGAACTCTGCAAGTACTGACTATTCAGTATTAACCCTCAAACTGCCTGATAACCTGTTGCCAAACTCTGCAAGGACTGACTACACAGTGTTAACCCTCAAACTACCTGATATCCTGTTGTCTAACTCTGCAAATACTGACTATTCAGTATTAACCTTCAAACCAAACTGCCCGATAACCTGTTGCCAAACTCTGCAAGGACTGACTACACAGTGTGTGTTCCTCTGTCTGAGTATAAGTGGACTATCCCTGCTCTCCTGATTCTGAGGAAGACATTTCCTGAAACCAGTTTCTTACTCAGAAGTCTATTTAGCTGATATCTTGCATTACTTTGGACTCAGGCTAACTCTGCTCCATATCGTGAGTACATTGTTTTTTAGAGGTTGTCGTGGGGTCACGCCCTGGATTAAACTCAGAGTGCAAGGGTGTTGTTTAAGTTTGCCCTAGAATTTGGGTCTTCTTCTGGACATTTCCTAACCTGACACTTAGGAGCTGTTAATACGAGTCTGGATGGGTTCGCAGAAAGACTCTCCCTGCATCTCCAGACTAACATTCGTCAATGTTCTCACTGAGAGGCTGACAAGACTACTTAAAACTCCAGTCCCATTTCGAAGGGTAGATACCCTTCATAAGGAACTACTCAGAATCTTCTGACACTTCTCTGCCAACCTCCTGTGACTAAAGGCAAGGAATGACTGGGATATGAGGGAAGAAGAGGGATTATTTAAGCCTTTGGCTGGGGTGTCATTGCCTCCTCCTGGTGGTTCAGTATTTCCCAACAGTAAGGAATGATTCTGTGGACTCTCCTCATATTAAGAAGGAAATGCTGTACTCTTGACAGCTACTGAGAGCTAGCTAGTGAATAGTGGTTACACACATGTCTCTTATTTTTGGAGCACCAGATGTGTTCAGATAGTTCACAGTAGTGCTTCACTGCTCTGGAGCCGACTTTAACTATGTGTTTAACTCATTTGCAGGGGATAAACACAAACACATATATATATATACAGTGGACATAAAAAGCCTACACATCCCTGTTAAAATGTCAGGTTTCTGTGATTAAAATTAAAAAAATTAGACAAAGATAAATAATGTCAGAACTTTTTCCACCTTTAATGTGACCTATAAACTACACAACTCAATTGAAAAACAAACTGAAATCTTTAAGGTGGAGGGAAGTAAACAAAAAAAACATAATTTATGTAAGAACTTACCTGATAAATTCATTTCTTTCATATTAGCAAGAGTCCATGAGCTAGTGACGTATGGGATATACATTCCTACCAGGAGGGGCAAAGTTTCCCAAACCTTAAAATGCCTATAAATACACCCCTCAACACACCCACAATTCAGTTTAACGAATAGCCAAGAAGTGGGGTGATAAGAAAAAAGTGCGAAAGCATATAAAATAAGGAATTGGAATAATTGTGCTTTATATAAAAAAATCATAACCACCACAAAAAAGGGCGGGCCTCATGGACTCTTGCTAATATGAAAGAAATGAATTTATCAGGTAAGTTCTTACATAAATTATGTTTCTTTCATGTAATTAGCAAGAGTCCATGAGCTAGTGACGTATGGGATAATGACTACCCAAGATGTGGATCTTTCCACACAAGAGTCACTAGAGAGGGAGGGATAAAATAAAGACAGCCAATTCCTGCTGAAAATAATCCACACCCAAAATAAAGTTTAATGAAAAACATAAGCAGAAGATTCAAACTGAAACCACTGCCAGAAGTACTTTTCTACCAAAAACTGCTTCAGAAGAAGTAACACATCAAAATGGTAGAATTTAGAAAAAGTATGCAAAGAGGACCAAGTTGCTGCTTTGCAAATCTGATCAATCGAAGCTTCATTCCTAAACGCCCAGGAAGTAGAAACTGAACTAGTAGAATGAACTGAAATCCTTAGAGGCAGAGATTTACCCGACTCGACATAAGCATGATGAAATAAAGATTTCAACCAAGATGCCAAAGAAATGGCAGAAGCTTTCTGGCCTTTTCTAGAACCGGAAAAGATAACAAATAAACTAGAAGTCTTACGGAAAGACTTAGTAGCTTCAACATAATATTTCAAAGCTCTAACAACATCCAAAGAATGCAACGATTTCTCCCTAGAATTCTTAGGATTAGGACATAATGAAGGAACCACAAATTCTCTACTAATGTTGTTGGAATTCACAACTTTAGGTAAAAAATCAAAAGAAGTTCGCAACACCGCCTTATCCTGATGAAAAATCAGAAAAGGAGACTCACAAGAAAGAGCAGATAATTCAGAAACTCTTCTGGCAGAAGAGATTGCCAAAAGGAACAAAACTTTCCAAGAAAGTAATTTAATGTCCAATGAATGCATAGGTTCAAACGGAGGAACTTGAAGAGCCCCCAGAACCAAATTCAAACTCCAAAGAGGAGAAATTGACTTAATGACAGGTTTTATAAGAACCAAAGCTTGTACAAAACAATGAATATCAGGAAGAATAGCAATCTTTCTATGAAAAAGAACAGAAAGAGCAGAGATTTGACCTTTCAAGGAACTTGCGGACAAACCCTTATCTAAACCATCCTGAAGAAACTGTAAAATTCTCGGTATTCTAAAAGAATGCCAAAAAATGATGAGAAAGACACCAAGAAATATAAGTCTTCCAGACTCTATAATATATCTCTCTAGATACAGATTTACGCGCCTGTAACATAGTATCAATCACAGAGTCAGAGAAACCTCTTTGACCAAGAATCAAGCGTTCAATCTCCATACCTTTAAATTTAAGGATTTCAGATCCTGATGGAAAAAAGGACCTTGCGACAGAAGGTCTGGTCTTAACGGAAGAATCCACGGTTGGCAAGAGGCCATCCGGACCAGATCCGCATACCAAAACCTGTGAGGCCATGCCGGAGCTACCAGCAGAACAAACGAGCATTCCTTCAGAATCTTGGAGATTACTCTTGGAAGAAAAACTAGAGGCGGAAAGATATAGGCAGGATGATACTTCCAAGGAAGTAAAAAATACATCCACTGCCTCCGCCCGAGGATCCCGGGATCCGGACAGATACCAGGGAAGTTTCTTGTTTAGATGAGAAGCCATCAGATCTATTTCTGGGAGTTCCCACATTTGAACAATCTGAGGAAATACCTCTGGGTGAAGAGACCATTCGCCCAAGTGCAACGTTTGGCGACTGAGATAATCCGCTTTCCAATTGTCCATACCTGGGAAATGAACCGCAGAGATTAGACAGGAGCTGGATTCTGCCCAAACCAAAATTCGAGATACTTCTTTCATAGCCAGAGGACTGTGAGTCCCTCCTTGATGATTGATGTATGCCACAGTTGTGACATTGTCTATCTGAAAACAAATGAACAACTCTCTCTTCAGAAGAGGCCAAGACTGAAGAGCTCTGAAAATTGCACGGAGTTCCAAAATATTGATCGGAAATCTCACCTCTTGAGATTCCCAAACCCCTTGTGCCGTCAGATACCCCCACACAGCTCCCCAACCTGTAAGACTTGCATCTGTTGAGATTATAGTCCAGGTCGGAAGAACAAAGAAGCCCCCTGAACTAAACGATGGTGATCTGTCCACCATGTCAGAGAGTGTCGTAAAATCGGTTTAAAGATATTAATTGAGATATCTTTGAGTAATCCCTGCACCATTGGTTCAGCATACAGAGCTGAAGAGGTCGCATGTGTAAACGAGCAAAGGAGATCGCATCTGATGCGGCAGTCCTAAGACCTAACATTTCCATGCATAAGGCTACCAAAGGGAATGATTGTGACTGAAGGTTTTGACAAGCTGATATCAATGTTAAACTTCTCTTGTCTGACAAGGACAGAGTCATAGACACTGAATCTATCTAGAAACCTAAAAAGGTTACCCTTGTCTGAGGAATCAATGAACTGATTGGTAAATTAATCCTCCAACCATGAACTTGAAGAAACAACACAAGTCGATTCGTATGAGATTCTTCGAAAATGAGAAGACTGAGCAAGTACCAAGATATCGTCCAAATAAGGAAATACCAAAACCCTGTTCTCTGATTACAGAAAGAAGGGCACCGAGAACCTTTAAAAAAAATTCTTGGAACTGAGGCTAGGCCAAACGGTAGAGCCAGAAAACTGGTAATGCTTGTCTAAAAAGAGAATCTCAGACACTAAAAGTGATCTGGATGAATCGGAATATGCAGATACACATCCTGTAAATCTATTGTAGACATATAATGCCCTTGCTAAACAAAAGGCAGGATAGTCCTACAGTAACCATCTTGAATGTTGGTATCCTAACATAACGATTCAATAATGATAGATCCGGAACTGGTCTGAAGGAATTGACCTTCTTTGGTACAATGAAGAGATAAAATAAAACCCCAGCCCCTGTTCCAGAACTGGAACTGGCATAATTACTCCAGCCAACTCTAGATCTGAAACACATTTCAGAAATGCTGAGCCTTTGCTGTGTTAACTGGGACACGGGAAAGAAAAAAATCTCTTAGCAGGAGGCCTTAACTTGAAGCCAATTCTGTACCTTTCTGAAACAATGTTCTGAAACCAGAGATTGAGAACGGAATTGATCCAAATTTCTTTGAAGAAAACGTAATCTGCCCCATACCAGCTGAGCTGGAATAAGGGCCGCACCTTCATAGGTACTTAGGAGCTGGCTATAGGTTTCTATAAGGCTTGGATATATTCCAAACTGGAAATAGTTTCCAAACTGATACCGCTCCTGAGGATGAAGGATCAGGCTTTTGTTCCTTGTTGTGAGGAAAGGAACGAAAATGATTATTTACCCTGGAAAGAAAGGGAAAGCAAAGTTGACTTAGAAGACATATCAGCATTCCAAGTTTAATCCATAAAGCTTTATTAGCTAAAATAGCTAGAGACATATACCTGACATCAACTCTAATGATATCAAAAGATGGTATCACCAATAAAATTATTAGCATGTTATAGAATAATAATAATGCTATAAAATTATGATCTGTTACTTGTTGCGCTAAAGCTTCTAACCAAAAAGTTGAAGCTGCAGCAACATCCGCTAAAAATATAGCAGGTCTAAGAAGATTACCTGAACATAAGTAAGCTTTTCTTAGAAAGGATTCAATTTTCCTATCTAAAGGATCCTTAAATGAAGTACTATCTGCCGTAGGAATAGTAGTACATTAGCAGGAGTAGAGACAGCCCCATAACCTTAGGGATTTTTGTCCCAAAAAACTGTAATCTGTCAGATGGCACAGGATATAATTGCTTAAACGTCTAGAAGGAGTAAATAAATTACCCAAATTATTCCATTCCCTGGAAATTACTTCAGAAATAGCATCAGGGAGATTAAACACTTCTGGAATAACTACAGGAGATTTAAAAACCTTATTTAAACGTTTACATTTAGTATCAAGAGGACCAGAATCCTCTATTTCTAATGCAAATAATACTTCTTTAAGTAAAGAACGAATAAATTCCATTTTGAACAAATACAAAGATTTATCAGCATCAACCTCTGAGACAGAAACCTCTGAACCAGAAGAACCATTATCAGTATCAGAATGATGATGTTCATTTAAAAATTCATCTGAAAAAAGAGAAGTTTTAAAAGACTTTTATGTATACTAGAAGGAGAAATAACAGACATAGCCTTCTTAATGGATTTAAAAATAAAATAAAATCTCTTATGTTATCAGGAACACTCTGAAAATTAGATGTTGACGGAACAGCAACAGGTAATGTAACAGTACTAAAGGAAATTTTATCTGCATTAATAAGTTTGACATGACATGCAATACAAACAACAGCTGGAGAAACAGATACCAAAAGTTTATAGCAGATACACTTAGCTTGGTAGCTCCAGCACTGGGCAGTGATTTTCCTGAAGTATCTTCTGACTCAGTTGCAACGTGGAACATCTTGCAATATGTAAAAGAAAAAAACAACATATAAAGCAAAATTGATCAAATTCCTTAAATGACAGTTTCAGGAATGGGAAAAAAATGCCAGTGAACAAGCTTCTAGCAACCAGAAGCAATAAATAATGAGACTTAAATAATGTGGAGACAAAAATGACGCCCATATTTTTTTAGCGCCAAAAAAGACGCCCACATTATTTGGCGCCTAAATGTTTTTGGCGCCAAAAATGACGCCACATCCGGAACGCCGACTTTTTTGACGCAAAAAAACGTCAAAAAATGACGCAACTTCCGGCGACACGTATGACGCTGGAAACAGAAAAAAAATTTTGCGCCAAAAAAGTCCGCGCCAAGAATGACGCAATAAAATGAAGCATTTTCTGCCCCCGCGAGCCTAACAGCCCACAGGGAAAAAGTCAAATTTTTTAAGGTAAGAAAAAATGATTGAAACGAATGCATTTATCCCAAATATGAAACTGACTGTCTGAAAAATAAGGAATGTTGAACATTCTGAGTCAAGGCAAATAAATGTTTGAATACATATATTTAGAACTTTATAAACAAAGTGCCCAACCATAGCTTAGAGTGTCACAGAAAATAAGATTTACTTACCCCAGGACACTCATCTACATGTTTGTAGAAAGCCAAACCAGTACTGAAACGAGAATCAGCAGAGGTAATGGTATATATAAGAGTATATCGTCGATCTGAAAAGGGAGGTAAGAGATGAATCTCTACGACCGATAACAGAGAACCTATGAAATAGACCCCGTAGAAGGAGATCATTGCATTCAAATAGGCAATACTCTCCTCACATCCCTCTGACATTCACTGCACGCTGAGAGGAAAACCGGGCTCCAACTTGCTGCGCATATCAACGTAGAATCTAGCACAAACTTACTTCACCACCTCCATCGGAGGCAAAGTTTGTAAAACTGAATTGTGGGTGTGGTGAGGGGTGTATTTATAGGCATTTTAAGGTTTGGGAAACTTTGCCCCTCCTGGTAGGAATGTATATCCCATACGTCACTAGCTCATGGACTCTTGCTAATTACATGAAAGAAAACTAAAATAATGTGGTTGCATAAGTGTGCACACCCTCTTATAACTGGGGATGTAGCTGTGTTCAGAATTAAGCAATCACATTCAAAACCATGTTAAATAAGAGTCATCACCCACCTGCCATAATTTAAAATGCAAAACAGAATGAGAAGCAGTTTGCCAGGAACGAACAGCAGCATCAATAGCTTGTTCTATGGCCCGGTTGACATCTGGTAGTAGCTTCTTTCTGCCCAATTGTGCTTTTCACAGAGGAAAACTTACCTGTAGTATAACAGAGGCAATTCTCCTCTGAACAAGGAACATGACAACCCCAGACGATGGTTTCGGCCTCCTTTGGGCCTTGTCAGTGAGGTGCAGCCATATCCCTCTTAGCACATTGGGCAAGGAGTCCACGTCTGGTTCCCCCATCACCCTTAGGGAGACTATCCCCAGGGTCATATTTACATATGCAAAACAGAATGAGAAGCAGTCTGCCAGGAGCGAACAGCAGCATCAATAGCTTGTTCTATGGCCCGGTTGCCACCTGGTAGTAGCTTCTTTCTGCCCAATTGTGCTTTTCACAGAGGAAAACTTTCCTGTAGTATATCAGTCTGATCCCACCGACATAGTCAGTCCAGCCCCGAAATACCAGGCAATTCTCCTCTGAACAAGGAACATGACAACCCCAGACGATCATTTCGGCCTCCTTTGGGCCTCGTCAGTGAGGTGCAGCCATATCCCTCTTAGCACATTGGGCAAGGAGTCCACATCTGGTTTCCCCCATCACCCTTAGGGAGACTATCCCCAGGATCATATTTACATATTCAAAACAGAATGAGAAGCAGTCTGCCAGGAACGAACAGCAGCATCAATAGCTTGTTCTATGGCCCGGTTGCCACCTGGTAGTAGCTTCTTTCTGCCCAATTGTGCTTTTCACAGAGGAAAACTTTCCTGTAGTATATCAGTCTGATCCCACCGACATGGTCAGTCCAGCCCCAAAAAAACAGGCAATTCTCCTCTGAACAAGGAACATGACAACCCCAGATGATCGTTTCGGCCTCCTTTGGGCCTCGTCAGTGAGGTGCAGCCATATCCCTCTTAGCACATTGGGCAAGGAGTCCACGTCTGGTTTCCCCCATCACCCTTAGGGAGACTATCCCCAGGGTCATATTTACATATGCAAAACAGAATGAGAAGCAGTCTGCCTGGAACGAACAGCAGCATCAATAGCTTGTTCTATGGCCCGGTTGCCACCTGGTAGTAGCTTCTTTCTGCCCAATTGTGCTTTTCACAGAGGAAAACTTTCCTGTAGTATATCAGTCTGATCCCACCGACATAGTCCAGTCCAGCCCCGAAATACCAGGCAATTCTCCTCTGACCAAGGAACATGACAACCCCAGACGATCATTTCGGCCTCCTTTGGGCCTCGTCAGTGAGGTGCAGCCATATCCCTCTTAGCACATTGGGCAAGGAGTCCACGTCTGGTTTCCCCCATCACCCTTAGGGAGACTATCCCCAGGATCATATTTACATATTCAAAACAGAATGAGAAGCAGTCTGCCAGGAACGAACAGCAGCATCAATAGCTTGTTCCATGGCCCGGTTGCCACCTGGGAGTAGCTTCTTTCTGCCCAATTGTGCTTTTCACAGAGGAAAACTTTCCTGTTGTATATCAGTCTGATCCCACCGACATGGTCAGTCCAGCCCCGAAATACCAGGCAATTCTCCTCTGAAAAAGGAACATGACAACCCCAGACGATCGTTTCGGCCTCCTTTGGGCCTCATCAGTGAGGTGCAGCCATATCCCTCTTAGCACATTGGGCAAGGAGTCCATGTCTGGTTTCCCCCATCACCCTTAGGGAGACTATCCCCAGGGTCATATTTACATATGCAAAACAGAATGAGAAGCAGTCTGCCAGGAACGAACAGCAGCATCAATAACTTGTTCTATGGCCCGGTTGCCATCTGGTAGTAGCTTCTTTCTGCCCAATTGTGCTTTTAACAGAGGAAAACTTTCCTGTAGTATATCAGTCTGATCCCACTGACATGGTCAGTCCAGCCCCTAAATACCAGGCAATTCTCCTCTGAACAAGGAACATGACAACCCCAGATGATCGTTTCGGCCTCCTTTGGGCCTCGTCAGTGAGGTGCAGCCATATCCCTCTTAGCACATTGGGCAAGGAGTCCACGTCTGGTTCCCCCATCACCCTTAGGGAGACTATCCCCAGGGTCATATTTACATATGCAAAACAGAATGAGAAGCAGTCTGCCAGGAACGAACAGCAGCATTAATAGCTTGTTCTATGGCCCGGTTGCCACCTGGTAGTAGCTTCTTTCTGCCCAATTGTGCTTTTCACAGAGAAAAACTTTCCTGTAGTATATCAGTCTGATCCCACCGACATAGTCAGTCCAGCCCCGAAATACCAGGCAATTCTCCACTGAACAAGGAACATGACAACCCCAGACGATCGTTTCGGCCTCCTTTGGGCCTTGTCAGCGAGGTGCAGCCATATCCCTCTTAGCACATTGGGCAAGGAGTCCACATCTGGTTTCCCCCATCACCCGTAGGGAGACTATCCCCAGGGTCATATTTACATATGCAAAACAGAATGAGAAGCAGTCTGCCAGGAACGAACAGCAGCATCAATAGCTTGTTCTATGGCCCGGTTGCCACCTGGTAGTAGCTTCTTTCTGCCCAATTGTGCTTTTCACAGAGGAAAACTTTCCTGTAGTATATCAGTCTGATCCCACTGACATGGTCAGTCCAGCCCCTAAATACCAGGCAATTCTCCTCTGAATAAGGAACATGACAACCCCAGATGATCGTTTCGGCCTACTTTGGGCCTCGTCAGTGAGGTGCAGCCATATCCCTCTTAGCACATTGGGCAAGGAGTCCACGTCTGGTTCCCCATCACCCTTAGGGAGACTATCCCCAGGGTCATATTTACATATGCAAAACAGAATGAGAAGCAGTCTGCCAGGAACGAACAGCAGCATTAATAGCTTGTTCTATGGCCCGGTTGCCACCTGGTAGTAGCTTCTTTCTGCCCAATTGTGCTTTTCACAGAGAAAAACTTTCCTGTAGTATATCAGTCTGATCCCACCGACATAGTCAGTCCAGCCCCGAAATACCAGGCAATTCTCCACTGAACAAGGAACATGACAACCCCAGACGATCGTTTCGGCCTCCTTTGGGCCTTGTCAGCGAGGTGCAGCCATATCCCTCTTAGCACATTGGGCAAGGAGTCCACATCTGGTTTCCCCCATCACCCTTAGGGAGACTATCCCCAGGGTCATATTTATATATGCAAAACAGAATGAGAAGCAGTCTGCCAGGAACGAACAGCAGCATCAATAGCTTGTTCTATGGCCCGGTTGCCACCTGGTAGTAGCTTCTTTCTGCCCAATTGTGCTTTTCACAGAGGAAAACTTTCCTGTAGTATATCAGTGTGATCCCACCGACATGGTCAGTCCAGCCCCGAAATACCAGGCAATTCTCCTCTGAACAAGGAACATGACAACCCCAGACGATTGTTTCGGCCTCCTTTGGGGCCTCGTCAGTGAGGTGCAGCCATATCCCTCTTAGCACATTGGGCAAGGAGTCCACGTCTGGTTTCCCCCCATCACCCTTAGGGAGACTATCCCCAGGGTCATATTTACATATGCAAAACAGAATGAGAAGCTGCACCCAGGTGGTAAATCGCCATAGAACAGGCTAACAATGGTATTGAGCCAGTTGTTCGTTCCTGTGAGTGCACTTCTCTCTGTATGTATTTAGTCTCCCTATGGGAAAAAGGGGCAACCAGACGTGGACTCCTTGCTCAGTGTGCTTAGAGGAATATGGCTACACCTCACTGACGAGGCCCAATGAAGGCCGAAACGATCGTCTGGGGTTGCTGTATTCCTTGTTCAGAGAGGAATTGCCTGGTATTTTGGCGCTGGACTGACCGTAATAGGCGCTATCAGACTGATATACTACAGGAAAGTTCTTCTCTGTGAAAAGCATTACTGGGCTAAAAAAGCTGCACCCAGGTGGTAAATCGCCATAGAACAAGGCTAACAATGGTATTGAGTCAGTTGTTCATTCCTGTGAGTGCACTTCTCTCTGTATGTATTTAGTCACCCTATGGGAAAAAGGGGCAACCAGACGTGGACTCCTTGCTCAGTGTGCTTAGAGGAAGATGGCTACACCTCACTGACGAGGCCCAATGAAGGCAAAAACGATCGTCTGGGGTTGCTGTGTTCCTTGTTCAGAGAGGAATTGCCTGGTATTTCGGCGCTGGACTGACCGTAATAGGCGGGATCAGACTGATATACTACAGGAAACTTCTTCTCTGTGAAAAGCATTACTGGGCTAAAAAGCTGCACCCAGGTGGTAAATCGCCATAGAACAGGCTAACCATGGTAATGAGCCAGTTGTTCGTTCCTGTAAATGCACTTCTCTCTGTATGTACATAATTTAAAGTGCCTATGATTAACCCTGAATAAAGTTCAGCTGTTCTAGTAGGTCTTTCCTGACATTTTCTTAGTTGCGTCCTACACAAAAGCCATGGTCCGCAGAGAGCTTTCAAAGCATCAGAGGGATCTCATTGTTAAACGTATCAGTCAGGAGAAGGGTACAAAAGAATTTCCAAGGCAGAGGAACTTCAACTTCAGCATGAACAACGACCCAAAGCATAGATCGAAATCAACAAAGGAATGGCTGCACCATAAGAAGATTAAAGTTTTGGAATGGCTCAGCCAGAAGCCCAGACCTGAATCCAATCGAAAATATTTGGGGTGATCTGAAGAGGGGCTGTGCACAGGAGATGCCGTCGCAATCGGACAGATTTGGAGTGTTTTTGCAAAGAAGAGTGGGCAAATCTTGCCAAGTCAAGATATGCCATGCTGATAGACTCATACCCAAAAAGACTGAGTGCTGTAATAAAATCAAAAGTTGCTTCAACAAAGCATATTATTTTATTTTTTTATTTTTACTTCCCTTCACCTAAACGATTTTAGTTCGTTTTTCAATTGAGTTGCATAGTTTATAGGTCACATTAAAGGTGGAAAAAATTCTGAAATGATTTATCTTTGTCTCATTTTTTTTACATCACAGAAACCTGCCATTTTAACAGGGGTGTGTAGACTTTTTATACCCACTGTATATATATATATATACAGGGAGTGCAGAATTATTAGGCAAGTTGTATTTTGAGGATTAATTTTATTATTGAACAACAACCATGTTCTCAATGAACCCAAAAAACTCATTAATATCAAAGCTGAATAGTTTTGGAAGTAGTTTTTAGTTTGTTTTTAGTTATAGCTATTTTAGGGAGATATCTGTGTGTGCAGGTGACTATTAATGTGCATAATTATTAGGCAACTTAACAAAAAACAAATATATACCCATTTCAATTATTTATTTTTACCAGTGAAACCAATATAACATCTCAACATTCACAAATATCCATTTCTGACATTCAAAAACAAATCAGTGACCAATATAGCCACCTTTCTTTGCAAGGACACTCATAAAGCCTGCCATCCATGGATTCTGTCAGTGTTTTGATCTGTTCACCATCAACATTGGCGTGCAGCAGCAACCACAGCCTCCCAGACACTGTTCAGAGAGGTGTAATGTTTTCCCTCCTTGTAACCTCACATTTGATGATGGACCACAGGTTTTCATGGGGTTCAGATCAGGTGAACAAGGGAGGCCATGTCATTAGATTTCTTCTTTATACCCTTTCTTGCCAGCCACGCTGTGGAGTACTTGGACGCGTGTGATGGAGCATTTTCCTGCATGAAAATCATGTTTTCTTGAAGATGCAGACTTCTTCCTGTACCACTGCTTGAAGAAGGTGTCTTCCAGAAACTGGCAGTAGGACTGGGAGTTGAGCTGAGACTCCATCCTCAACCCGAAAAGGCGCCACAAGCTCATCTTTGATGATACCAGCCCAAACCAGTACTCCACTCCACCTTGCTGGCGTCTGAGTCGGACTGGAGCTCTCTGCCCTTTACCAATCCAGCCACGGGCCATCCATCTGGCCCATCAAGACTCACTCTCATTTCATCAGTCCCATAAAACCTTAGAAAAATCAGTCATGAGATATTTTCTTGGCCAGTCTTGACGTTTCAGCTTGTTGTGTCTTGTTCAGTGTGTGGTCGTCTTTCAGCCTTTCTTACCTTGGCCATGTCTCTGAGTATTGCACACCTTGTGCTTTTGGGCACTTCCAGTGATGTTGCAGCTCTGAAATATGGCCAAACTGGTGGCAAGTGGCATCTTGGCAGCTGGCACGCTTGACTTTTCTCAGTTCATGGGCAGTTATTTTTGCGCCTTGGTTTTTACACACGCTTCTTGCGACCCTGGTTGAGCTATTTTGAATGAAAGCGCTTGATTGTTCGATGATCACGCTTCAGAAGCTTTGCAATTTTAAGTAGTGCTGCATCCCTCTGCAAGATATCTCACTATTTTTTACTTTTCTGAGCCTGTCAAGTCCCTTCTTTTGACCCATTTTGCCAAAGGAAAGGAAGTTGCCTAATAATTATGCACACCTGATATAGGGTGTTGATGTCATTAGACCACACCCCTTCTCATTTACAGAGATGCACATCACCTAATAATGCTTAATTGGTAGTAGGCTTTCGAGAGTTATACAGCTTGGAGTAAGACAACATGCATAAAGAGGGATGATGTGGTCAAAATACTAATTTGCGTAATAATTTCTGCACTCCCTGTATATATATATATATATATAAATATATATATATATATATATATATATAATATACACACACATACATACACACACACAATATATATGCAATCGTAAAATAATAAATGCTTTATCACAATAATAAGATTAGCTTTAAAATTGAGCTTAAAAGTAACCAGTTTCAGAAGGTTTAGTTAAGGACCAGTAAAAAATAGTAATTTGCATAAATCAACAAACGCACGATAACAAGACAATGCAATAAGCACTTAGGGGACGATTTATGAAAGTGCGAGCAGACATGATACAATGTAGCGTATTATGACCCGCCACACATCGACAAATGCAGACAGCATACGCTTGTCGGCATTTATCATTGCACAAGCAGTTCTTGTGAACTGCTAGTGCAATGCCGCCCCCTGCAGATTCGCAGGGGGTGTCAATTAGCCTGATCGTATAGATCGGGCAGATTGGTGGTGTCTGCAGCATCAGAGCAGGCGGTTCAAGTTATGCAGCAGTGGTCTTAGACCGCTGCTTCATAATGCTGTATCAGGCGAGCCTGAAGGCTTGTGCGGAAACAGGGGCATCAAGCTCCATTCGGAGCTTGATAATTCGGCCCCTTAGTCTGAACTTCACGTGAGTAATAGTTTTTTTTCTGACACATTTCAAAGTTTATGTATTTTTCCACTCCTCCTGTATCATATGACAGCCATCAGCCAATCACAAATGCATATATATGTATATTCTGTGGAATTCTTGCACATCCTCAGTAGGAGCTGGGGTCTCGAAAAGTGTAAATATAAAAATACTGTGCACATTTTGTTAATTGGAAGTAAATTGGAAAGTAAGGGACTCTAAATTTGAGAATTGTCTGGTAATTTGAGGCTGGGCTATCTTCAAATGTTTTCAAACAAACCATAAACACCAAATACATTTTTTACGTTAACAAATCTTAAAATGAACATACAAGTAGATACCACATTAAGATGATTTCAAAAGAAGAAACTACATAAGAGATTCAGTTTTAAAAGTTTAAATACAGAGTTGCTATATACTAAAGTCTGATGATTTATTTATGGTAAAGATGCAGTTCTCTTATGCCATATAAAGAAACTGCACCAGTCGAAACATTTTATAATATTTGTTTACAGTTTGTTGTGTTAAGAATTATAACAAATGTATTGCATTAAAACATGCACATGCATTGAAGAAAATTTGTTTACAAAATAAATGCCAAATATAGCCGCAGGCAGCGCCATTCGACTCATCTCAGCATAGGATTTATTATTATTTTATCTAAGCAACAAGATGTTAAATTAAGTAACAAAAATATGAGGGTACTTTGTATGATCTTTAATTTCTTCCCAAAGGAGAAAATTTACATTTTGGCTCCAATTCTTTATATGCAGGAACATTATCTGTTACCAACGTGGTTTACGGGAAGGGCTCAAATATCCCTTTCACAAATATCTTGACAGAACTGAGCAGGAAAACCAACTAAGTTCCCAGAAGGAGGCCTCAATGGGTAAGTAACCTTACAGGCTGTGTGTGGTATCTCGTGGGATTACTACACTCTGCTAATATGAATATGATGGTGACCAGGATTACTTTCTCCTAAATCAGATATTGCTGCTGTATTCATCAAATGGTTTAACGACACAAACAAAACAGTTTGCTGGATGAGGTACAAAGACCACTGAAGAACTTTCATAAAGGCTGTCCAATACATTAGTGATTCCCGATTATCACAGCACAAAAATAAGGCCAGATAGAGGGTATAACCAAATGAAAAACAGTGGCTTTACAAAAAATGAGTCAGAGCATTTCATTTTAAATTCACTTCTCTTATAACATTTAATTTGTTCTTTTTGTATTCCTTTGTTGAAAAGAATATGTACATATTCGGGAGCTAGCTGGTGATTGGAGCTAATTGTAACTATGGTGTTTAATGGCTGTTGGGTGAGGGGGTTAAATACATAGCAAATATACAAGTCGCGTACATGTGCCCACCCAATCAGCAAGCACTACCCAGGATGAGAAACGAAAAATGGGCCCATTTCGTAAGCTTACATTCCTGTTTTTTCAAATCAAGATACCAAAAGAACGAAGAAAAATTTATAATAGGAGTAAATTAGAAAGTCGCTTAAAAACAGAATTTATGCTTACCTGATAAATTACTTTCTCTTGCGGTGTATCCAGTCCACGGCTTCATCCTTTACTTGTGGGATATTCTCATTCCCTACAGGAAGTGGCAAAGAGAGCACACAGCAGAGCTGTCCATATAGCTCCCCCTCTAGCTCCACCCCCCAGTCATTCGACCAAAGGTTAGGAAGAAAAAGGAGAAACCATAGGGTGCAGTGGTGACTGTAGTTTAAACAAAAAATTTTTTACCTGACTTAAATTCCAGGGCGGGATACACCGCAAGAGAAAGTAATTTATCAGGTAAGCATAAATTCTGTTTTCTCTTGCAAGGTGTATCCAGTCCACGGCTTCATCCTTTACTTGTGGGATACCAATACCAAAGCTTTAGGACACGGATGAAGGGAGGGAACAAGACAGGTACCTTAAACAGAAGGCACCACTGCTTGCAAAACCTTTCTCCCAAAAATAGCCTCCGAAGAAGCAAAAGTATTGAATTTGTAAAATTTGGCAAAGTATGCAGTGAAGACCAAGTCGCTGCCTTACAAATCTGTTCAACAGAAGCCTCATTTTTGAAAGCCCATGTGGAAGCCACTGCTCTGGTAGAATGAGCAGTAATTCTTTCAGGAGGCTGCTGGCCAGCAGTCTCATAGGCCAAAAGGATGATGCTTTTCAGCCAAAAGGAAAGAGAGATAGCAGTCGCTTTCTGAACTCTCCTCTTACCAGAATAGATAACAAACAAGGAAGATGTTTGTCTGAAATCCTTAGTTGCTTGTAAATAGAACTTTAAAGCACAAACTACATCAAGATTGTGTAACAGACGTTCCTTCTTCGAAGAAGGATTAGGACACAGAGAAGGAACAACTATTTCCTGGTTAATATTCTTGTTAGAAACAACTTTAGGAAGAAAACCAGGCTTGGTACGCAAAACTACCTTATCTGTATGGAACACCAGGCAAGGTGAATCAAACTGTAAGGCAGATAATTCTGAAACTCTTCGAGCAGAAGAGATAGCTACCAAAAACAAAACTTTCCAAGATAACAACTTAATATCTATGGAATGTAAAGGTTCAAACGGAACCCCTTGAAGAACTGAAAGAACTAGATTTAGACTCCATGGCGGAGCCACAGGTTTATAGACAGGCTTGATTCTGACTAAAGCATGAGCAAACGCTTGAACGTCTGGTACCTCTACCAGACGCTTGTGTAAAAGGATAGACAGAGCAGATATTTGTCCTTTTAAGGAACTAGCTGACAATCCTTTCTCCAATCCTTCTTGGAGAAAGGACAATATTCTGGGAATCCTAATCTTACTCCATGAGTAACCCTTGGATTCACACCAACAAAGATATTTCCGCCATATCTTATGGTAGATTTTCCTGGTGACAGGCTTTCTAGCCTGAATCAGAGTATCTATAACTGACTCAGAGAAACCACGCTTTGATAGGATTAAGCGCTCAATCTCCAAGCAGTCAGACGTAGAGAAACTAGATTTGGATGCTTGAACGGACCCTGTATTAGAAGATCCTGCCTCATTGGCAGTGTCCATGGTGGGACAGATGACTTGTCCACTAGGTCTGCATACCAAGTCCTGCGTGGCCATGCAGGCGCTATCAGAATCACCGAAGCCTTCTCCTGCTTTATTCTGGCGACCAGACGAGGAAGGAGAGGAAACGGTGGAAAGACATAAGCCAGATTGAAGGACCAAGGCGCTGCTAGAGCATCTATCAATACCGCCTTGGGGTCCCGGGACCTGGACCCGTAGAGAGGAAGTTTGGTGTTCTGACGGGACGCCATCAGATCCAATTCTTGAGTGCCCCCCAGCTGACTCAGCTAGGGCAAATACCTCCGGGTGGATTTCCCACTCCCCCGGGTGAAAAGTCTGACGACTTAGAAAATCCGCCTCCCAGTTGTCTACTATTGGGATGTGAATTGCTGAGAGATGGGCAGGGAGTGATCCTCCGCCCACCTGATTATTTTGGTTACTTCCGTCATCGCTAGGGAACTCTTGTTCCCCCCTGATGATTGACGTAAGCTACAGTCGTGATGTTTGTCCACAGAAATCTGATTAATTTGGCCGCAGCTAGTTGAGGCCATGCCTGAAGAGCGGTTGAATATCGCCCTCAGTCCAGAATGTTATCGGAAAAAAGCGTTTCTTCCCAAGACCATAAGCCCTGAGCTTTCAGGGAGTCCCAGACCGCACCCCAGCCTAACAGACTGGCGTCGGTCCGTTACAATGACCCACTCTGGCCTGCAGAAACATATTCCCTGAGACATGGTGGTCCTGAGACAACCACCGATAGAAGAGAATCTCTGGTCTCCTGGTCCAACTGAATTTGAGGGAGACAAATCTGCATAATCCCCATTCCACTGTTTGAGCATAGCATAGTTGCAGTGTCTGAAGGTGTATTCCGAGCAAAAGGGACTATGTCCATTGCCACTACCATTAATCCTGATTGCCTCCATGCACTGAGCTACAGATGGCCGAGGATGGAATGAAGAACTCAGCAAGTAGTTAAAAGTTTCAACTTTCCGACCTCCGTCAGAAATATTTTCATTTCTACCGAATCTATAAGTGTTCCTAGGAAGGGAACCCTTGTGAGTGGGGACAGAGAACCTCTTTTTGACGTTCACCCTTCCACCCGTGAGACCTCAGAAAGGCCAATACAATCTCCGTGTGAGCCTTGGCTCTGTGGAAAGACGGCGCCTGAATTAAGATGTTGTCCCAATAATGCGCCACTGCTATGCCCCGCGGTCTTAGAACCGCCAGAAGGGACCCTAGCACCTTTGTGAAAATTCTGGGAGCAGTGGCTAAACCGAATGGAAGAGCCACGAACTGGTAATGCTTGTCTAGGAAAGCGAACCTGAGGAACTGATGATGATCTTTGTGGATAGGGATATGCAGGTACGCATCCTTTAGATCCACGGTAGTCATATATTGACCTTACCTGGATCATAGGTAAGATTGTCCGAATGGTCTCCATCATGAATGATGGGACCTGAGGAATCTGTTTAGAATTTTTAGATCCAGGATTGGTCTGAAAGTTCCTTCTTTTTTGGAAACCACGAAACAGGTTGAGTAAAAACCCAGAGCCTGTTCTGCAATAGGAACTGGGTATATCACTTCCCATCATAATGTAGGTCTTCTACACAGCGTAAGAACGCCTCTTTCTTTGTCTGGTCTGTAGACAGACGAGAAATGTGGAACCTTCCCCTTGGAGGGGAGTCCGTGAATTCTAGAAGATATCCCTGGGTAACAATCTCTAATGCCCAGGGATCGTGAACATCTCTTACCCAGGGCCTGAGCGAGAGAGAGAGTCTGCCCCCTACAAGATCCGGTCCCGGATCGGGGGCTACCCCTTCATGCTGTCTTGGTAGCAGCTGCAGGCTTTTTGGCCTGTTTACCCTTGTTCCAGCCCCTGGTAAGGCTTCCAGGTTGCCTTGGGCTGTTGAAGCGTTACCCTCTTGCTTTGCAGCTGTAGAGGCTGAAGCCGGACCGCTCCTGAAGTTACGAAAGGAACGAAAATTAGCTTTGTTTCTAGTCTTAAAGGGCTTGTCCTGAGGAGAGCATGGCCCTTTCCCCCGGTGATTTCTGAAATAATCTCTTTCAATATGGCCCGAAAAGGGTCCTTCCCCTGAAAGGGATATTTAATAATTTGGATTTTGACAACACATCGGCCGACCATGACTTGAGCTCTGCGCGCTCATAATGGCGAAACCTGAATTTTTTGCCGCTAACTTAGCTAATTGCAAGGCGGCATCTGGTGATAAAAGAATTAGCCAGCTTTATAGAGCCTTAATTCTACTCATAATTTCGTCATAGAGATCTCCGTCTGGAGCGACTCCTCCAGCGCCTCAAACCAGAAAGCCGCTGCAGTAGTTACAGGAATAATGCAGGCAATAGGTTTGGAGAAGGAACCTTGTTGAACAAAATTTTCTTAAGTAAACCTTCTAATTTTTTATCCATAGGATCTTTAAAAGCACAACTATCTTCATGTATGGTTGTGCGCTTAGCAAGTGAAGAAACAGCCCCCTCTACCTTAGGGACCGTCTGCCACGAGTCCCGCCTGGGGGTTCAGTTAATGGGGAACATTTTCTTAAAAAATAGGGGGGGGGGGGGGACAAAAGGGGACACCTGGTCTATCCCACTCCCTAGTAACAATATCCGCAACCCTTTTAGGGATCGGAAACGCATCAGTGTATAAAGGGACCTCTAGGTACTTATCCATTTTACACAACTTCTCTGGACCACCATAGGATCATAATCATCCAGAGTTGCTTAATACCTCCCTGAGCAATACGCGGAGGTGTTTCCAGTTTAAATTTAAATGCTAATGAATCTGACTCTGGCTGATGAGAAACCTTTCCTGAGTCGGAAATTTCTCCCACAGACATCAAATCCCTCACCCCCACTTCGGAGTGTTTGTGAGGGTACATCAGATAAGGCTAACCAAAGCTTCAGACTGCTCATAATCTGTTCTTAAAACAGAGCTATCGCGCTTTGCAGGAAAAACTGGCAGTTTAGATAGAAAGGGCCGCAAGGAATTGTCGCTAGGTTGTTGCAATGTAATAGGGGCAGACTCACTAGAGGTACTAGGCATCGCATGAGCGGGGCGTAACTGGTTGTGACACATGGGGAGAGGTAGTTGGACTATCCTCATTACCTTCAGTCTGAGAATCATCTAGGGCCACACTTTTAAGTGCAACAATATGATCTTTAAAGTGTATAGACATATTAGTGCAATTGGGGACACATTCTGAGAGGGGGTTTCCATCATGGCTTCTAAAACACATTGAACAAGGATTTTTCCTTAGTGTCAGACATGTTTAACAGACTAGTAGCATACACAAGCAGGCCGTAGAAAACACTTTAATCAAATAAAAAACACAATTTGAAAAAACTTTACTGTGCCTTTAAGAAATAAAAAGAGCACACAATTTTACAAAACAGTGAAAAATGCACCAATCCTTTTGAAATTTTCACAGTATGTACCTAAGACTTTAATATGATTGCACAGCAAGTTTCAGAACGATTAACCCCTTAATGCCCAAACCGGAGAAGCCTAAAGCCACAACCGGTTAATTAACTACAGCACCTTGCCACAGCTTAACGCTGTGGCCCTACCTTCCCTTAGGGATCAGTTTTGGGGGAATAAAGCTTCTTCTAGCCCTCAATCAGCAGCTGGACCATCCATGTGAAGCAGCATGAAACAGCCTTTCAATTTTAACTGCGGCATCTGAGGCGCGAAATTAGGCCCCTCCACTCCACTCGGAGTTGTGAGGCCTACAAAAAATCACTTCTAAATTTATGCCATGTGGATAATAACCCCAGTAAAACACTCCAAAGTGCTTAAAAAGGTGTCTCCAACGAGTATTTCTTAAATAAATATTCGATTGCCCTGCATTAGTGTCAACCAGCCTATTTAGCCCTGTCATGTAAGCATTCAATTCTATACTAAGTCTCAGAACATAGCTTACCCTCCCACATGGGGATCTTGTCAGTCTTCTAGCTTATCTCAGTCTTGTCTAGAAATAAATGACTGAACATACCTCATTTGCAGTCAAGCCTGCAAACTGTTCCCCCCAACTGAAGTTTTCTGGTACTCCTCAGTCCTTGTGTGGGAACAGCAGTGGATTTAGTGACAACATGCTAAAATCATTTTCCCTCTCAGCAGGAATTCTTCATCAATTTTCTGCTAGAGAGTAAATAGTACAAAACCGGTACCATTTAAAAATAACAATCTCTTGATTGAAGATATAAAACTACAAATCTAACCACCACATTCACTTTTACCCCTCCCTAGAGAGACCCTAGTTGCATATAGCCGGCAAAGAGAATGACTGGGGGGTGGGAGCTCGAGGGGGAGCTATATGGGACAGCTCCTGCTGTGTGCTCATTCTTTTGCCACTTCAATGTAGGGAATGAGAATATCCCACAAGTAAAGGGATGAAAGCCGTGGACTGGATACACCTTGCAAGAGAAATTGCATGCTCTATCTGAATGATGAAAGAAATTGGTTTCAGTATCCCTTTAAGGTAAATCACAGTAAAACCAACACAATAAGCAATGAAAGTACACTGCCAAGTTGCTGTTTTTTTACTGTACATCATTAAGCATTTTATATTACAATCTCAGTTTTTAATGTCTCTTTAAATACAATCTTCAGAACATAAATGTATGACTGCAAGTAAATATCTAGATATTTAAACATTATGAAATTACTTAAAACTATATGAAAAGATTAATTCCACACATGCCATGCATTGCTATGTATCATTTTAAGTAGAAAAAATATTTTGAACATTAGGAAATTATCACAAAACACTCAGGGCCAGATTACTAGTTGAGAAGTATTTAACATTCCCACTCGCGTGCTAACACCGCTAGAAGTAAGCTTTTGCGCACGTCAGGTAGCGCTCGTATTACAAGTTGAAAGTAAACTGTTTTCACTTGCATGCTAACCCTATGTGCGCAAAAAGCCGAAGTCAGTATATAGCAAACGCGTTAACGTATTCCCCCATAATAGTCAATGGAGCAAAAAATGTAACACACTACTCGCACGCAAACCAGATTGCATATTCTCAAGTTTGCTAACCCAACATGAAAATATTAATATTTCACATTCTGATGTTCTTCACATAGCAAAATATGTTCTATTTATTCATAAATACATATTTCTACGTATATCTGATTGTATTTTGTTACTTTATCTATATATATATATATATATATATACGTTGATTGGAGTAGCCGTGTTAGTCCAGAGATTTAGATATCAAAATAACAAGAGTATTGCATTGAGCAATGATACTTTTTTTATTGGACTAACTATACATTTATAAGTTGACAAACTTTCGGAAGAGTTCCTTCCTTTATCAAGTCTAAAGCATAAGTCAGTATTGCTTTAGACTTGATAAAGGAAGGAACTCTTCCGAAAGCTTCTCAACTTATAAATGTATAGTTAGTCCAATAAAAAAAGTATCATTGCTCAATGCAATACTCTTGTTATTTTGATATATATATATCAATCATTATATATATCTATTTATAAAAACATTGACCATATTCTGCTATGTGCAGAACACTGGAATGTTAAATATTTACAGTAAACACACAGCAAGTATAACACTTAATTAAAAAAATAAATAGTGCATACATATGCTTTTACATGTTTTCATCTACTTAACTGCAAAGGCTCCAGTGCACTTATATATATGTAGAAAGAAGATATATACACATATAAACACACACATTATATATATATATATATATATACAGGGAGTGCAGAATTATTAGGCAAGTTGTATTTTTGAGGATTAATTTTATTATTGAACAACAACCATGTTCTCAATGAACCCAAAAAACTCATTAATATCAAAGCTGAATAGTTTGGAAGTAGTTTTTAGTTTGTTTTTAGTTATAGCTATTTTAGGGGGATATCTGTGTGTGCAGGTGACTATTACTGTGCATAATTATTAGGCAACTTAACAAAAAACAAATTTATACCCATTTCAATTATTTATTTTTACCAGTGAAACCAATATAACATCTCAACATTCACAAATATACATTTCTGACATTCAAAAACAAAACAAAAACAAATCAGTGACCAATATAGCCACCTTTCTTTGCAAGGACACTCAAAAGCCTGCCATCCATGGATTCTGTCAGTGTTTTGATCTGTTCACCATCAACATTGCGTGCAGCAGCAACCACAGCCTCCCAGACACTGTTCAGAGAGGTGTACTGTTTTCCCTCCTTGTAAATCTCACATTTGATGATGGACCACAGGTTCTCAATGGGGTTCAGATCAGGTGAACAAGGAGGCCATGTCATTAGATTTTCTTCTTTTATACCCTTTCTTGCCAGCCACGCTGTGGAGTACTTGGACGCGTGTGATGGAGCATTGTCCTGCATGAAAATCATGTTTTTCTTGAAGGATGCAGACTTCTTCCTGTACCACTGCTTGAAGAAGGTGTCTTCCAGAAACTGGCAGTAGGACTGGGAGTTGAGCTTGACTCCATCCTCAACCCGAAAAGGCCCCACAAGCTCATCTTTGATGATACCAGCCCAAACCAGTACTCCACCTCCACCTTGCTGGCGTCTGAGTCGGACTGGAGCTCTCTGCCCTTTACCAATCCAGCCACGGGCCCATCCATCTGGCCCATCAAGACTCACTCTCATTTCATCAGTCCATAAAACCTTAGAAAAATCAGTCTTGAGATATTTCTTGGCCCAGTCTTGACGTTTCAGCTTGTGTGTCTTGTTCAGTGGTGGTCGTCTTTCAGCCTTTCCTTACCTTGGCCATGTCTCTGAGTATTTGCACACCTTGTGCTTTTGGGCACTCCAGTGATGTTGCAAATGTCTGAAATATGGCCAAACTGGTGGCAAGTGGCATCTTGGCAGCTGCACGCTTGACTTTTCTCAGTTCATGGGCAGTTATTTTGCGCCTTGGTTTTTCCACACGCTTCTTGCGACCCTGTTGACTATTTTGAATGAAACGCTTGATTGCTTTGCAATTTTAAGAGTGCTGCATCCCTCTGCAAGATATCTCACTATTTTTGACTTTTCTGAGCCTGTCAAGTCCTTCTTTTGACCCATTTTGCCAAAGGAAAGGAAGTTGCCTAATAATTATGCACACCTGATATAGGGTGTTGATGTCATTAGACCACACCCCTTCTCATTACAGAGATGCACATCACCTAATATGCTTAATTGGTAGTAGGCTTTCGAGCCTATACAGCTTGGAGTAAGACAACATGCATAAAGAGGATGATGTGGTCAAAATACTAATTTGCCTAATAATTCTGCACTCCCTGTATATATATATATATATATATATATATATATATATACACATACACACACAGTATCTCACAAAGTGAGTACAACCATCACATTTTTGTAAATATTTTATTATATCTTTTCATGTGACAACACTGAAGAAATGAGACTTTGCTACAATGTAAAGTAGGGAGTGTACAGCCTGTATAACAGTGTAAATGTGCTGTCTCCTCAAAATAACTCAACACACAGCCATTAATGTCTAAACCGTTGGCAACAAAAGTGAGTACACCCCTAAGTGGAAATTTCCAAATTGGGCCCAAAGTGTCAATATTTTGTGTGGCCACCATTATTTGCCAGCACTGCCTTAACCCTCTTGAGCATGGAGTTCACCAGAGCTTCACAGGTTGCCACTGGAGTCCTCTTCCACTCCTCCATGACGAAATCACAGAGCTGGTGGATGTTAGAAACCTTGCGCTCCCCCACCTTCCGTTTGAGGATGCCCCACAGATGCTCAATAGGGTTTAGGTCTGGAGACATGCTTGGTCAGTCCATCACCTTTACCCTCAGCTTCTTAAGTAAGGCAGTGGTCGTCTTAGAGGTGTGTTTGGGGTCGTTATCATGTTGGAATACTACCCTGTGGCCCAGTCTCCGAAGGGAGGGGATCATGCTCTGCTTCAGTATGTCACAGTACATGTTGGCAACCATTCATGGTTGCCTTAATAAACTGTAGCTCCCCAGTGCCGGCAGCACTCATGCAGGCCCAGACCATGACACTCCCACCACCATGCTTGACTGTAGGCAAGACACACTTGTCTTTGAACTCCTCACCTGGTTGCTGCCACACACACTTGACAACATTTGAACCAAATAAGTTTATCTTGGTCTCATCGGATCACAGGACATGGTTCCAGTGATCCATGTCCTTAGTCTGCTTGTCTTCAGCAAACTGTTTGCAGGCTTTCTTTTGCAGCATCTTTAGAAAAAGGCTTCCTTCTGGGATGACAGCTATGCAGACCAATATGATGCAGTGTGTGGGGTATGGTCTGAACACTGACAGGCTGACTCACCACCCCTTCAACCTCTGCAGCAATGCTGGCAGCACTCATACGTCTATTTCCCAATGACAACCTCTGGATATGAAGCTGAACACGTGCACTCAACTTCTTTGGTCGACCATGGCGAGGCCTGTTCTGAGTGGAACCTGTCCTGTGAAAGCACTGTATGGTCTTGCCCACCGTGCTGCAGCTCACTTTCAGGTTCTTGGCAATCTTCTTATAGCCTAGGCCATCTTTATGTAGAGCAACAATTCTTTTTTTCAGATCATCAGAGAGGTGCCATGTTGAACTTCCAGTGACCAGTATGAGAGAGTGTAAGAGCAATAACACCAAATTTAACACACCTGCTCCCCATTCACACCTGAGACCTTGTAACACTAACAAGTCACATGACACCGGGGAGGGAAAATGGCTAATTTGGACATTTCCACTTAGGGCACAATTTGGACATTTCCACTTAGGGGTGTACTCACTTATGTTGCCAACGGTTTAGACATTAATGGCTGTGTGTTGAGTTATTTTGAGGGGACAGCAAATGTGCACTGTTATACAGTCTGTACACTCACTACTTTACATTGTAGCAAAGTGTAATATCTTCAGTGTTGTCTCATGAAAATATATAATAAAATATTTACAAAAATGTGAGGGGTGTACTCACTTTTGTGAGATACTGTATATACATACACACATACATACACATATCTTTAGACATGTATATATCTATATGTTAAAGCCTTTGCCTGATACCTCATATCTGTGAGCCCTTATAACTTTTTTGTGCAATTTTTTTTTTAAGATAATTTTTATTAGATATCGTTATTATGCGTGTAAATGTTTTTTTGATGTGTTTTGCGAAACAGTTAATCAGAGCTCTAAGGATGCGTTATTCCAACACTCGTTAACATCAATTGCGGTCAATCGATTGCGTATATTTAAAACAAATGCAGATTTTATACCACCTTTTGTGAAGCTTTCAAAACTTGGGGAGAGTCTTGTGGAGCGAGGCAGAGATTTCCCCAGGATGGGAGCCAGTCTGGAGAAGTCTTGTAAACAGGAATGTGAGGAGGTAACAAGAGAGGAGGAGAGTAGGAGATAGTGGGCAGAGCGAAGGGGTCGGGAGGGAGAGTATCTGGAGACAAGGTCTGAGATGTAGGGGGGAGCAGTGCAGTTGAGTGCTTTGTATGCCAGAGTGAGAGTTTTGTGATTAAGCCTGGAGGCAAGAGGAAGCCAGTGAAGGGATTTGCAGAGAGGTGCAGCAGATGAAGAACGATGTGTAAGGAAGATGAGCCTAGCAGAGGCATTCATTATGGATTGTAAAGGAGCTAGGCGGCAGCTAGGGAGACCAGAGAGGATGGAGTTGCAGTAATCAAGGCGGAAAAGAAGAGAAGTTGGGGTGGAGATTTTTGAAGAAGGGGGAAAATAAGGAGCTCCGTTTTGGAGAGATTTAGCTTAAGGTAGTGAGAGAGGACATCCAAGATGAGATATGAGAAAGACACGATTAGTGACACGGGTTTTGCAAGGATGAAGATAGGTCTGGTGCATAGAGGTTAGATTTGGGTGTCATCGGCAATACAAATTGTATTGAAACCCATGGACTTTTATTAAGGAACCTAAAGATGGATATGTAGATTGAGAAGAAAAGGGGACCAAGGACAGAGCCTTGCGGTACCTCCAAACAGAAAGTGGTAACGGGGGCAGAGGATGCCCAAAGAAGGCTACACTAAAGGTACAGATAGACAGATAGGAAAGGAACCACAAGAGAACTGTGTCGCAAATGCCGAAGGATTGGAGGGTTTGGAGCAAGAGAGCGTGGTCCGACAGTATCAAAGGTTGCAGACGGATCAAGGGAGGATAAGCAGAGAGAAATGGCCTTTGGATTTTGTGTAAGTAGGGTCGTTGGCCAAGATTGTCAAGGACCGATGTAAGGGTGGAGTTTATAGTGGCAGATAGATTCATCAGGGGCAGGAAAAGGAGGGGGATGGAAGAGAGGAAAGGTTCAAGATAGCTAGCGAGCTGTTTTCTGATCTAATGACCTTTGATGCTTCTGTTAAGTTTTGGTGTGAGGGGTAGAAGGAGGGAGAGTTATAGGGAGGGATTGATGTTACAAGTGAGGAGCATGATGATCCGAAAGAGGAAAAGGGGGGAGTTGTGAAGCTTGAGATAGTGCATCGATAGCTGAAAATCAGATTGGCAGTGGGGTTGTCAACAGGGAGGTTGAAGTGTCCAAGAATGAGGGCAGGGGTGTCTGCGGAAAGGAAATAAGGTAGTCAGGCAGCAAAGTGATCTAGAAATAAAGTTGATGTGCAAGGGGGGCGGTATATGACTGCAAGACGTATAGAGAGGGAAGAGAATAAGCGAATCGTGTGTGTTTCGAATGAAGAAAATGTGAGGAAAGAGAAAGGCTGTATTTGTTGAAAGGTGCAACGAGAGGAAAGTAAAATACCAACACCGCCTCTTTGTCTATTATCAGACCTAGGAGTGTGACTGAAGTGAAGACCCCCATAATAATAAAATAATTTATTGTACCTCATGTATATCACTGCAGAATTTGTTGGCATATTACAACTAAAAATGATAACAATAATACCTGAATTCATTAATTTCCAAAGCTGGTCTACAAGAGCTTCGTTACACAAAGGGGACTCCAAGTTCTTGGTAAAAGGGGGATTCTTTGTCAACATGTAGAAGATCTTGTGCCTATAAAAACAAAACATATCTAATAAACAAAAAAAAGGAACATTTAGATTTCAAAACTTAAGTAGCTGTCAAGATATTTGTGCTGGAGTCTAAAACTAACAGTATAAGACAGAAAGAAACAAAAGGTCGTGACTCTGTGTTGCAAAAAAAGATGACAGATTGAAAATAGTAAGTATCACATAAACAGGCACAAACAGATAAAGTTAATGCACAGCAAACAAAACACACCCAATAATATGCAACAAGAATCCTCATTCCTGATGCTGAACTTGCAAAACCTATCTAGGTTGTAATCAGTTTTGGACAATATCTCCTTTAAAACCTCCTTGACATTTCTACATAAAAGTGTACACCCCCCCACCCCCCAGTTGTGTGTTTGTTAGTGCTCAATTGACCTGTAGCTTTTACAAATAAGAGCTGTGCATTCAAAATCAAACATTTGAACTGCAGGTCTTAAACACTGTGACCTTGTCTTACCAATAGGCTATACATACAATTTCCAAGATGTGACTCGCAAAATACATGCAAAGATTTTTGTTTACAGAACATGTAGCAGATGTGAAAGGAAAAGGTTTATGCCAGTTTTCAAATAACACAGTAATTAAAAAAAAAAAAAAGTCCCAAAAATATTAGTTCTACCTGAATATATAGATAGAGGGAGGGGTCGAAAAACAACCAATTTTAGAGGGAGAGCATGCAAAATAAGTCAATTTGCATTTGGAATCACTTTAATTTCAAGGAAGTATGCCTGCCTCAATAATTGTAATAAAAAAGTAACAAATTAATACTGTTGAAACATTAGATTTAATTTTTTTATACTATAGAAAACTGGTTTAGCGTTATGACAATGCAGAGTTGCAAACTGCTAATTATCAAGCACTGGTAATGAACAAGATTATTATACTTAAAACTTTATAACACTGGCACTATTGAGCAGATTTTCACCAAAATACTAAATCAAAACATATTCTGCCCTATATATTCTCAAGTGATGCTCAGATAAACAACAGTCCCAGGTTTTCTGAGCAAGAAAAACTGTTCAAATACTAGAATGGAATTAAAAACAAGACTGTCATGACTGGGCCCTGACATGATCCCTAAATACCCCCTAAGCAAACAGGCTGGCATCTGCGATGATAACAGTATGATCCCTAAATACCCCCTAAGCAAACAGGCTGGCATCTGCGGTGTTAACAGTATGATTCCTAAATACCCCCTAAGCAAACAGGCTGGCATCTGCAGTGATAACAGCATGACCACTAAATACCCCCTAAGCAAACAGGCTGGCATCTGCAGTGTTAACAGTATGATCCCTAAATACCCCCTAAGCAAACAGGCTGGCATCTGCGATGATAACAGTATGATCCCTAAATACCCCCTAAGCAAACAGGCTGGCATCTGCAGTGTTAACAGTATGATCCCTAAATACCCCCTAAGCAAACAGGCTGGCATCTGCGATGATAACAGTATGATCCCTAAATACCCCCTAAGCAAACAGGCTGGCATCTGCGATGATAACAGTATGATCCCTAAATACCCCATAAGCAAACAGGCTGGCATCTGCAGTGTTAACAGTATGATTCCTAAATACCCCTAAGCAAACAGGCTGGCATCTGCGGTGTTAACAGTATGATTCCTAAATACCCCTAAGCAAACAGGCTGGCATCTGCAGTGATAACAGCATGACCACTAAATATCCCCTAAGCAAACAGACTGGCATCTGCGATGATAACATCATGACCACTAAATATCCCCTAAACAAACAGACTGGCAACTGCAGTGATAACAGCATGACCACTAAATATCCCCTAAGCAAACAGGCTGGCATCTGCAGTGATAACAGCATGACCACTAAATATCCCCTAAGCAAACAGGCTGGCATCTGCAGTGATAACAGCATGACCACTAAATATCCCCTAAGCAAACAGGCTGGCATCTGCAGTGATAACAGCATGACCACTAAATATCCCCTAAGCAAACAGGGCTGGCATCTGCAGTGATAACAGCAATGACCACTAAATATCCCCTAAGCAAACAGGCTGGCATCCGCAGTGATAACAGATATCATAAAAAAAGACAAGAAGGGTGCTCCCTAGTGTAGCCAATACGATTTAAAATGCACTCTAAAAAAGATAGAACAATGGATACTCACATCATCCCAAAGGGCAGAGATATGCCTAGGAGAACGGGCTGAGAATTCAGTGTCCCAGCGCACTGCAATATGCTGCGGGGCTGCTCCTTTTCGATTACCAAAAGAGGTACGATGATCTAAAAGAAAGCAAATAGAAAAGGGCGCCTCCTAGTGCAGATAAACCAAACAAATGTGGCCCCAGAATCAGTTCCGCTTTTGTTTGGTTTATCTGCACTAGGAGGCGCCCTTTTCTATTTGCTTTCTTTTAGTGATAACAGTATGATCCCTAAATACCCCCTAAGCAAACAGACTAGGCAACTGCAGTGATATCAGGTATGATCCCTAAATACCCCCTAAGCAAACAGACTGGCAACTGCAGTGATATCAGTATGATCCCTAAATACCCCCTAAGCAAACAGACTGGCAACTGCAGTGATATCAGTATGATCCCTAAATACCCCCTAAGCAAACAGGCTGGCAACTGCAGTGATATCAGTATGATCCCTAAATAACCCCTAAGCAAACAGACTGGCAACTGCAGTGATATCAGTAGGATCCCTAAATACCCCCTAAGCAAACAGGCTGGCAACTGCAGTTATATCAGTATGATCCCTAAATACCCCCTAAGCAAACAGACTGGCAACTGCAGTGATATCAGTAGGATCCCTAAATACCCCCTAAGCAAACAGGCTGGCAACTGAAGTTATATCAGTATGATCCCTAAATACCCCCTAAGCAAACAGACTGGCAACTGCAGTGATAACAGTATGATCCCTAAATACCCCCTAAGCAAACAGACTGGCAACTGCAGTGATATCAGTATGATCCCTAAATACCCCCTAAGCAAACAGACTGGCAACTGCAGCGATAACAGTATGATCCCTAAATACCCCCTAAGCAAACAGACTGGCAACTGCAGTGATATCAGTATGATCCCTAAATACCCCCTAAGCAAACAGACTGGCAACTGCAGTGATATCAGTATGATCCCTAAATACCCCCTAAGCAAACAGGCTGGCAACTGCAGTTATATCAGTAGGATCCCTAAATACCCCCTAAGCAAAAAGACTGGCAACTGCAGTGATATCAGTATGATCCCTAAATACCCCCTAAGCAAACAGGCTGGCAACTGCAGTTATATCAGTAAACTTGGACAACAGAAAACTACTCCAAAGGGACTAAGTCTTTCACCAAATTAATTTATTTGAATAAACCATTGGTACAAATCTCTGAAAAGTAGACATGTGCAACGCTAAAAATGTAGTTTCGTTTTCATTAGTTAAATAAATAATTTTGTTTCAACAAATTAGTTTAGTTAAGTTTTAAAAAAAAAATTGTTTCGGCAAATTAGTTATGTTCGGATCCGTTCGTTATTTCGAATCCATTCTTTAATATATTCTAAATTTAGAATAGAATAATGCATACGAATAAAGAATGGATCCGAAAAAAACGAAAGGATCCGAAAAAACAATTTAACTTAACATAACTAATATGCCGCTGATTGGCGAAACAAAATGATCTAAAACCGCCGCCACCCACATTGCCGACACTAAATAAACCTATTAACCCTTAAACCACCCTCCTAAAGCGCAGTTCCCCAACACTAACTAAAACACTAAATAAACCTATTAACCCCTAAATCGCCGTTCCCAAACATCGCCAACACTAACTAAACCTATTAACCCCTAAACCGCAGTTCCCCGACACAAACTAAACCTATTAACCCCTAAACTGCAGCTCCCCAACAATAACTAAACCGATTAACCCCTAAACTGCAGTTCCCCGACATCGCCAACACTAACTAAAACACTAAACTATACCTATTAACCCCTAAACCGCCGTACACCCACATCGCTAAAACTAACTAAACCTATTAACCCCTAAACCACCGCCCCCACATCGCAACAACCTAAATTAAACTATATTAACCCCTAAACCTAATACCTCCTAACTAAATAGACCTAAATTAAAGTTACAATTATTAAATAACTACCTACCTGTGAAATAAAAATCAAACCTAAGCTAGCTACAATATAACTATTTACCAACTACCTAGTTAAAATTATTACAAACTTACCTGTTTAATAAAACCTAAGCTTCCACTAATAAAACCTAACATTACTAAAAATAAAAAAAACCTAAGATTACTAAAAAATTAAAACTACAATTACAAAAAATAATAAACACAAAAAAAAACTACCATTACAAAAAAATAACAAACGAAATTATCCAAAACAATAAAAATTATTCCTATTCTAATACCCCGTTTAAAAAAAACCAAAAAAAAACATCCCAAAATAAAAAAAACCAATCTATAGTAAACTACCAAGGGCCCTTAAAAGGGCCTTTTGTAGAGCATTGCCCTAAAGATAACAGTTCTTTTGCAAAAAAATAAAAACAAACACCCCATAACATTACAAACCACCCCCCCCCCCAAAATAAAAAAAAACCTAATCTACCCATTGCCCCGAAAAGGACATTTGTATGGACATTGCCCTTAAAAGGGCATTCAGCTCTTTTACTGCCCATTAAAATAAAAAAGCCCTAATCTAAAAACAAAACAAAAAACTTAAATTATGCTTACCTAATAATTTTCTTTTCTTCAGATGGAAAGATTTCTCAGCTGCATTCATTACTTTTGGGAATTCAGAACCTGGCCACCAGGAGGAGGCAGACACTCCAGTCAAAGGCTTGAATATTCCTCCCACTTCCATCATCCCCCAGTCATTCTGCCGAGGAACAAGGAACAGTAGAAGAAACATCAGGGTGAAAAGGTGCCATTAGAATAAAATAAAGACGCCCCAAATAAAAAATATGGGTGGGGAGCTGTGGACTCTTTCCACCTGAAGAAAAGAAAATTATCAGGTAAAGTAAATTTGAGGTTTTCTTCATATAATTGGAAAGAGTCCACAGCTGCAACTCATTACTTTTGGGGAAAACAATACCCAAGCTATAGAGGACACTGAATGCTTAAAACGGGGGAGAGGGTACATTAGGTGGACCATTCTGAAGGCAGCAAGGCCTGAAAACCACTACCCAACAATACCCCTGCTTTGTCCGAAGGCCGAGAACATAGAAAAGAAAAAGGCCCCCAAGGACACTGGGCCACATATAGTTCAGAAAACCTAAGCTAGAAACCGCAAATCAGACTCAACTGAGCCAACAAGCCTCCCAGGAGGGACACCAGACGCCCAGTTGTCGGTCCCCGACCACACATCCCCTACTAAAGAAGGGAACACCAGCCGACACTCCCAACAACTAAAGACCAAGTCCTCAAAATGACAGAACTCCGAATAGAAGTATTTAGAGGCAAAAACGGGTAGGCAGACCCAGACGAAGCACCCATGGGTCAAAAAACCCCCAGCCATCTTAGGATGAGCACAGAAGAAAAATACTTGGCTGAGAAGTAAAAAGCGGCCAAAAAAGGTAACAGATTGTAAAATCTCCCAGACAGGAGGGTCCACTCTAAGTCAACCCAGCCGCTAGACCTACACATAGGTCTTGAAAAAAAGGGAGAAGCACAGAACCTCAACAAGGCCCTCTGCACCCCCAACCCGAATATAACCAACAGGTCCCCAGAACCCACTACCAGCTGGCCAGGCCCAAGCATCGGGCAGGTCTGAAAACAGGGGAACATCAAAAACCCCAACACCAGCTCAAACTGGCGGAAGAATGCCTGCATACCCTTCGATTGACCAACAAGCTGACCAAGGAAAACCATACCTTAGAACGTAAGGGCAAGGCCTTAGCTTACAGAAAACCAGGCCAATTGACCAGATCAACTAGCCAGACCATTAGGTCATAGGTCCAAGTTCCCTGGAACTGAGGACCCAAAATCAGAACCTGGGGTCCTAACCAACAGGCAACAATCTGCAACGTGGTCCACAAGGACATAGCGGGAGCCTCCGCAACCGGAAGCAACCAGAGCAACGATAGAGCCCCCAATTTGTTTAAAACAAACACATTCCCGGAAAATCAAAACCTTGTCTGATATAAAAAACAGACCAACCGGGGAATATTACTCAAAAACTAGATGCCTGGAGAACCGGCCCATCCCAGAGAACGGGAACAAAACTCACTCATAATCTCAACCCAAGGGAAGAGAAGAGTCCTTGCAAGAGTCCCACACTCCCAGAGAGAGCTAAAGTACGACAGAGTCGCACAAGACCCCAGAGCCCTAAAAGGCGTACCAAACACCCCAGAGAAACATCGAGTACAAACCCCCGAAAAGGGACAGAACAAGGCTAGTCTTCATAATCTCCTCCGGACCCCAAGAGAGCACATCCAAGGAACATGATGCAGGGCATCCCATTGTAGAAAACCCCTAAGCAAAGCTTGGAAAAGGAGACAACGCAGCCCATCGTCCCAGGAATGGAACGACTAACTCAGTACAAGCCGCAAGAAAAATGGACAAAGTCCTAAAGTCTCAACTCAAGGGAAGAGATCAACAGGAACAGTCCAAGAAAGGACACCCCAAGGATTAACCCCAAGGGCAAACCGCGTGGAAACCGGCAGCAAAAGAAACCAAGTCCTACATCCTCTAACCCACATGGGAGAGAAACACTCCAGTCCCGACAGGATGTCGACTGCAACCGAGAGAGTCGTAGCGGAACCTTAAAATATGAGTGTACCGGTAAAGTACTGCAAAGCCCTTTTAAGGGACTCAAGGTGCTGCTCATTTTATCAACCTTGAAAGGAGGAAAGGCCGAGTAGACCTTGCCGGGGATCTAAACTGCGACCCTCGGTTTGCTACAGTACAGAGTCGCCACTGAGCATTAGAACGCTGAGCTAGCTGTCCTGCTAGCTCCAGACGCTGAAACCTGTAAGAATAACAAGTGAACCATGCAGAGCACTTTGCACCAAAACCGGACCAACCCAGGCCTAACAGGCGGCCACGTGACTGAAGTTAACAGAACCTAATCAGGACCAGCCTGAAACCAGGGCAAATCGCTGCCAAGGCCGCATAAAAATCTCCCTGAACGGGGGAGAGGCAAAAGACCGTCAACATAGGACTAAACACGGTCCTAGACCAACTTCCTCAGAAGTAACATAGTGATCAAATATCATGAGTATCTGGGGGCGTGTCCTACCGCGCCATGTGCAGGTTGCACATGCTAGAGGCTCCTGATTTTAGACTAACAATCTGCCAGTTAGAGCACTGATTTGACCATCTATTCCTCCTTTGGACTACTTTGGACCCTCTAAAACGGTTTGAAATAGATAGAATGGCAGTTCTTGCTTTACCAAGAACGCTCTCTTTTGGAGCTTTAAAGGCGAAATGGCTGTGAGACCTTGAGTTGCGGCCTGCCCTGCACACAGTCAAACAACATTCAACAACCCCCCCCTTGACCCGCTGGGTAAAGCGGGTTACATTTGTTCCACCTCACCTACCTACATAACTACACGGTTCACTATCATCCTTGTAGGCCATGGAGTTACCTAGTAAGAAGTGGCAAGTTTTACTCAGCGAACTAAAGCAGAAAATGGACAGCTGTTATGAAGATCTCAAAATGGCGCTGAGAGCCCCTCAGGACATGGCGACTGACTGTCAGCAGCGGCAGGGAGGACACCTCACGCTTCAGCACGGCAGTCCCCGAAAGTAAGCTCTGTTGAGACAGACTGTGCTAATTGCCCAGAGAAGGCTGGGCAGGCAGTGCAGAACCTTTGCTTGATTCCTGCTACGGCCGAGAGGGATGCGGCCGATCCCTCGGAGCGCAACTATGTCAGCTTACAGCAGCGGATGGTGTTTGCATCTCAAGCCAATGAAGGGGGAACTTTTTTGAAACCTACAGCTGCAAGAGTATCAGTACAGCGGAGATCACTGAAAGTTTCCTATTTCTCTCAGATGCCGGAAAGCTTTGAATCCCGTGCCATCTTCTTCAATATGGGCTGCCCCCTTCCTAGCAGAGCCAGAGATTAAATATTCACTGCCTCTTTCACATCCTTTACGGTACTCTGAGCACAGGACTGAGAGCCCCACAAAGACCTGGAGTTGGGTAAGACACTCAGACTCTTAGCCTATTAGTAGACAGGTAGCTAGTACTCTATGTAATAAGTTGACTCACGCTTATCTACTGTGAGCCTATGCTGAAGCTACCTGATTATGAGACTCCCCCAGAAGATCTACCAAAGAGGCGGTTGGCTTTCTCGCCCCTATAATAGTATCTCAGGCATGAAGATGACTATGTCAGAATCTAGGGGGCCACTAAGACTATATATTTTGTTTGTTTTTTCTAGTTGTGTTTTCCTAGAATCGGAGTGCTACAACTAGGAGTCCTGTTGTGAATGAGAGCGTGCTCGGTGTGGACGCAGCACTCTGGGACCTGTGGGACTCTTATTTTTGTGTTGCAGTGATACAAAGGCTGGGACAAAAAATGTTTCCTTTATCCTTAATGTGAACTCAACCTGATGTTATATTTGTTTATATTGGTCTATTGTGTGAGATCTAGTGCATAGAGTGTCCTTTGGATTTCTGTTATATGTTAGCTGATAACCAGGAAGATGATATAGGGTTTTGGAGGCATTGTCTAATGTGGGGACTGTGAGTGTAAAAACTCCTGAAAGGGGGTAGCTGCAGGTCCCTGCTTTGGATAAATACTGACAAGCAAGCAAAGATTCTGTAAGGGTCCATCTCTAAAATGGACTTTGGTATACGAATAACGTTTGCATGCCTCATACCCCTGTATGCCATTCTAAAAATACTGCTTAAGGTCACCAGATTTAGTCAAATATCATCCTCCCAATCTGTGTTATGATATTGTTAGATTGCCAATATATTAGCGGAAGGGTCACACAGTATCTTATAGTTTACAGCCACAGATTATTTCATCTATGTTCAGATCTCACTCCTAAAGGACCAATTGCCTGCACAGGATATATTTTTCACCTTAAGTGGGACTCCCAAATACCCCAAATATATCATCAGGTACACCACTCCTTATCATGGCGGATAATACCCCAAGTCCTCTCTACACATTAAGCTTAGCAGTACATCCTAGGTTAAATCTTAGGACGCTTATGGTATGGGGAATGTATCAGACAGTATCGCCATCATAGGCACAAAATAAATTATTCTCTAGCCTGAGTATTTTAGCCTGGTGATTGTTTCAATTACACCTAGGTCATGAAATAGCACTCTATACTCCCAAGGGTAACTATAAACCAATATATATGTGAGATCTTAGATACCTATCCCCAACTATGGGACAAATCAGGTAAAATCCCTAAAGCTTACAAACCCTCTAGCTGGGGCTGAATGCATAGAGGAGGCAACCTAACTTGTTCATAGAGCCCTCTACAGTTTTATATTACTTCCTTTTCTCTAAGTTGAGAAACACTGGTACTCCATGGTTAGAACTATCAACCCTGCGGTGTTTAGGTTGTGGGTGGTTGGTTGGTTGGTGTTTGCAGATAGACTAAGTGGTGCTCACACCCGCTGAATATTTACCAATCTTACCTTTTGCATGATAAGCACTTGGGTCCTATAAATGGCCCACAATATTATTTTTCTTTTATATATCATAAGGCAAGAAGTGGCCGCAGAGATGACTATCTCAGCATTGTAATTGCCTGTATCCTGGTGGTCCATGAGTGACCAACCACCTAGTACATACCAATATGATCCTTCTAAAAGTAAAATGGAGATTTGAGATGCTGTTTAATTGTATCTTTATGTTATTGATCTATGAGCAAGCTGTTAATGTGACTTGTTCTGTTTCGCAAAATCCCAATAAAAACTTTATAAACAAAAAAAAAAATATTGTGAGTATCGATTCTAGAATTTTTTTTCCAAGGAAAATATAACTAACATGATCTTTAACGTGAAAATATCATCCTAACCGGATAAAATAAAAGAAGGGTATTGCCTAAGAACAACCATGTCAGCCCAACAGGGACCCCTGTTCTTTCCAAGCTCAAAAACTGGGACGATACTCTACCAACAAGGACTCTAAAAAGATTACGGGACATCCCCTTAATCTTAATAGCTGAAGGCTATTCAGAAGAAGACTGGAGGAGTCTCCGGACCCATCCACGACGGGCTCTGCTACTGGACACTCCAAAATTTGTTGGGCCCTCAATAAGACCCAAAGGCGCCCCAGTCTATAATCAAAAAGCCACAGCATACCCCCGCTGGAGCAAAAGGCGCCTCCGGCCCGAAGGCTGACCCACTGTAGGGGACTCAGGGAAAGTCATTCCCCCTAGAGAGCTGACAGGGGCCCCATGATTATTTAGTTATGGTGCTTGATTCGGAATTCGGATTTCATTTGGATCTCCTGAAACGGCATCAAAATTTGGACGAAATCGAAATTCTCTCCCGAAACAAATAGCACATATCTAATAGAAAATTAATCGCACTCGAACTAAGAAACGTTGCTGCTGTGGTAAAGATCCCTATTGCTATCCACTGCCAAATAAAACAGTAACAAGGGGGGAAACTGTGTAGTTTTGATTTTCCTGATAGCAAGGAATTGTTCTGGATATTCTATTGTTTTAAAGTGAGAGAAAAAACCTTCAGACCTATCAATGTCTAGAATACCATCCCAGAAACAAAAAACAGAATGGCAGAAGAGATATAATGAATTCATTTAAAAAACTCTTAAAGGGATATGAAACCCAAACATTTTCTTTTGCGATTCAGACAGAACATCAAACATTTAACATAAAACATTTTTCCCAATTTACTTTGATTATCAAATTTGCTTCGTTCCCATTTTATATTCTTTGTTGAAGAGATACCTACAAGTTTCAAAGGTTAAAGCACCAGGACTGGCTCCTGAGACACAGAGTGGTGATCTATGAGAAACAACACTGTGTATGAGTAACTTTAATGGGGGACCATTCAGAGACTTTGCAATTATCATTCAGTGTTCCACTTCCTGTTTATTAAGAATCACTGAGCACTAAGTAAGGGCCCATTCAGTAACTGAAAGAAATAGCTGCTTCTTATATTACCCTCTGTAAGATCAGCCCTGTTGGTTTGCCAGTTTTTGACCCACCATCTGGCTAGCACTGTCGTTAAACCCCACAAAGGGGCCTCTTACAGTTTTATGAGCCTTTTGAAATATATGTTCCCCTACAAAAATATAGAAAGCCATAGGGTGTTGTAATTTAGAGTTCAGGAGTGTGCACGTGTCATAGTACTCTATGGCAGCAGTGTTTTGCAAACATTGTATAACAAAGCTGCAAATAATGTTGCAAAACACTGCTGCCATAGAGTACTCAACGATACTGCACACTCCTGAGCTCTTATGAGTCTACCAAGTTTTCCTCTTCAATAAATGAGGCATAAGGGAACAAAGCGAAGTTTGGTAACAGAAGAAAATTGTAATGTTGATTTAAAATAAGCTTGCTTTATTTTAAACCATGAGAGTTTTCATTTTGACTTTACTGTCCCTTTAATGTTAGAACAATATTGTGTTATACAAAAAAAAGAAGACATTTCAAACAAAAAGCTAGCTTATTACTCAGCATAAATGCAGTGCTTTATATTATAGAATAAGCACTTTTCATTTAGTCCTGCTGCTACAGAAGATGCATGTCCTAAAAGGGGATAATTAAGTAAAAATAGTTTGCATATAAAAATGTTTAAAAAATTGCTGGCAAGTATTTTAACATAGTTTTCAAAAATTAAGCTAAATTAATTACATAGCCATTACTGTCTGGAGGTAGTCCTGCTCCACTCCCCCTATCAGTGTTTCGACACAGGCATTGTATTTCAACTGAGTTCTAGGCATGCTCCAGCGATAATCACTGTGCACTTTTGCATTCTACCAAAACAACAAGTAGATATAGATACAGCCACAGAAGGAAATGTGTTAGAGCTGTACAATCAGGAAAATAAAAGAAGGGTTAATGGCGAGGCACTGCAAGTATACATTTGCAGATAAGGTAATTAAAGCACATATTATATTTTGGTCTCTATCCCAACTTTATTTGTGTCCATTTAAAACACTGAAGAAGACAAAAGCTATGAGGCAGGGACCTAGCAGTGCTAACAAATAACAACTTCTGATAAATATACAAAGGTGCACAGCCAAATGCATGTAAAGAAGTTCAGGAAAAAGTAGAAGAAAATTAGCAGCGCCCTCTAGTGAAAGAAATAGGTTTATATTATAGAGCAGCTTAGCTAAACTGTTGGGGAGTTATGACAATTAACAGTTCAGCTACAAAAAGATGAAGTACGTGATGGTTTGTACAGTATAGAAACGGAGGGAAACCTGTGCATGACACACAGATTTAGATTAGGGGTGTCTGACACAAGACAACTGTTATGGATTATAAGATTTATACTGATAATGATGGAAGTGTTAAGAGGTGCAGGCCTGTATATAAGGGAGAGTTATTTTATGAAATCTAAATAGGCAAGTTACTAAGCGCCATACATTTGGAAAGCAATTTTGGGGCAGCTCTGTGCCTGAAACGACTGTTGCAGTTTACGTCACAGAACAGAGAATGGTCAGACCTTTTGCTTTTCTAAAAAACTGCATTTCCAATTTAGATTAAAAACTCTTGCCAATATTAAAGAGATATTCTAGCCAAAATTGGAACCTATATGGATGCATTACCGTTTTGAATATAATTATTTTTTGTAATATACATGTATTAGCAAAAATGCTTCTAATAAAAACTATAGCTGCTTCAAAAGGTGTATTTAAGTATGCACTGTGCACCAGCATTTTAAACACAGCACTTGCTCAGAGAGCCTAAGGTGTTTGCACCATCTAGGTAATGACTCAATTTGTTAATTGCGGACATGATACAAGTCCCACTGGTTCTTAGAGCAGCTGCAGTATTGAAAATGCTGGTGCACTGAGAATATCTAGATATGCTTCACATGCACGTGCAGAGAAAAATGTTAACACACTAAAACAGTTATAACTTTTACCAGAAACATTTTTGCCAATATATGTTTGATGCAGATATGTTTGTATTCAAAGATGTAATTCATCAATGTACATTTAAAACACTGTAATGTCACTAAACCCTTTAATAACCGCGAGGACGTGCTAGGTAAGTCTTACAAAATACAGCCCTTAATTACTTCGGACGCCGCAGTACCTAAGATGGCGGCTAATAGGTAGAGGGGGAGGGTTAGAGAGCTGTTTTGGGGGGAGGATCCTATACTGCATAAAAACATAATTTATTCTTACCTGATACATTTATTTATTTCTTGACACGGTGGAGTCCACGGATCATCTTAATTACTGACCAGCAGGAGGAGGCAAAAGAGCACCACAGCAAAAGCTGTTAAATACCACTCCCCTACCCACAATCCCCAGTCATTCGGACCAAAATGAAAGGTAGAAAGGAAGTAATCTAAGGTGCAGAGGTGCCTGAAGTTTATAGAAAAGCAAACTGTCTGAAAAACAGGGCGGGCCGTGGACTCACCGTATCAAGAAATAAATAAATTCATCAGGTGAGAATAAATGATGTTTCCTTTCTAATGACACGGTGAGTCCACAGATCATTTTAATTACTGTTGGGAACCAATACCCAAGCTAGCGGACACGGATGATAAGGGAGGGGACAATACAGTTAACCTAAACAGAAGGCACCACTGCTTGAGAACATTTCTCCTAAAAGAAGCCTCTGCTGAAGCAAAAATATGAAATTAGATTTGATGTAGAAAAAATATGCAAAGGTGACCAACGTCGCAGCCTTTGCAAAGCTGATCTACAGAAGCTCAATTTTTGAAAGCCCAAGAAGATGAAACAGCCCTCATGGAATGAGCCGTGATTCTCTCAGGGAGGCTGCTGACCAGCAAGTCTCATATGCCAAGCGAATAACACTCCTCAACCAACAAGAAAGAGAAGTAGTCGTAGCTTTCTTACCCTTACGCTTCCCAGAGACAACAATAAAGAAGAAGACTGGCAAAAATCCTTAGTCGACTGCAAATAAGTATTTCAATGCACGAAACCACATCCAGGTTGTGCAACAAACGCTCCTTATGAGAAGCAGCAATACAATGAAATTCCACAGCACCAAGAGTTCATAGGAATATGAAGAAATTTATTGAGGTACAAACAAATGCAACGTTTTGGGGAGTATTTCCCTTAATCATGCCTTATGAGAAGAAGGACTAGGACACAAAGAAGGAACAACAATCTCTTGATTAATATTCTTATCAGAAACAACCTTGGGAAGAAAACCCAAGGCAGTACGCAGAACTACCTTATCAGAGTGAAAAAAAAGAAAAGGCTATTCATACTGTAAGGCTGAAAGCTTCCGAAACTCTTCGAGCCAAAGAATAGCCACCAGAAACAAAAACCTTCCAAGACTAACATTTAATATCCAAAGAACGCATAGGTTCAAACGGAGCCTGTTGAAGGACTCTAAGAACCAAATTAAGACTCCAAGGTGGAGTAGTAAACTTAAACACAGGCCGAATTCTAACCAAGGCCTGACAAAAAGAATAAACATCTGGCACATCCGCCAGGCGCTTGTGCAATAAAATAGATAAGGCAGAAATTTGACCCATCAGGGTACTAGCAGATAAACCTTTCTCCAAACCCTCCTGGAGAAAAGACAAATACCTATGTATCCTAACTCTACTCCACTAGTAGCCTTTGGATTCACACCAATACAAATATTTATGCCAAATCTTATAATATAATCTTCCTAGTCACAGGCTTATGAGCCTGAATTATAGTCTCAATGACTGACTCAGAAAAACCACACTTAGAAAGAATCAAGCGTTCAATCTCCAAGCAGTCAGCTTCAGAGAAACGAGATTTGGATAAAAGGAAGGGGCCCTGCAAAAAGCAGGTCCTTCCTTAATGGAAGATGCCAAAATGGAAGAGAAGACATCTCCACCAGATCTGCAAAAAAGATTCTGCGAGGCCCACGCCAGAGCAATGAGAATCACTGATGGCCTCTCTTGTTTGACCGAGTAAAGACCCGAGGAAGATTGAGCAAACAGAGGGAACACATATGCCAGACTGAAAGTCCAAGGAACTTCCAGAGCATCTATCAGAACAGCCTGAGGATCCTTTGACCTCGACCCGTACCTTGAGAGCTTGGCATTCTGACGAGATGCCATGAGATCCAACTCCGGCTGCCCCCAACAGAGAATCAAACTGGAAAATACCTCTGGATGAAGTTCCCACTCCCCCGGATGAAAAGTCTGTCTGCTCAGAAAATCTGCTTCCAATTGTCCACCCCTGGAATATGGATAGCAGACAGAAAACAGTTGTGAATCTCTGCCCACTAAATAATCTTGGCTACCTCCGTCATGGCCAAGGAACTCCGAGTTCCTCCCTGATGATTGATGTAAGCCACTGACGTTTATGTTGTCTGACTGAAACCTGATAAACTGGGTTGAAGCTAGCTGAGGCCAGGCTAGAAGAGCATTGAAAATTGCTCTCAGTTCCAAAATATTTATTGGAAGAACCGACTCCTCACGAGTCCATAGACCCTGAGCCCTTAATGAACCACAGACAGCACCCCAGCCCAGCAAACTGGCATCCGTGGTTACAATCACACAGGCAGGTCTACGAAAGCAAGTTTCCTGAGAGAGAAGATCCTGAGACAACCACCATGGAAGAGAATCTCTGACATCTGATCTAGAACAATCTTTGGAGATAGATCCGCATAATCCCCGTTCCACTGCCTGAGAAGCATAACTGCAGAGGTCTGAGATGGAACTGAGCAAATGGAATGACGTGCATGACTGAAACCATCAGACCAATAACCTCCATGCACTGAGCCACTGACGGCCGAGGAAGAAACTGAAGAGCAAGACAAGTACTGAAAATATTTGACTTTCTTGCTACTGTCAGAAAAATTTTCATCTCTAGAGAATCTATAATGGTCCCCAAAAAATACCACTCTTGTAGTCGGAATTAAGGAACTTTTTCCTAAATTCCCCTTCCAACCGTAGGGAGTGCAAAAAAGACAACAACAACTCTGTGTGGGAGTTTTCTAGTTGAAAAGATGGAGCCTGAAACTAGAATTTCGTCCAGATAAGGAGCCACTGCAACACCCTTCAATTGAAGCACCGCCAACAATGCTCCAAGGAACTTAAATATTCTGGCTGTTGCCAGACCAAAAGGAAGAGCTACAAACTGAAAATGTTTGTCTAGAAATGCAATTTTAGGAACCTGTGATGATCCCTGTGAAAGGGAATATGCAGATAAGCATCCTTTAGAACCACAGTGGTCATGAACTGACCTTCCTGAACCAAAGGAAGAATGGAACAAATAGTTTCCATCTTGAAAGACGGAACCCTGAGAAACTTGTTTAGACTTGAGATCTAAAATAGGTCTGAAAGTTCCCTCCTTTTTGGAAGAGATTGGAATAAAAACCCAGGACCCTGTTCCTGAACCGGAACAGGAACTATCACTCCCATGTTGGAAAGATTCTGAACACAATGTAAGAATGCATCTCCTTTTATCTGATTTACAGATAACCTGGAGAGAAGAAACCTGCCTCTGGGAGGAAAATTTTTGAACTCCAGTTTGTAACCCTGGGACACGATATCTACCACCCAGGGAGATCCTTAACATCTCAAACCCAAGCTTGAGCGAGAAAAGAAGGAGTCTGCCCCCCACAAGATCCGATTCCCAGATCGAGGGCAGATCCTTAATGCTGATTTTGAGTCAGCAACAGGCTTCCTGGATTGCTTCCCCTTATTCCAAGACTGATTTGACTTCCAAGATGGCTTGGACTGTTCCTGCTTGGAGGAAGAAGAGGAAGATTTACCAGAGAAGCTACGAAAGGAATGAAAATTACTCTGCCGACCTTCTGTTTAGGTCTTTTATCCTGAGGAAGAGAATGCCCCTTCCCTCCCATATCAGAAATAATCTCAGCCAAACCTGGCCCAAACATGGTCTTACCCTTGTAAGGAATAGACAAAAGCTTAGACTTAGAGGACACATATCTGCAGACCAGGATTTTTAACCATAAAGCTCTGCGAGTTAAAATGCAAACCCAGAAATTTTAGCTCCCAACTTGATGGACATGTAGAGAAGCAACTGCAGTAAAAGAAATAGCCAACTTCAAAGCCTTGAATTCTATCTTGAATTTCTTCAAGAGGAGTATCTTGCTGAAAAGAATCAGACAATGCATCAAAGCAATATGCCACCGCACTAGTAACCGTAGCAAAACATGCAGCCGGTTGCCATTCATACCCCTGGTGAACATAAATCTTTTTAAGCAAAGCTTCCAACTTCTTATCCATAGGATCTTTAAAGGAACAGCTGTCCTCAATAGGAATAGTGGTCCTCTTGGTCAAAGTGGAAACTGCTCCCTCTACCTTAGGAACCATCTGCCAAGATTCCTTAATAGAATCAGCAATAGGAAACATCTTCCTAAAAATTGGAGAAGGGGGAAAAAGGAATCCCAGGTTTCTCCCATTCTCGTGCAATAATATCTGAAATACGATCTGGTATAGGAAAAACTTCCACTGAGGAAGGGACATAAAAAAACTTATTAGGAGGGGCGGAGGCGCGCAGCGTCGGTGATGGCCGCACTTCACTAGAGCTCCAGCATCGGCGGTGAAGGAGCCTACCTTTTAGCTATCCTCACGCATCTCTAGAGCCCTAAAAACAGTTCCTGGCAGCATGTGAACAACTGGGGAGCTGATTGTAGGGGTTTGGCTGCATATTAGAGCTTACAACTTAGCAGCATCGATCAGCGGGCCTAGGCCGTGCATATGACCTGTCCTAGAGTGATCGGATACCAGAATGAAAGAACAGAGCAATCCCCACAAGTGGAGACAACGCCCATAGATTATCAGGGCATACAGCTGCATCCTCAATTCCGGTGCCTGACCTAGTGTCAACGGTCCCCAGACTCTAGCGACTTGAGTGAGAGACATCCTCCCGACATCCGCCATCTTGGGGGTAAGAGATCCTGCAAGCGCAGCACAGCACAATATGGGCATTGAGGGGAAAGCACAATAAAATCTCAAATATAGCGTTACAGAATCCCAGGACATATGTAGTAACTTTTTAAACTGTAAACCTGAACGCTGCATAACAAGCAGAATATGTAAACGCTATACTAGCCTTAGACAGCAAGCCCCTATGCATCCAAAATAAATGCCATACTGAATCACATGGAAGGCTGGCCATCATACTACCCGGTCCTCTAGCCACCTACGAGGCTTGCTTACTAAGCACAGAATGAACTCTTTAACTTGCTTAAAACTAGCTATAGAGGTGCACATCTTGTTTAAGCCACCTTGGTCTTGCTCTAAGACATCAGAAACTGGACACTAGCCACCATAAATACAATATAGGCCCATTCTACTGGGTTAAATAATCTGTTCCCCTGATCCTAACATGGCGCAGAAAAAGAACACAAAAGCGGACAAAATAATCAAATCCATTAATACTGCTGCCACTGTGAGCACCTTTTTCAAGAACACAGACAAAAACAAAAGAAAAAAAGCAGATGCACTCCACATGGGAAGTGAAGATGAATCATTATCAGATTTCCCGGGCACCCCTCCAGACCACACTTTCTCCCCAGACCCTGCACAACAGACCCCCGACGGCCCAGTGACACTCAAAGCCATGGAAGCCCTAATAAAATCAAGTTAAGTCCTGCATCAAGTCTGAATGTGCTGAGCTTAAAAGAGATTTAAATGAACTTGGCTTTCGTGTTTGAGACCTTGGAGGACGATAGGGAAGAGCTAGTAAAGGAAATGTCCTCTATGTCTCACTCAATTGAATCGCAGCAAAAGCAAATTGTCGATTTTAGAAAATAAAATTGATGACATTGAAAACCGGGGCGTGCCGGAACAACCTCAGGATTAGAGGGGTCCCAGAGACAATAAAAGGCGAGGATATACCTGACCAGCTGCAGAACATGTTTCAATCTCTGGCGATTGCGTGCCAAAGAATAATAGAAAATATCCCCCTGGAGAGGGCTCATCGTGGCTTTACGTCCCCAAACCCTCTGATAACCAACCTCCCAGGGATATCATTGTCTGCTTCCAAACTTATAGAGATCGGGAGAAGATATTCCAGATGGCAAGAGAACACTCTGCATTCACGTTTCTGGGATCTAAAATCCAGATATACCAAGACCTTTCAGTAAGAACGCTTCAAATGAGAAGAGGAATACGCCTTCTTTACCGCCCACCTTCGGTCTCTGAAGATCCATTACAGATGGGGCTTCCCTGTCTCCCTACAGGTGGTTAAGAACGGCAAGCGCTTTGAGTGCTCGAGCCCCCTCCGCGATTACCGACTTCTGTGGTTAGACTTGATATTCCTGTCCCAGAAATGGCTACTACTCCACTGGTGAAAGAAAGCCCAGCACCTCCTAGGCCGCAGAGGAGAATGTGGTCAGAGGGGTGGGTCAACAAGCAAGGCAAGAAAAAGCAATGTGTAGAACCACCTAATCAACTAGAAAACACTTGACCCATAGTCTGTATCTATTGGTGACTGTAAGTTCTCAATATCTGGACAACTCGCCAGCCCTCAGAAAAGGATGGTAACCCCCTTACATGCAACTGTTTACATTAATGTTTTATGCTTTAGAATAGTATTTTTTGTTCTCTGTTCTTTCACTTATCTTTTGCTAGCTTTCCAAGTTTTAAATCAATGCGTAGATTCAATGATATATAACTGCCTAAGAAATGGGCCCTAGCCCTAATGGGACATTTTAGATCACTATCATATACTAATAGGGGTCACAATAAGAATACGTTAACACAAGATCATTGCAGTTTTGATTTCACTGTTTGAAAAGCTGTCAAACTATTTATTTGTTTATACTCTGGAAATGTTTGAGGTAATATTCTCTATGTTAAATGCTCTTGGTTAGAGCTCCGCCGAGCCGATCTTTCCTCCTCTGTCAGTTTTTCTCTTTCCTTTAACCCTTCTTCTCCTGGAAGAGAGGGCATAGATACGCTTACCTTTCTTCTCCTATTTCCTCTCTTCTTTACCTTTTTTTTTTCCCTTCTTTCCCCTATTCTTTTCCCTTTTTCCACTCTCCTCTTTCCTCTTCCCCTCTTTTCTTTCTTTGTTCCTGTTTAACAGTGTTAAAGTTTGGTGCAGACTGATCATACTGATAATTAGCCTCGGTGGTTTGCTCACACAACATCTTAACACACTACTCCCTCATAACCCCTAGACAAACATGGATTCACAACACCCCGACTAGTCAAATGAGTACGTTCAGTATACCCTCACAAAACGTTAAAGGCTTTTTTGGCCCCTCAAAAACGATCCCATAGCCCTCCACGACTTCTATAAAAAGCGCTTGGACGTTGTAATGATCCAAGAAACACACTTTAAATGAAATCACGAGCCTACCTTGTCCCAATTTTACTTTGACCAGCATTTTTTAAGCTCTGGCCCGACTAGACATAACGGAGTAGGCATTTTCTTTAGAAAAGGGAACTTCCTTTAAATTTGTTACAGAAAAACTCAAGACCATGATGGCAGGATATTAATCCTAGTGGGGTTATACTACGGAAGACCGATAACAATTGCCAACATCTATGCCCCTAATCGCCCTCACCTCCCTTTTTTCGCAAAGTCACTAATCTAATATTAGACATAGCCAAGGGACCAATCTTACTAGGGGGGGGACTTCCATTTTCCTTTCTCGCCTACACTTGACACCTCTACAGGTAGGTCTTACTTGCGAAACGTCCAAATAAAAGCTAGTAGCCAGGTAATTAATACCATCCCCCTCATGGATACCTGGAGAATCACACACCCTTCAACTAGGGATTATACATTTTTTTTCCAGCCCACAGCGCTCCTACACCCGGTTGGACTATATCCTTTGTGACCAAAATATACTGACGTCCCTTTCTGACTCCAGGTTATGTCACACTACATGGTCTGACCATAGTATGGTATGCTCCACATTTAAATGGTCCCCTAAACTCTACACCTCCAACACTGGAAACTCAACGACCATATTCTCAGACCCATTAATAACCTCTGACATTACAGAGAAGACTGAGGAATTCTTTTCCATTAATATTCCCTCTGTCACCTCCCCCGCAAATAATTGGGAAGCATATAAATGCTACATAAGGGGACTAATAATGAGCCACACTCACAAATTAAGAAAACAAAAAGCGGCACAATATTTGAAGTTAACAAAGACTTTCATAGCAGTGAGAAGGCACTTAAACAAAACCCCAAATCTCAACAACTCCTGGCAGCCTCACAACAAGCTAGGGAAGCACTTAACCAGTACCTGGTTACAAATGCACACCTCAGAGCTCTCACGCAAAAATCAAATTTTTTTATAGAGAGCAATAAGGCAGGCCGCCTCATGGCTCGCTCCCTCAAAAGAAACGTTATAAGACTTTCATAGCTAAAATATCTGATGCCTCGGGAAACTCTTTCACAACTAGTGGAGATATAACTAACCAGTTTGCAAAATATTACACCTCTTTGTATAATCTTGCACCCCCCAATACAAACACAAAACGCCAGCTATTGCTAGATTATCTATCAGAGTCCCAATTACCATCCCTCTCTGAGGAGGAAAGTGCTTCTTTAGATCCCCAGTTCACCCAGCAGGAGTTGTTAATTGCCATCAAAAACCTTCCACAGGGTAAAGCCCCAGGCCCTGATGGCTTCACCCCAAAGTTTTATCACCTATTTAAAACATTGCTAGGCCCCCACCTCTTATCACTATATAATTCTATAGGTAATGGTGGCCATTTTTCAAAAACATTGCTAGAAGCGACCATTTCGGTTATACCGAAACCGGGTAAGAATATAGAGCAAGTATCTAACTATTCCAATTTCATTAATAAATATCGACATCAAATTATATGTGAAATTGTTGGCATCAAGAATCAACAAAGTTCTCCCTTCCCTCATCCATACTGACCAAGTTGGCTTTATTCAGAGAGAGGCCAAGGACAACTCCATTAGAGTCTTGCAAACCATCCATACTGCCAATACCCATAAGACCCCCCTGATTTTACTATCGACGGATGCCGAGAAGGCCTTTGACAGGGTGGACTGGGAATTTCTGTGGTCCGCCCTGTCAAGGTTCGGGTTTTCCAACACCCTAATCACACGAATACAAGCCCTATACAATAACCCTTCTGCTAGAGTTAATGTTAACTGCACTTTGTCCCAAACAATCCCAATATGTAATGGCACCCCGGCAGGGATGTCCCTTGTCTCCACTGCTTTTTGCTTTGGCGGTGGAGGTCCTCGCTTCGAGAGTTAGAAATAATGATAACATACAGGGCATTACTTTCGGCTCAGCCCACCAGAAATGCCTGCTCTATGCAGACGATATTATATTCACTGTCCACTCTCCAGCTATCTCCCTACCGGCCCTTCTCTCCGAATTAGTATCCTATAAAAAAATCTCCAATTTTTCTATCAACATGGAAAAGTCCACACTAATGCCCCTAAACCTGACCGAGGACGACCTCCGCTATATAAAGACCCACACTACTTTTCAGATAAATTACAAATTACGCTACTTGGGAATAGATATATCTCATCCAAACTTACAGAACTATTCAACCTTAACTATATTCCTCTTCAGGAACAGGTTAGGGCCACTCTTGAAACTTGGCAGAAACAGGGACTCCTCTCCTGGCTGTAGGGCGTATCAACGCAATTAAAATGACACTTCTCCTAAATACCTCTACTTATTCCAGACTCTCCCACTAGAGCTCCCCACTTTATACTTAGCTAAACAGCAAAAACTCTTTGAATCCTTTATCTGGGCGCAGAAAAGGACGAGAGTCTCCAAGCATACTATGTACCTAAGCAAGGAGGATGGTGGCCTGGGCGCCCCTGACCTAACTACTTACTACCATGCAACTCATGCTGCACGTATTACAGCATGGAAACACGCAAAACCAAACAAACCCTGGGTACAGATTGAAAACTATCTTACTTGAAAATCACAATCTGGGCGACATGTGCTGGACAACACCCAAAGACCAGCCTCCATTTATACTAACCACTTTGTGACAGCTACGTTGCGAACTTGGGATAAATTACTGACAATAGACAAAAAGATATCGAGCTTACCATCGCCCCTTACTCCTCTCTTGAACAACCCCCTAGTTATGCAGTCTGGCAGCATACCACGCCAACAATAGAGGGATCTCCCACTAACATCCCGATACACCTACTTCTTAATAAAGGACTGATTCGCCCGCAAGCAGAACTCTCTCAATTACTAGGCCCCCCATTTCACCTATGGTTTCCCTATTTACAAACTAGACATGGTATCACTTCCAACCCCCACAAAGCTGCCCTCACTAGAACCCTCACCCCCTTTGAGAATCTCTGTGCCTCGCCCGCTATAAGTAAAGCCCACATTTCTATCATTTACAAGATATTACGGGGCTCTTTCCCTTCTAAAAAAAAGCTTCATATATATCTAAATGGGAAAAAGAATTAGATATCAATATACCAGAAACCAACTGGAACCACATTTTTACAGAAATTAAAAGTCATCATTGTCATTGACAATTGTTGAGATGAATTACAAGTTGCTTTCTCGTTTGGTATCTGACCCCTCATCGCTTACACAGCATATTCCCTAACTCTTCCCCCTTATGTTGGAGACACTGTGGGAGCGTGGCACTCTATCTCACATTTGGTGGGTCCTTGTCCACTAATACAAAACTACTGGCAGGCTATAAATGATTGTATTAACACTACCTTAGGAACTTCAATAACACTATCTCCCACCATAGTCCTTTTGAATGACACACCTAAAATCCCGTGTAGATATAGGAAGAAATTACTGCAATCCATGTTAAATTGTGCCAAGCGCCTAATTCCAAGGTATTGGAAGAAACACCAAGTTCCTGATTTCTTAATGTGGGTAAGAGAAATGAATCATGTACTGTCTTTAGAAAATGTGTACTACACTTACATGGGCAAGCAAGACTTCATTGCAGATATACTATACATATGGGAGCAGAGAGAATAGTTACACTACAATCATAGCTGCAGTGTATATATTATATCTAGTACTACCCCCATTGTTGGGGTGTTGGGGACATGATCTGGCCGAGGCTTAGATTTTTAGATTTACAGATTTATATTTTTTCTAGGTATTGCATTACCAATGTACTTTTTGTATGATTCGCTATCACAGCTACTGTATTTTTCGGTCTGTACCTGATGTTTGTAAACAATCCATGTTGGATTGGCAATGTTGCATTCCATGTTATGTTATTCTAATTTATAAAAAAACAAAAAAAAACTGTTTAATGGAAAAAAAAACAAAAAAAACTTATTAGGTTTACTAGATTTCTTAGGAATAACCATGACTGACACCTCAGAGTCATCCAAGGTAGCCAAAACCTCCTTGAAAAACCTTAAATAAACTGCACAATAAATCTTGCAGCAACAATTTTTCACAAAATGAATGCAAAAAGAGACACAAACGTTATAGCCCCTAAACTTCAGACAGAAACTTAAATATAAACAGAGCAACAGCCCCACAAAAAAACAACAGGCAACCTCCACACCTCAGCAAGCTCTGCTGAGATGCCTACCTGACCTCCTTGCTGCCGGAAACAAAGTCAGAAAATGATCCGGACCCCCATACAGCCGCACCGGAGAGAACGCTGAACCACCTCTGAGGAGCTATGCAACAGAGCTGCAACATCCAGGAACAATAGGAAACAGCTAAAAGGGGGGCCAAAAACGTCCTTGCTATCTCAGATAAGCCTGCCTATTGTGGGCGTGGCCTAACAAACTTCCCGGTAGCCATTAATACACAAACAAAAAACATGTACCCAAAGTGAAAAAATAATAAACTGAGCCAAACATCCCCAGTGCCTGCAAAACTGCCATACAAAAAACCGTTAACCTAGAAGGCTAATTGTATATTTAGACAGAATTAACTGTCAAAGTGCCAAATTCTCCTATATCAAAACAGGGAAAGAAATAGGCACTTACCTCAAAAATCTGTCCGACAGCAGGACAGCTCATTTGGTATGAGAGGGGCATCCTACCTCACATGGACCTGTGGAAAAAAGAAAAGGCTGAGTAAACTACTCAAACTTTCAACCAAGGGCAGTATGAAATTACTTGGGAGGCCCAGTGGGGATTATACCCCACAAGTTCTCAAATGCTTAAAAGCCACCACTTGCTCTACTGAAGAGACTGACATGGACTACGGCTAAACCCCAAAGAAAAACAGAGCAAATTTGCTCTGCTTAAAAAATAACAAACTCTTGAAGGAAGAATCAGACACCTATCTTTACCCCTCCTTGCAACTGATACAAGCAAAGAGAATGACTGGGGATTGTGGGTAGGGGGAGTGGTATTTAACAGCTTTTGCTGTGGTGCTCTTTGCCTCCTTCTGCTGGTCAGGAGTGATATTCCCAACTTTAATTAAGATGATCTGTGGACTCACCGTGTCATTAGAAAGAAATATATATTTTTTTAAAAGTACTTAAGATGGGGGTGACCATTGGGAGGTGGGAGAGGGAAGAGAGCTGTTTGATTTGGATCAGGGGGTGGGATGTGTCAGGTGTGAGGGTGATCTCTACACTTAAGATAAAATTAAACTTACAAGCTACCTAATTAACCCCTTCACTGCTGGGCAAAATAAAAGTGTGGTGCGCAGCTGCAATTAGTGGCCTTCTAATTACCAAAAAGCAATGCCAAAGCCATATATGTCTGCTATTTCTGAACAAAGGGAATCACAGAGAAGCATTTACAACTATTTGTGCCATGGTTGCACAAGCTGTTTGTAAATAATTTCGGTGAGAAACCTAAAGTTTGTGAAAAAACGTTAACGTTGATCACATTTGTGTTTTTTTTTCCATTTTTTCATCATATTTTATTAAACAAAATATAGTAAATTATATGATATAATGAAAATAATGGCATCTTTAGAAAGTCCATTTGATGGCGAGAAAAATGGTATATAATATGTGTGGGTACACTAAATGTACTAAATTACAGCTAAACACAAACAGAAATGTAAAAAATTGCTGGCAAGTTTTCAAAAATAAGCAAAATTTATTACATCGCTAAGCTGCCTGGAGCAGCTAACTCCACCCCCCTTATCAGTGTTTAGACACAGGCATTGTATTTCAACTGAGTTCACATCTACTAGGCATGCTGCAGCAGATAATCATTGTGCACTTTTGCCTTCTATCAAAACAACAATAGATATAGATACAGCCATAGAATGAAATGTGTGGAGGGAGTTAGAGCTTTACAATTCAGAAACAAAAAAGAAAGCAGTAATGGCGAAACACTACAGTATAAATCTGCAGGTAAAACTACAGATTATATTGTGTCTCTATCCCAACTTGTTTTATGTCCCTTTAACAGTAAGAAAATTGAAAACCGGTCTGGTCACTAAGGGGTTAAATGTATTAGCAACAATGCTTCTAATACAATATATAACCAATTCACTGATATTATTTATTGTAAATGCAACCTAAAAAACTGCTGCAGTTTAGGAAGCTAGCAATGTCAACCTAGTACCATATAAAATCACTTCAAATTGCAAGTTTTAAAAGAAACCTTTTTTTTTCAATATCCAACTGTACTGCACAAATACCTTTAACTGAAACACGCTGATGCACCTTTCAGTTACAACTAGAATACCCCTTTAACAGTCATATTTACTTTTATTTGAGATTACTAAAAAATCACTGATTTAACATTGTCCGTAGATAAATAAATTTTAAAGAGTTTCTGAAACGTAAGAGAAAACATTAGACAGCATGCAAAGTATTACAGCTTCTCCTGGGATGGCTAAAATCTCAAAAGGAAATGATAAAACAGTGAATCTTAGGCCCTAACTGTGCAGTTCCCCAGAGATAGACAGAGATCTACCCAACAGATATAAGCAGCATCTGGATTATATAAAGAAAACTATCATTTGGATTGGAGAAACAATATGATTACATTTCTAGATGTTTGAGACGTGAAAGGAAATGAACAGGGGGGTCGTCCATAGAACTCAAACCCCACCTAGTGTGAAGCCTGCTTATTGGCACTTCTGCAGAACTGGAACAAAAGTTACAGCTCTTACACAACACGTTCATGAACAAACTAGCTGAAATTTGCTGACATTGTCGCTTTTAATACAGCATGTGGTTTGTTTGTTTTTTTTGTACCAGATAAAAAAGGTTCACTGTAAAAATGTTTTTTCCTAAATATGTTCCCCATGACTTCTTATACTACCTGCAGCTTATAAAAAGCATAAGAAAATGCTCATTATGCTTCTTTTTGCAACAGAAATAGCTGTATTTGCTCTTTGAAACCAAAGCCCATCACAATAGGCTGACTTGGCTTGCTGACAGATTAGATCTTGTTATCTTATCAATCAAATGCTTCCCTTTCTTATCATGGTTTCTGTACAATACTTAGAAAGAACTATTGAAAATCAACAGTTTAGAGCTTCATCTCTTCCGCCTCCCACTGTGAGTGTATTTCCTTCTGCTGGCTGGGTTTACATAGTTTCTCAATAGCCTATACTTAAGTATAGAAACTTTCAGTATAGGTGGGGATACTACAGGCTAAATCAGATATTTCAAATGCCAATATAAAGGCTAAGAAGCTATTTGTACCAATTTAATACGCTCCAGCAGGTAAAATGGATCATTGGGAACAAATTAAAGGAAAGTTTTTTGGTAAACTGTCCCTTTAAACTAAAGACAAATACATCTCACATGATATGCCACAGAGATGCAGAACATGTCTTACTCAGTAATTTTAAATGTCAACAAATGAATCAGTTTACAATAGCAAAAAAAAAAAAAAAAAAAAAAAGGAAAGCTCAGCATTTTAGTAAACAAGCTACACAGACTTTCAATGTCCAGTACAAAAATATGTTCACTCCTTACCTAATGTACGGTAACGGATCATTTTGGGCCATGCTAAGTAACCACTGCAAATCTTCATAACTTCTGTCCACTGTAAATAAAATGCAGATGTCACTATACACAGACTTTAAAATCAGTCATATTAAAAGGACATGAAACACTATTTTCTTTCATGTAATTGGCAAGAGTCCATGAGCTAGTGACTTATGGGATATACAATCCTACCAGGAGGGGCAAAGTTTCCCAAACCTCAAAATGCCTATAAATACACCCCTCACCACATCCACAATTCAGTTTTACAAACTTTGCCTCCTATGGAGGTAGTGAAGTAAGTTTGTGCTAAGATTTCTACGTTGATATGCGCTTCTCAGCATTGTTGAAGCCCGATTCCTCTCAGAGTACAGCGAATGTCAGAGGGACGTGAAGGGAGTAGCACTTATTTGAATACAATGATTTCCCTAACGGGGGTCTTTTTCATGGGTTCTGTTATCGGACGTAGAGATTCATCTCCTATCTCCCTTTTCATATTGACGATATACTCTCAATTTACCATTACCTCTACTAATAACTGTTTTAGTACTGGTTTGGCTATCTGCTATATGTGGATGGGTGTCTTTTGGTAAGTATGTTTTTATTACTTAAGACACCTCAGCTATGGTTTGGCACTTTATGCATTTATATAAAGTTCTAAATATATGTATTATACTTATATTTGCCATGAGTCAGGTTCATGTATTTCCTTCAGAAGACTGTCAGTTTCATATTTGGGGAATTTAAACATTTTAAGAAATTTATTTCTTACCTGGGGTTTAGTCTTTTTTTCAATTGACTACTTCTTGCTATTGCGGGTATTAGGCCTGCGGGTGCGTCAAATGCTAAACTTTATTGCATCATTTCCGGTTATTTTTAGTTTACGTTACGTTGTGCGTCATACTTGGCGCCAAATTTTTTTCATTATTTCAATACCCCATTGATGTTTGCCTCTTGTTTTTTTCTCTATCAGAGGCCTATGCTTTTACATTTTTTCCCATTCCTGAAACTGTCATATAAGGAAATAGATCATTTTGCTTTATATGTTGTTTTTTCTCTTACATTGAGCAAGATGTCCCAATCTGATCCTGCCTCAGAAGTTTCTGCTGGAACATTGCTGCCTGACATCGGTTCTACCAAAGCTAAGTGCATTTGTTGTAAAAGTGTAGAAATTATTCCACCAAATGTCATTTGTAATAGTTGTCATGATAAACTTTTACATGCAGATAATGTTTCCATCAGTAATAGTACATTGCCAGTTGCAGTTCCTTCAACTTCTAATGTACATGATATACCTGTAAATTTTAAAGAATTTGTTTCTGATTCTATTCTGAAGGCTTTGTCACCTTCTAATAAACGTAAAAGGTCTTTTAAAAATTCTCATTTAGCTGATGAAATTTCAAATGACCAGCAACATAATAATTTATCCTCTTCTGATGAGGATCTATCTGATTCAGAAGATCCTTCCTCAGACATTGACACTGACAAATCTACTTATTTATTTAAAATAGAGTATATGCGTTCTTTATTAAAAGAAGTGTTAATTACTTTGGATATTGAGGTAACCAGTCCTATTGACGTTCAGTCTAATAAACGTTTAAATGCTGTTTTTAAACCTCCTGTGGTTTCCCCAGGGGTTTTTCCCATTCCTGAGGCTATTTCTGATATGATTTCTAGGGAATGGAATAAGCCAGGTACTTCTTTTATTCTTTCTTCAAGGTTTAAAAAATTGTATCCTTTACCAGCAAAATCTATAGAGTTTTTGGAAAAAATCCCCAAAGTTGATGGGGCTATTTCTACTCTTGCTAAACGTACTACTATTCCTATGGAAGATAGTACTTCCTTTAAGGATCCTTTAGATAGGAAGCTTGAATCTTATCTAAGGAAGGCCTATTTATACTCAGGTCATCTTCTCAGACCTGCTATTTCTTTGGCTGATGTTGCGGCTGCTTCAACTTTTTGGTTGGAGAATTTCGCGCAACGAGAATTGGATCCTGACATATCTAGCATTACTCGCTTACTGCAACATGCTAATCATTTTATTTGTGATGCCATTTTTGATATCATCAAAATTGATGTTAGATCCATGTCTTTAGCTGTATTAGCTAGAAGATCTTTGTGGCTTAAATCTTGGAATGCTGATATGACATCTAAATCTAGATTACTATCTCTTTCTTTCCAAGGTAATAATTTATTTGGTTCTCAGTTGGATTCTATTATTTCAACTATCACTGGAGGAAAAGGAGTTTTTCTGCCTCAGGATAAAAAAACCTAAGGGTAAATCTAAGGCTTCTAACCGTTTTCATTCCTTTCGTCAGAATAAGGAACAAAAACTCAATCCTCCTCCCAAGGAATCTGCTTCCAATTGAAAGCCTTCCTCAAATTGGAATAAATCCAAGCCATTTAGGAAACCAAAGTCTGCCCCTAACTCCGCATGAAGGTGCGGCCCTCATTCCAGCTCAGCTGGTAGGGGGCAGATTAAAGTTTTTCAAGGATTTTTGGATAAAATCTGTCCAAAATCATTGGATTCAGAGCATTGTCTCTCTGGGGTATTGAATAGGATTCAAAGTAAGACCTCCTGTGAGAAGATTTTTTCTCTCACGCATCCCTGTAAATCCAGTAAAAGCTCAGGCTTTTCTGAACTGTGTTTCAGACCTGGAGTCTTCAGGGGTAATCATGCCAGTTCCTCCTCAGGAACAAGGTTTGGGGTTTTATTCAAACCTATTCATTGTACCAAAGAAAGAAAATGTATTCAGACCAGTTCTGGATCTGAAAATTTTGAATCGTTATGTAAGAGTACCAACTTTCAAGATGGTGACTATAAGGACTATTCTGCCTTTTGTTCAGCAAGGACATTATATGTCCACAATAGACTTGCAGGATGCATACCTTCATATTCCGATTCATCCAGAACACTATCAGTTTCTGAGATTCTCTTTTCTAGATAAGCATTACCAATTTGTTGCTCTTCCATTTGGCCTAGCAACAGCTCAAAGAATCTTTTCAAAGGTTCTGGGTGCCCTACTATCTGTAATCAGAGAACAGGGTATTGCGGTGTTTCCTTATTTGGACGATATCTTGGTACTAGCTCAGTCTTTACATACTGCAGAATCTCACACGAATCAACTAGTGTTGTTTCTTCGGAAACATGGTTGGAGGATCACTTACCAAAAAGTTTCTTGATTCCTCAGACAAGGGTCACCTTTTTAGGCTTCCAGATAGATTCAGTGTCCATGACTCTGTCTCTAACAGACAAGAGATGTTTAAAATTGGTCGCAGCATGCCGGCACCTTCAGTCTCAGTCATTCCCTTCAGTGGCTATGTGCATGGAAGTTTTAGGTCTCATGACTGCAGCATCGGACGTGATCCCCTTTGCTCGTTTTCACATGAGACCTCTACAGCTTTGCATGCTGAATCAATGGTGCAGGGATTATACAAAGATATCACAATTAATATCCTTGAATCCCAATGTACGACACTCTCTGACATGGTGGATAGATCACCATTGTTCGGTTCAAGGGGCTTCTTTTATTCGGCCAACCTGGACTGTGGTCTCAACAGATGCGAGTCTTTCAGGTTGGGGAGCTGTTTGGGGATCTCTGACAGCACAAGGGGTTTGGAAATCTCAAGAGGCGAGATTACCAATAAATATTTTAGAACTCCGTGCAATTCTCAGGGCTCTTCAGTTTTGGCCTCTGCTAAAGAGAGAACCGTTCATTTGTTTTCAGACAGACAATATCACAACTGTGGCTTATGTCAATCATCAGGGTGGGACTCACAGTCCCCAAGCTATGAAAGAAGTATCTTGGATACTTGCTTGGGTGGAATCCAGCTCCTGTCTAATCTCTGCGGTGCATATCCCAGGTGTAGACAATTGGGAGGAGGATTATCTCAGCCGCCAGACTTTACATCCAGGGGAGTGGTCTCTCCATCCAGATGTGTTTTCTCAGATTGTTCAGATGTGAGGTCTTCCAGAGATAGATCTCATGGCCTCTCATCTAAACAAGAAACTTCCCAGATACCTGTCCAGGTCCAGGGATGTTCAGGCGGAAGCAGTGGATGCACTGACACTTCCTTGGTGTTATCATCCTGCTTACATCTTCCTGCCTCTAGTTCTCCTTCCAAGAGTGATCTCCAAAATCATTATGGAACAGTCTTTTGTGTGGCTGGTGGCTCCAGCATGGCCACACAGCTTTTGGTAGTCGGATCTGGTTCGGATGTCCAGTTGCCCGCCTTGGCCACTTCCATTACGGCCGGACCTACTATCTCAAGGTCCGTTTTTCCATCAGGATCTCAAATCATTAAATTTGAAGGTATGGAAATTGAACGCTTAGTTCTAAGTCATAGAGGTTTCTCTGACTCAGTGATTAATACTATGTTACAAGCTCGTAAATCGGTCTCTAGAAAGATTTATTATAGAGTTTGGAAGACTTACATTTCATGGTGTTCTCATAAATTCTCCTGGCATTCTTTTAGAATTCCTAGTATTTTACAGTTCCTTCAGGATGGTTTGGATAAGGGTTTGTCTGCAAGTTCCTTGAAAGGACAAATCGCCGCTCTATCTATTTTATTTCACAGAAACCTTGCTATACTTCCTGATATTCACTGTTTTGTACAGGCTTTAGTTCGTATTAAGCCTGTCATTAAATCAATTTCTCCTCCTTGGAGTCTTAATTTGGTTCTGAAGGCTTTACAGGCTCCTCCATTTGAGCCTATGCATTCTTTGGACATTAAACTACTTTCTTGGAAAGTGTTGTTCCTTTTGGCTATCTCTTCTGCTAGAAGAGTTTCTGAGCTATCTGCTTTTTCTTGTGAGTCTCCTTTTCTGATTTTTCATCAGGATAAAGCAGTTTTGCAGACTTCTTTTCAATTTTTACCTAAGGTTGTGAATTCTAACAACATTAGTAGAGAAATTGTTGTCCCTTCCTTATGTCTTAATCCTAAGAATTCTTTGGAGAGATCCTTACATTGTTTGGATGTGGTAAGAGCTTTGAAATATTATGTGGAAGCTACTAAAGATTTCAGGAAGACTTCCAGTCTATTTGTTTTATTTTCTGGTCCTAGGAAAGGTCAGAAGGCTTTTGCTATTTCCTTGGCTTCTTGGTTGAAACTTTTGATTCATCAAGCTTATTTGGAGTCGGGTCCGGCCCCGCCTCAGAGAATTACAGCTCATTCTACTAGATCAGTCTCCACTTCGTGGGCTTTTAAGAATGAAGCTTCAGTTGATCAGATTTGCAAAGCGGAGACTTGGTCCTCTTTGCATACATTTACTAAATTCTACCGTTTTGATGTATTTGCGTCTTCAGAAGCAGTTTTTGGTAGAAAAGTTCTTCAGGCAGCTGTTTCAGTTTGACTCTTCTGCTTTTGATTTAAGTTTTTTTCTTTCAAAAATGAAATAAACTTATTTTTTTGGGTTGTGGATTAATTTTTTCAGCGGAATATGGCTGTTTTTATTTTTATTCCATCCCTCTCTAGTGACTTCTTTCCTAATGGCAAGAGTCCATGAGGCGCACCCTTTTTATGGTGGTTATGTTTTTTGTATAAAGCACAATTATTTCCAAATTTCCTTTGTTGATTCTTTCTACTCCTTTCTTTATCACCCCACTGCTTGGCTATTCGTTAAATTGAATTGTGGGTGTGGTGAGGGGTGTATTTATAGGCATTTTGAGGTTTGGGAAACTTGCCCCTCCTGGTAGGATTGTATATCCCATATGTCACTAGCTTATGGGCTCTTGCTAATATGAAAGAAATTAATTTATCAGGTAAGTTCTTACATAAATTATGTTGTTTTTTTCAGGACTCAAATAGAGCACACATTTTAAAACAACTATACAATTTAATTCTGTTTGCTTTATTCTCTTTGTATCCTTTGCTGAAGGGCATACATTGTGCAGTCACCAATCAGCAGCTAGCTTCCAGATCCTGAGCCTACCTAGGTATGCTTTTCAACAAAGGATACTAAGATAACAAAGCAAATTAGATCATAGAAGTAAAATGGAAAGTTGTTTAAAACTATATGTTCTATCTGAATTATGAAATAAATATTTTGGGTTTCATGTCCCTTTTAATTAGGGAAACTGTGTAGTAGATTATGTATAGTAATATAATATAGGTGCATTGTTAGTATAATTATGTTGTACACACACAATAATAAAGCCCATCTTGCAATAGTTCAAGTCATTTTTTGCACTAGAATGTCCCTTTAACATATGGTTTAAGTAAAGACACAAACCTATCTGGTGAGTATAAACCCCATCACCGCTAAGCCATTTCTGTGCTAAAGCTGTTTTTAGGTGTATGCATTCATTGAGATACCAACAAAAATCATACGTCCTTTTTAAAAAAGGCTTCATCAATGGCACTCAAGTGATGGCATCTACTTTCAACTTGTAATACGAGCGAAAAAACTGACGCACGCAAAGACCTGTGATGAACCTCTTTTTGCTCACGCATAACTGTTAGCACTACACTTGTAATCTAGCCTATAGTCTCCAAAAATTAGTGGTAAAGGAAATGTTCTGCTCCACCGTGACCGCACTCCAGTAACACTTTAAAAGGGGCATGAAACCCAAAAATGTTCTTTTGTGATTCAGATAAGAGATTACATTTTTTCAAAAATTTGTCCAGTTTACTTCTATTATTAAATTTGCTTTTTTCTTATGTTATTCTTTGTTGAAGAGATATCTAGATAGGTAGCGTGCACATGTCTGGGGAACTGCATACCAAGAAATAATGCTGCCATATAGTGCTCTTGCTAAAGTATAACATTGTTGCAAAACTCCTGCCATTTAGTCCCGCAGACACTTGCACACTCCTAAACTTACCTTCATGCTTTTCAACAAAGGATAACAAAAAACAAAGAAAATGTGATAATAGAAGTACATTGGAAAGCTGTTTAAAAGTATCTGAATTATGAAAGAAAGTTTTGGGTTTTATGTCCCTTTAATACATCGGAATAATAGCAAATATATGTATGTTCTTTACCTTTTGTGTAATCAACAACGGCTTCTAAAGCCGCTACCCGAACATCCACAAAGTGTCCACATTCGGCATAGGACTTAAAAACGGACGGATCACTTGGGACATGGCCATTCTTTTGTAGCACTCGAATGGCTCTTAAGCAACTAGGGAAAGAGAAAACACATTAAAAAAAAAACTAAATAGTGTAACAAGGTATATCTTGTAATTGGTTTACAATGGCAAGAATGTAACTTTGATCAAAGTGAATTACATGTAAAAAGTCTCTCAAGCTTGTAATCCAAATTTGTGTGAATTTAAAGGGACGTAAAAACAGCTTTGATGTACTCAGAAATTACTCAATGTATTGCAAAAATCCACTGGCAAAATAAATCTTAAAAAAATGTACACCTGTCACATTTAAAAAAAAAAAAATGCAATTTCTGAAGCCCATGAACATAACACCTTAAAAAGTCTCATGTGTTTGTAATCTGATTTCCACTACTATCCATTTATGGACTGATATACAGGAAGTCATGTTCATATCAACCAATCGATGATTAGGGTGGAAACTAAGGTCCTATCCAGTATCAGAAATGTGTACCTGATAAAGTGTTTCTTTTTGTATTGCAATTCACAGATTTGTACAGAATTTTGTTTTTTGTTATTCATAATGGAATAGTAAAAGTGTAACACTCAAATATTTGTTGCTATTTTTCTATATTAAACATGGTGTCAAAATGAGCCAAATGCTGCAGACCTCATGTATTTGCCTCACTAACAATTTACAAAAGCTGAAATTCTGCACTTATATAGTAATCAGCAGCTGTGGGCTTTGGAGGTGACTGTAAAGACCGATTCTATATAAATGTGAACTGGTTAGAAGTAGGGGATTGGTACATTAGAAATAGAGGGAGGTGTGTATGTAGATGCATAGGGTAAAGAGGGAGAAGAATGAGAAAGGACACATGTATGGTTTTGAAGAATAATTTTGGAAGGAGATACAGGAATTAAATGAATATCAGGTAAATAGAATAAATAAAAGTGAACCAGGAACTCCCACAGTAGGCCCAGGCCTAAATAAAATGCATACCTTACAGTTATAGTATGCCTGTAACTAGGCAGCAGTTTTTCCATATTTAGAAAGCGAGTGATCTCCTCCAGGATAAGACGAACGTCCGCATTTAGATTATCCAGTGTTCGCGATTCATTGTTAACACTCACTGCGGGTGTCACAGAATTTGAGAGGGCATCAATAAGTTCTGCTCGGTAGTAATTATCTGAAAACTAAAACAAACAAAAAAAGGATTTATTTATGCAATATGCATAAGACAAATATCAAGAGAGAACCATATTTAAGAGTATACAGGCAGGGCGAGGTCTACTACTATTATTATTTTGTTCCTAAAGTGCCACAAAATGTCATAGTACTGGGTAAATGAATAGGGTATACACAATGACATTGACTCATAGTAAAAAGGAATTTAGATCTATAAAACAGACTAAACAAAACAAATAAATGCAGGAGTGGGGGCCAGCTCCAAAGAACGTACAAACTGCAGGATTACTAGGATTTTCTGCCAGTAAAAAAACACCTAAATAAAATACATGGGAATCGTATACAAATTTAAATAAAACATATGCTATAAGGGAAGAATAAAGATGTCCAAGTAATACACTAGCTCCTAAAGGGGCCACGTCTCTGCCTGGTTTTGTTTTGTCATCTCTTTATAATGTGCCAGATTTTCATGACGCAATGCGTCCAAGAACATCATTTTGCCCTTATTTCTAATTATTGTCATTTACTGGATCGTTTGATAGCTGTAAACTTGCAGTATTTTGTATTTTATTTTTTTCTTTGATATATTTCAGTTTGTTAATGGAAATGGATGAGACATTGGCAAATAGTTAAGCCAAATATTGTTTAATTTGGGAAAAAAGCTTATTTCATGCACAAAGAAGTGATTGAGCCCTCTTGGAAATCATAAGCGCACAACCACAAATAACAATGGTAATCTGGGAAGATGATTTGACTGTGAATAGTAGATGTTTTTATGACTGATACATAATTTCCCAAGCTAAAATATTAAAAGCTTTGCACATGATTATAATTTAATAACAAACATTTTTGTTTCCATTTTACAAAATTTTCGTTTTTTTTGAAAATGCATTATTAATATTATCATTTATTTGTAGAGTGCCAAAATATACTGCAGCACTAGAACAAACGTGCATTATGCAATGATACAATTTACAAAACAATTACAAATGTGATGAAGGGGTAAAGGTCCCTGCATGTGTAAAAAGGTGATACATACAGATGGCCTAAAGCACGGGTGTCAAACACAAGGCCCGCGGGCCGAATCCGGCCCGCCAGACCTCGTCATGTGGCCCGTGTAGCCGCCGCCGGCCGCCAGCCTTCACCTTTTATTCTTGCTTTTTTTTTTTGACACAAGAAAGCCGCCTCTTCAGCGCATGCGCTGCAGCCTACAAGCCAGAGAACGTCTGCCCTCTAGCGGCGCCGGCCGTTCTACACAGGAAACCTCCACTTTACATGCATTCAGGAAACCTCCACTTGTTTTATATTGAGCGCATGCCATCCTGTGATGTGACAGATCCAACGGCTGCCTGAACCCTTCTCTCCTGTACTGTAAGTACATATGATGTATGTGGGGGGTCTGCTTATTATTCTGCTTAAAAGTCTGAGCGGTAAACTTTGGATATACTGACCACTTCCGTTTCACTTTACAGTGGTATAGGGACCATAAACTACAATCAAATAACCCAAAAATGTCCAAGAAAAGAAAAAGTTAAAAAAAAGTTAATGCCTTGTGTTTGCCATATGTGTAATAAACAGTGTTTGGCAATATTTGTATGTTTAAAAAAAAAAAATTACTGTCTGTTACCAAAAATCATTTTTCAATAAATTGTACAATTATTGTACAATTATTGTACATTTGAATATCTACTTGCCATTATTCTGACTATGTTTCTGCTTTCAGAGCTAGTTATTACTTACATTATTACAAAAAACAGTAATAATTGAATGCAGTGACAATAATTTATGATAATAAAGAGTGGATACATAGTCCTACAGATACAACCGGCCCTTTGAGGGTGACCAAACTGCTGATGCGGCTCCCGATGAATTTGAGTTTGACACCCCTAAAGTGTTGGTACCCTTCCACTTTTTTAAGAAATCGCACAATTTTCTCTGAATGAAGTTAAAATTTACAGTATGGTATCCACCATTCTTTATTTCGAATGTAATAGAACAGAAAGTTATGACTTCACATATTACTTTAAACATTAAGACAAATGAGAATGGTAGAGACAAAAACATAATTTATGCTTACCTGATAAATTTATTTCTCTTGTGGTGTATCCAGTCCACGGATCATCCATTACTTGTGGGATATTCTCCTTCCCAACAGGAAGTTGCAAGAGGATCACCCACAGCAGAGCTGCTATATAGCTCCTCCCCTAACTGCCATATCCAGTCATTCGACAGAAACTAGCCGAGAAAGGAGAAACCATAGGGTGCAGTGGTGACTGCAGTTTAAAATTTAGACCTGCCTTAAAAGGACAGGGCGGGCCGTGGACTGGATACACCACAAGAGAAATAAATTTATCAGGTAAACATAAATTATGTTTTCTCTTGTTAGGTGTATCCAGTCCATGGATCATCCATTACTTGTGGGGTACCAATACCAAAGCTAAAGTACACGGATGAAGGGAGGGACAAGGCAGGTACTTAAACGGAAGGGACCACTACCTGTAGAACCTTTCTCCCAAGAAGCAAAAGTATCAAATTTGTAAAATTTTGAAAAGGTATGAAGCGAAGAACAAGTCGCCGCTTTGCAAATCTGTTCAACAGAAGCCTCATTTTTAAAGGCCCAGGTGGAAGCCACAGCTCTAGTAGAATGAGCTGTAATCCTTTCAGGGGGCTGCTGTCCAGCAGTCTCATTGGCTAAGCGTATTACGCTCCGAAGCCAAAAAGAAAGAGAGGTTGCCGAAGCCTTTTGACCTCTCCTCTGTCCAGAGTAAACAACAAACAGGGAAGATGTTTGATGAAAATCTTTAGTCGCTTGTAAGTAAAACTTCAAGGCACGGACTACGTCTAGATTATGCAAAAGACTTTAAAGCATGGACTACGTCCAAATTATGTAAAAGATGTTCCTTCTTTGAAGAAGGATTAGGACACAATGATGGAACAACAATCTCTTGATTGATATTCTTGTTGGAAACTACCTTTGGTAAAAACCCAGGTTTTGTACGCAGAACTACTTTATCTGTATGGAAAATCAGATAAGGAGAATCACATTGTAAAGCTGATAACTCAGAGACTCTACGAGCCGAGGAAATAGCCATCAAAAACAGAACTTTCCAAGTTAAAAGTTTGATATCAATGGAATGAAGGGGTTCAAACGGAACTCCTTGAAGAACCTTAAGAACCAAGTTTAAGCTCCATGGAGGAGCAACAGGTTTAAACACAGGCTTAATTCTAACCAAAGCCTGACAAAATGCCTGGACGTCTGGAACCTCTGCCAGACGCTTGTGCAAAAGGATAGACAGAGCAGAAATCTGTCCCTTTAAAGAACTAGCTGATAATCCTTTATCCAAACCCTCTTGGAGAAAGGACAATATCCTAGGAATCCTAACCTTACTCCATGAGTAATTATTGGATTCACACCAATGAAGATATTTGCGCCATATCTTATGGTAGATTTTCCTGGTTACAGGCTTTAGTGCCTGTATTAAGGTATCAATGACTGACTCGGAGAAGCCACACCTTGATAAAATCAATCTCCAGGCAGTCAGTCTCAGAGAAATTAGATTTGGATGATTGAAAGGACCTTGTAGTAGAAGGTCTTGTCTCAGAGGCAGAGGCCAAGGTGGAAAGGATGACATGTCCACCAGGTCTGCATACCAGGTCCTGCGTGGCCACGCAGGTGCGATCAAGATCACCGATGCTCTCTCCTGTTTGATTTTGGCAATCAGTCGAGGGAGCAGAGGAAACGGTGGAAACACATAAGCCAGGTTGAAGAACCACGGTGCTGCTAGAGAATCTATCAGCGTCGCTTCTGGGTCCCTGGATCTGGATCCGTAACAAGGAAGCTTCGCGTTCTGGCGAGACGCAATGAGATACAATTCTGGTGTGCCCCAACGATGAACCAATTGAGCAAACACCTCCGGATGGAGTTCCCACTCCCCCGGATGAAAAGTCTGACGACTTAGAAAATCCGCCTCCCAGTTCTCTACACGTGGGATATGGATCGCTGATAGATGGCAAGAGTGAGTCTCTGCCCAGCGAATTATCTTGGAGACTTCTAACATCGCTAGGGAGCTCCTGGTCCCCCCTTGATGGTTGATGTAAGCCACAGTCGTGATGTTGTCCGACTGAAATCTGATGAACCTCAGGGTTGCTAACTGAGGCCAAGCTAGAAGAGCATTGAATATTGCTCTTAACTCCAGAATATTTAGTGGGAGGAGTTTCTCCTCCTGAGTCCACGATCCCTGAGCCTTCAGGGAATTCCAGACTGCACCCCAACCTAGAAGGCTGGCATCTGTTGTTACAATTGTCCAATCTGGCCTGTGAAAGGTCATACCTTTGGACAGATGGAGCCGAGATAGCCACCAGAGAAGAGAATCTCTGGTCTCTTGATCCAGATTTAGTAGAGGGGACAAATCTGTGTAATCCCCATTCCACTGACTGAGCATGCATAATTGCAGCGGTCTGAGATGTAGGCGCGCAAATGGCACTATGTCCATCGCCGCTACCATTAAGCCGATCACTTCCATGCACTGAGCCACCGAAGGGCGCAGAATGTAGTGAAGAACACGGCAGGAATTTAGAAGCTTTGATAACTTGGACTCCGTCAGGTAAATTTTCATTTCTACAGAATCTATCAGAGTTCCTAGGAAGGAAACCCTTGTGAGGGGTGATAGAGAACTCTTTCCCTCGTTCACTTTCCACCCATGCGACCTCAGAAATGCCAACACTATGTCCGTATGAGATTTGGCAAATTGAAAGTTTGACGCCTTTATCAGGATGTCGTCTAGATAAGGGGCCACTGCTATGCCCCGTGGTCTTAGAACCGCCAGAAGAGACCCCAGAACCTTTGTAAAAATTCTTGGGGCTGTAGCTAACCCGAAGGGAAGAGCCACAAACTGGTAATGCCTGTCTAGAAAGGCAAACCTTAGGAACCAATAATGATCTTTGTGAATCGGTATGTGAAGTTAAGCATCCTTCAAATCCACTGTGGTCATGTACTGACCCTCCTGGATCATAGGTAGGATTGTCCGAATAGTTTACATTTTGAACGATGGAACTCTGAGGAATTTGTTTAAGATCTTTAGATCCAAAATTGGTCTGAAGGTTCCCTCTTTTTTGGGAACCACAAACAGATTTGAATAAAATCCCTGTCCTTGTTCCATCTGTGGAACTGGATGGCTCACTCCCATTATTAGGAGGTCTTGCACACAGCGTAAGAATGCCTCTTTCTTTATCTGGTTTACAGATAATCTCGAAAGGTGAAATCTCCCTTGTGGGGGGGAAGCTTTAAAGTCCAGAAGATATCCCTGAGATATGATCTCCAACGCCCAGGGATCCTGAACATCTCTTGCCCACGCCTGGGCGAAGAGAGAAAGTCTGCCCCCTACTAGATCCGTTGCCAGATAGGGGGCCGTTCCTTCATGCGGTCTTAGAGGCAGCAGCAGGCTTTCTGGCCTGCTTGCCTTTGCTCCAGGCCTGGTTAGATTTCCAGGCCGGCTTGGATTGCGCAAAAGTTCCCTCTTGTTTTGTAGCAGAGGAAGTTGATGCTGCACCTGCCTTGAAGTTTCGAAAGGCACGAAAATTAGACTGTTTTGCCCTTGATTTGGCCCTGTCCTGAGGAAGGGTATGACCCTTACCTCCAGTAATGTCAGCAATAATTTCCTTCAAACCAGGCCCGAATAGGGTCTGCCCCCTGAAGGGAATGTTAAGTAATTTAGACTTTGAAGTCACGTCAGCTGACCAAGATTTAAGCCATAGCGCCCTACACGCCTGGATGGCGAATCCAGAATTCTTAGCCGTTAGTTTAGTCAAATGAACAATGGCATCAAAAACAAAAGAATTAGCTAGCTTAAGTGTTCTAAGCTTGTCAAGTATTTCAGTCAATGGAGTAGCTGTCTGAAAGGCCTCTTCCAGAGACTCAAACTAGAACGACGCAGCAGCAGTGACAGGAGCAATGCATGCAAAGGGCTGCAGGATAAAACCTTGTTGAATAAACATTTTCTTAAGGTAACCTTCTAATTTTTTATCCATTGGATCTGAAAAAGCACAACTGTCCTCGACAGGGATAGTGGTACGCTTTGCTAAAGTAGAAACTGCTCCCTCCACCTTAGGGACTGTCTGCCATAAGTCCCGTGTGGTGGCGTCTATTGGAAACATTTTTCTAAAAATAGGAGGGGGGGGGAAAACGGCACACCGGGTCTGTCCCACTCCTTAGTAAAAATTTCTGTAAACCTTTTAGGTATTGGAAAAACGTCAGTACACACCGGCACCACGTAATATTTATCCAGTCTACACAATTTCTCTGGCACTGCAATTGTGTCACAGTCATTCAGAGCAGCTAAAACCTCTCCAAGCAACACCCGGAGATTCTCAAGCTTAAATTTAAAAGTAGACATATCTGAATCAGGTTTCCCCGAGTCAGAGACGTCACCCACAGACTGAAGCTCTTCCTCAGCTTCTGCATATTGTGACGCAGTATCAGACATGGGCCTTAAAACATCTGCGTGCTCTGTATTACGTCTAACCCCAGAGCTATTGCGCTTTCCTCTGAAATCAGGCAGTCTGGCTAATACCGCTGACAGGGTATTATCCATGATTGCCGCCATGTCCTGCAAAGTAATCGCTATGGGCGCCTTTGATGTACTTGGCGCCATTTTAGCGTGAGTCCCTTGAGCGGTAGTCAAAGGGTCCGACACGTGGGGAAAGTTAGTCGGCATAACTTCCCCCTCCTCAGAATCCTCTGGTGATAATTCTTTTAAAGATAACAGCTGATCTTTATTGTTTAAAGTGAAATCAATACATTTAGTACACATTCTCCTATGGGGTTCCACCATGGCTTTTAAACATAATGAACAAGGAGTTTCCTCTATGTCAGACATGTTTATACAGACTAGCAATGAGACTAGCAAGCTTGGAAAACACTTTAAATCAAGTTAACAAGCAATATAAAAAAAAAACGTTACTGTGCCTTTAAGAGAAACAAATTTTGCCAAAATTTGAAATAACAGTGAAAAAAGGCAGTTAAACTAACAACATTTTTACAGTGTATGTAACAAGTTAGCAGAGCATTGCACCCACTTGCAAATGGATGATTAACCCCTTAATACAAAAAACAGATTAACAAAACGAAAAATATGTTTTTTAAACAGTCATAACAACTGCCACAGCTCCTACTTTTGAAGCCTTTTGAGCCCTTTAGAGATGTCCTATAGCATGCAGGGGACTGCTGAGGGAAGCTGAATGTCACAGTTTGTAATTTTAACTGCACCAACTGTAACTTTTATACTATAACAGTGGAAAGACTCAGGAAACTGTTTCTAGGCAAAAATAAAGCCAGCCATGTGGAAAAAACTAGGCCCCAATAAGTTTTATCACCAAAGCATATATAAAAACGATTAAACATGCCAGCAAACGTTTTATATTGCACATTAATCAGAGTATATACCTCTGATAGCAAGCCTGATACTAGTCGCTATTAAATCACTGTATTTAGGCTTTAACTTACATTAATCCGGTGTCAGCAGCATTTTCTAGCAAATTCCATCCCTAGAAAAACTTAACTGCACATACCTTATTGCAGGATACCCTGCACGCCATTCTCCCTCTGAAGTTACCTCACTCCTCAGACATATGTGAGAACGGCAGTGGATCTTAGTTACTTCTGCTAAGATCATAGAAAAACGCAGGCAGATTCTTCTTCTAAATGCTGCCTGAGATAAAATAGCACAATTCCGGTACCATTTAAAAACAATAAACTTTTGATTGAAGAAAAAACTAACTATATTTTACCACTTTCCTCTTACTACCTCCAGCTATGTTGAGAGCTTGCAAGAGAATGACTGGATATGGCAGTTAGGGGAGGAACTATATATCAGCTCTGCTGTGGGTGATCCTCTTGCAACTTCCTGTTGGGAAGGAGAATATCCCACAAGTAATGGATGATCCGTGGACTGGATACACCTAACAAGAGAAAATATTGGTACTCTTAACCTAATATTTTGCAGCACAGCCTTTAGAGACAGTAACTGCAATCAAGTGCTTTCTGCAGCTCTCAATAAACGTTCTACACTTTTCAACTGGGAATGTGGCCCACTATTCTTGAGCAAGCTGCTCCAGCTCTCTCAAGGTTGATGGGTGCCTTTTTCCCAACAGTGAGTTTCAGCTCTTCCCATATGTTCGGTAGGATTCAGATCTGGACTCATAGAAGGCCACTTAAGAACTGTCCAATGTTTTCTAATACACTCTTAAGGTGCTTTTTGAGGTATGTTTCAGGTCATTATCCTGCTGGAGGCCCATGACCTGCAACTGAGACACAGCTTTCAGGCACTGGGTAGTATGTTTCGCTCAAAAATGCCTCAAAAGCATTCTGATTTCATTATGCCCTGCATTGTTACTAGGCACCCAATGTCAGAGGCCGCAATGCAACCCCAAAACATCACTGAGCCTCCTCCATGTTTCACGGTAGGGGTGGTGTTCTTTTCTTTGAAAGCTTATTTCATTCTGTGTTGTGATTTGGCAAAAAGCTCTACTTTTGTTTCGTCTGTCTAAAGGACATTCATCCAGAAGGACTGTGGGTTGTCAACATGCATTTAGGCAAATTCCATTTGGGCTTTATTGTGTTTCTCTTTGAGAAGTGAAGTCTTCCAAGGTCTTCTACCATGGAACCCATTTTCATTCAGACAGTGACAGGTGTGACTTGAAAGTGTTGCACCTTGAGCTCCAATGTCAGCTTGGATCTGTTTTAAAGTTGTCTGTGGTTCCTTCTACACCAACTGAACATTCTTTGGGTCAAATTTCCTCTTGCAATAACGTCCAGGGTTGCTGGCTATAGTCCAATGTGCCTAACCTTCCTAATAATATTGGCAACAGTGCTCACAGGAATATCAAGCTCTTATAGCCTTGACGTTGACCATGCTTAGCTATTACCTTGTTTCTAACCTCCTCAAAACAACACTCTGGTTTTCCTTCTCTTTTCCATGTTCAATATGATATTTACAGTGACACATAACAGAAAAAGTGAGTACTTTTCTCCATTTAAACTAGCCGAATAAGTGATTATAAGATTGAAGACACATGTGATACTAATAAAAAGAGAATAGTCTGCTTGAAGTATCACTAAAAAACTATTTTTTATTGTAACTTCTAAAGGGTATCAATAGTATTGTCCGGGTCATTTTAGAATGTCTTTATCGAATAAGCAATAATTTGCTCTCACAATTGTGCACACTTGCAAAATGTATGGATGGCAAAATATATTTTAATTTCAACATTTATATTATTTAATAAAGTGGGTAAGATAAATCCCCAACAATGATAACTAACACACTTATAACAAGTGGGTTGTTTGGATGTTTAAAGGGATGTTAAACAGTAAAAACATGCTAGACATTATTCAAGTATAAAAAGCAAAGATTAGCCTTACAATAATATGTAGATTTATGTTTTACAATTATAGTAATTGTTTAAATATTGAACATATAAGTGTAAAGCTTAAGTTTCAGTAAAGTACTTTAGTTTCTATAAAGTAATGGGCACAGTCACGTCTGAACTAGTTTTCTATTTATCTGCTGCGTGGAATCCCTTTTAGATTATCCTATGTCCCACACATTCTTGTTGGACAGTCTCTTTTGTTGCATGTATTTTTATGTCCCAAATTGCAATGCAACAAAGGAAACAGATAAAAGCAACTTAAGTTCAAACATGGTGGTGCCCATAACTTTATAGAAAGTGAAATTTAAAAAACCAACCATGTTCAGAGTTAAAATTACAGGAAAACAGGCCTATATAACCAATGAAAGTATAATTAAACATTTTATATTACAATCACAAACTGTTTAATATCCCATTGAATTATTGACAGCCTTTTATCATAGAATTTAAACATATTGCAAGTTGATTAGTCAACAAGTATTGAAAACAACATTTCTTATTAATAATAATAAAAAAAATTGTATATACAGCTTAAAATGTACCCATGTTAAACTAATTAGAATAATTTCCTGGCATCAGATTGTGTAAACACAATTAGTTAAATGTCTTTCCAGCTAAGATGATTCAACGAGTGGGAATGAGATCAGATATATGGAGGGAAAGTTATAATGTTTACCAGATCTCACAAAACTTGTTTTCTCTATACATATTAATCTTGGGGCACCTCCATCCCCAGAGTATAAAGAAAACCATTCTTCCGAAGTGCTTTAGCATTAAGATTTTATATTGCTGGGATGAGGTAGAGTTAACACTTATGACAGGCACAACAATTTAATAATATATCAATGGCGTATCTGGGCAGCTGAAAGGAAAATGATTAATGTGGCTGTAATTGCTGTCAGCAAAATACAGAAATGTGTAATCATTTTTAATGGAATTTTATGATGTGCAATATGTTGAGCACAGTTGAATGTTCTAATATTTATAAATGTGCAACTATTCCATGTTTCAAACACTTTAGATGATTAACAAAAAATTAGTCTGGAAATGCTTGAATGATGACTTGCATTTTCACATAACATAAAACATTACCTTTACTACAAATGTTCACATTTTTAAAAAAAACTAATTTTTATTGATTTTTTTTTTTTTTTTACAAAATAATATGAAACAGATAAAAGTATAAAACTATAAAAAATACAATAAACATAGGATATGCAACCATGTAAAGTCAATAGCACAAATAGATAGGAAGATTATTCTTGTTAACAGTGTGTCAAAAAAAGAGGGGAAAATGATATCCAATAATCAACTCCCAACAGCGAATATCAAATACAATATAGGCAGAAGAAAAAATTACAAGAAAAGATAACACACAAAATATTGCATATGGAAGCAAACAAGCTAATGGATTTATAATGAGCAACTTTTATACCAGAAATTTGTCTGCATATGGCACCTGTTGGCTATACAAGAAATAGTATATGTATGTCAAATACGCCAAAGGCGCTTGGAGTTTTATCCTCCAGAAGTGAATCTATAATAACAGATAAAAAAAAGCACATAATAGATACAGTGGGATGAGATAAAATGGGAAAAAAAATCTTGGAAAATGAAACTACTTATTGATGAAATATGCCAATCTAATGTACCATTTAATTCAAATGATAAATGGAGCCGTACTCACACGAACAAGAGCTATGACTAAGCTTTTAGTTTAAAAGCCCATGTAAAATATCCTTGAACTGCAGGTGGACAAGCAGGACTCAAATTGTAAAATAAAAGTATTTATAGTACATTCAAAATGTAAGTATGTAAATGTAATAATAATAATGTTTTAAAATAGTGCACCAAAAAACATAATTTATGCTTACCTGATAAATTTATTTATCTTGTAGTGTATCCAGTCCACGGATTATCCATTACTTGTGGGATATTCTCCTTCCCAACAGGAAGTTGCAAGAGGATCACCCACAACAGAGCTGCTATATAGCTCCTCCCCTCACTGCCATATCCAGTCATTCGACCGAAACAAGCCGAGAAAGGAGAAACCATAGGGTGCAGTGGTGACTGTAGTTTAATTAAAATTTAGACCTGCCTTAAAAGGACAGGGTGGGCTGTGGACTGGATACACTACAAGAGAAATACATTTATCAGGTAAGCATAAATTATGTTTTCTCTTGTTAAGTGTATCCAGTCCACGCATCCATTACTTGTGGGATACCAATACCAAAGCTAAAGTACACGGATGATGGGAGGGACAAGGCAGGAACTTAAACGGAAGGAACCACTGCCTGTAGAACCTTTCTCCCAAAAACAGCCTCCGAAGAAGCAAAAGTATCAAATTTGTAAAATTTGGAAAAAGTATGAAGCGAAGACCAAGTCGCAGCCTTGCAAATCTGTTCAAGAGAAGCCTCATTTTTAAAGGCCCAGGTGGAAGCCACAGCTCTAGTGGAATGAGCTGTAATCCTTTCAGGGGGCTGCTGTCCAGCAGTCTCATAGGCTAAACGGATTATACTCCGAAGCCAAAAAGAAAGAGAGGTTGCCGAGGCCTTTTGACCTCTCCTCTGTCCAGAGTAAACAACAAACAGGTTAGATGTTTGACGAAAATCTTTAGTCGCTTGTAAGTAAAACTTCAAGGCACGGACTACGTCTAGATTATGCAAAAGACGTTCCATCTTTGAAGAAGGATTAGGACATCATGATGGAACAACAATCTCTTGATTGATATTCTTGTTAGAAACCACCTTGGGTAAAAACCCAGATTTTGTACGTAGAACTACTTTATCTAAATGAAAGATCAGATAAGGAGAATCACAATGTAAGGCAGATAACTCAGAGACTCTTCGAGCCGAGGAAATAGCCATCAGAAAAATAACTTTCCATGATAGAAGTTTGATATCAATAGAATGAAGGGGTTCAAACGGAACCCCTTGAAGAACTTTAAGAACCAAGTTTAAGCTCCATGGAGGAGCAACAGGTTTAAACACAGGATTAATTCTAACTAAAGCCTGACAAAATGCCTGAACGTCTGGAACTTCTGCCAGACGCTTGTGTAAAAGAATAGACAGAGCAGAAATCTGTCCCTTCAAAGAACTAGCTGATAATCCTTTGTCCAAACCCTCTTGGAGGAAGGACAATATCCTAGGAATCCTAACCCTACTCCATGAGTAATTCTTGGATTCACACCAATGAAGATATTTACGCCATATCTTGTGGTAGATTTTCCTGGTGACAGGCTTTCGCGCCTGTATTAAGGTATTAATGACTGACTCGGAGAAGCCACGCTTTGATAGGATCAAGCGTTCAATCTCCATGCAGTCAGTCTCAGAGAAATTAGATTCGGATGATTGAAAGGACCTTGTATGAGAAGGTCTTGTCTCAGAGGCAGAGTCCATGGTGGAAAGGATGACATGTCAACTAGGTCTGCATACCAGATCCTGCGTGGCCACGCAGGCGCTATCAGAATCACTGATGCCCTCTCCTGTCTGATTTTGGCAATCAGACGAGGGAGCAGAGGAAACGGTGGAAACACATAAGCCAGGTTGAAGAACCAAGGAGCTGCTAGAGCATCTATCAGCATCGCTTCTGGGTCCCTGGACCAGGATCCGTAACAAGGAAGCTTGGCGTTCTAGCGAGACGCCATGAGATCCAGTTCTGGTTTGCCCCAACGATGAACCAATTGAGCAAACACCTCCGGATGGAGTTCCCACTCCCCCGGATGAAAAGTCTGACGACTTAGAAAATCCGCCTCCCAGTTCTCTACACCTGGGATATGGATTGCTGATAGGTGGCAAGAGTGAGACTCTGCCCAGCGAATTATCTTGGAGACTTCTAACATCGCTAGGGAACTCCTGGTTCCCCCTTGATGGTTGATGTAAGCCACAGTCGTGATGTTGTCCGACTGAAATCTGATGAACCTCAGGGTTGCTAACTGAGGCCAAGCTAGAAGAGCATTGAATATTGCTCTTAACTCCAGAATATTTATTGGGAGGAGTTTCTCCTCCTGAGTCCACGATCCCTGAGCCTTCAGGGAGTTCCAGACTGCACCCCAACCTAGAAGGCTGGCATCTGTTGTTACAATAGTCCAATCTGGTCTGTGAAAGGTCATACACTTGGACAGGTGGACCCGAGATAACCACCAGAGAAGAGAATCTCTGGTTTCCTGATCCAGATTTAGTAGAGGGGACAAATCTGTGTAATCCCCATTCCACTGACTGAGCATGCATAATTGCAGCGGTCTGAGATGCAGGCGCGCAAATGGCACTATGTCCATTGCCGCTACCATTAAGCCGATTACCTCCATGCACTGAGACACCGTAGGGCGCGGAGTGGAGTGAAGAACACGGCAAGCATTGATGATAATTAACCCCTTAATACCAAAAACGGAATAATAAATGAAAAAAACGTTTTTAAAACTAGTCACAACTGCCACAGATCTACTGTGGTTGTTACCCTCCTCAAACACAACTTTTGAAGCCTTTTGAGCCCTTCAGAGATGTCCTGTATCATGCAGAGGGAAGCTGGATGTCTCTGTCAGTAATTTTAGCTGCGCAGAAAAGCGCTAAAATAGGCCCCTCCCACTCATATTACAACAGTGGAAAGCCTCAGGAAACTGTTTCTAGGCAAAAATCAAGCCAGCCATGTGGAAAAAAACTAGGCCCCAATAAGTTTTATCACCAAGCATATATAAAAACGATTAAACATGGCAGCAAACGTTTTATATTGCACTTTTATAAGAGTATGCATCTCTGGTAATAAGCCTGATACCAGTCGCTATTAAATCACTGTATTTAGGCTTAACTTACATTAATCCGGTATCAGCAGCATTTTTCTAGCAAATTCCATCCCTAGAAATATGTTAACTGCACATACCTTATTGCAGGATAACCTGCATGCCATTCCCCCTCTGAAGTTACCTCACTCCTCAGAATATGTGAGAACGGCAGTGGATCTTAGTTACTTCTGCTAAGATCATAGAAACCGCAGGCAGATTCTTCTTATAATGCTGCCTGAGATAAAACAGTACTCTCCGGTACCATTTAAAAATAACAAACTTTTGATTGAAGTTAAAAAACTAACTATAATACATCACTCTCCTCTTACTACCTCCATCTTTGTTGAGAGTTGCAAGAGAATGACTGGATATGGCAGTGAGGGGAGGAGCTATATAGCAGCTCTGCTGTGGGTGATCCTCTTGCAACTTCCTGTTGGGAAGGAGAATATTCCACAAGTAATGGATGATCCGTGGACTGGATACACTTAACAAGAGAAAACATAATTTATGCTTACCTGATAAATGTATTTCTCTTGTAGTGTATTCAGTCCACGGGTCATCCATTACTTATGGGATTATATCTCCTTCCCAACAGGAAGTTGCAAGAGGATCACCCAAGCAGAGCTGCTATATAGCTCCTCCCCTCACATGTCATATCCAGTCATTCGACCGAAACAAGACAAGAAAGTAGAAACCATAGGGTGCAGTGGTGACTGGAGTTTGAATTAAAATTTTGATCTGCCTTAAAAGACAGGGCGGACCGTGGACTGAATACACTACAAGAGAAATAAATTTATCAGGTAAGCATAAATTATGTTTTCTCTTGTTAAGTGTATTCAGTCCACGTGTCATCCATTACTTATGGGATACCAATACCAAAGCTAAAGTACACGGATGATGGGAGGGACAAGGCAGGAACTTTAAACGGAAGGAACCACTGCCTGTAGAACCTTTCTCCCAAAAACAGCCTTCGAAGAAGCAAAAGTGTCAAATTTGTAAAATTTTGAAAAAGTGTGAAGTGAAGACCAAGTTGCAGCCTTGCAAATCTGTTCAACAGAGGCCTCATTCTTAAAGGCCCAGGTGGAAGCCACAGCTCTAGTGGAATGAGCTGTAATTCTTTCAGGAGGCTGCTGTCCAGCAGTCTCATAGGCTAAACGTATTATGCTACGAAGCCAAAAGGAGAGAGAGGTAGCCAAAGCTTTTTTACCTCTCCTCTGTCCAGAGTAAACGACAAACAGGGAAGAAGTTTGATGAAAATCTTTAGTTGCCTGCAAATAGAACTTCAGGGCACGGACTACATCCAGATTATGCAAGAGTCGTACCTTCTTTGAAGAAGGGTTAGGACACAGTGATGGAACAACAATCTCTTGATTGATATTCCTGTTAGAAACTACCTTAGGTAAGAACCCAGGTTTAGTACGCAGAACTACCTTGTCTGAATGGAAAATCAGATAAGGAGAATCACAATGTAAGGCAGATAACTCAGAGACTCTTCAAGCCGAGGAAATAGCCATCAAAAACAGAACTTTCCAAGATAACAGCTTAATATCAATGGAATGAAGGGGTTCAAACGGAACACCTTGAAGAACTTTAAGAACTAAGTTTAAGCTCCACGGCGGAGCAACAGTCTTAAACACAGGCTTAATCCTAGCCAAAGCCTGACAAAAAGCCTGAAGTCTGGAACTTCTGCCAGACGTTTGTGTAGAAGAATAGGCAGAGCAGAAATCTGTCCCTTTAACAAACTAGAAGATAAGCCCTTTTCTAAACCCTCTTGTAGAAAAGACAATATCCTAGGAATCCTAACCTTACTCCATGAGTAACTCTTGGATTCGCACCAATATAAATATTTACGCCATATCTTATGGTAAATTTTTCTGGTAACAGGTTTCCGAGCCTGTATTAAGGTATCAATAACCGACTCCGAGAAGCCACGCTTTGATAGAATCAAGCGTTCAATCTCCATGCAGTCAGCCTCAGAGAAATTAGATTTGGATGATTGAAAGGACCCTGAATTAGAAGGTCCTGCCTCAGAGGCAGAGACCATGGTGGACAGGACGACATGTCCACTAGGTCTGCATACCAGGTCCTGCGTGGCCACGCAGGCGCTATCAGAATCACCGATGCTCTCTCCTGTTTGATCTTGGCAATCAGTCGAGGAAGCATCGGAAATGGTGGAAACACATAAGCCATGTTGAAGACCCAAGGGGCTGTCAGAGCATCTATCAGCACCGCTCCCGGGTCCCTGGACCTGGATCCGTAACAAGGAAGCTTGGCGTTCTGGCGAGACGCCATGAGATCCAGATCTGGTTTGCCCCAACGATGAATCAGTTGAGTGAAGACCTCCGGATGAAGTTCCCACTCCCCCGGATAAAAAGTCTGGCGACTTAGAAAATCCGCCTCCCAGTTCTCCACGCCTGGGATGTAGATCGCTGATAGATGGCAAGAGTGAGACTCTGCCCAGCAAATTATCTTTGAGACTTCCAACATTGCTAGGGAACTCCTGGTTCCCCCTTGATGGTTGATGTAAGCCACAGTCGTGATGTTGTCCGACTGAAATCTGATGAACCTCAGTGTTGCTAACTGAGGCCAAGCTAGAAGAGCATTGAGTATTGCCCTCAACTCCAGAATATTTATTGGGAGGAGTTTCTCCTCCTGAGTCCATAATCCCTGAGCCTTCAGGGAGTTCCAGACTGCGCCCCAACCTAGAAGGCTGGCATCTGTTGTTACAATCGTCCAATCTGGCCTGCGAAAGGTCATACCCTTGGACAGATGGACCCGAGAAAGCCACCAGAGAAGAGAATCTCTGGTCTCTTGGTCCAGACTTAGCAGAGGGGACAAATCTGAATAATCCCCATTCCACTGACTTAGCATGCATAATTGCAGCGGTCTGAGATGCAGGCGCGCAAATGGCACTATGTCCATTGCCGCTACCATTAAGCCGATTACTTCCATGCACTGAGCCACTGACGGGCGTGGAATGGAATGAAGGACACGGCAAGCATTTAGAAGCTTTGATAACCTGGACTCCGTCAGGTAAATTTTCATCTCTACAGAATCTATAAGAGTCCCTAGAAAGGAGACTCTTGTGAGTGGTGATAGAGAACTCTTTTCCACGTTCACTTTCCACCCATGCGACCTCAGAAATGCCAGAACTATCTCTGTATGAGACTTGGCCATTTGAAAGCTTGACGCCTGTATCAGGATGTCGTCTAGATACGGAGCCACCGCTATGCCTCGCGGTCTTAGAACTGCCAGAAGTGAGCCCAGAACTTTTGTAAAGATTCTCGGGGCCGTAGCCAACCCGAAGGGAAGAGCTACAAACTGGAAATGCCTGTCTAGAAAGGCAAATCTTAGGTACCGATAATGATCTTTGTGAATCGGTATATGAAGGTAGGCATCCTTTAAGTCTACCGTGGTCATGTATCGAATAGTTTCCATTTTGAATGATGGAACTCTTAGGAATTTGTTTAAGATTTTTAGGTCCAAGATTGGCCTGAAGGTTCCCTCTTTCTTGGGAACCACAAACAGATTTGAGTAAAACCCTTGCCCTTGTTCCGTTCGCGGAACTGGGTGGATCACACAGCGTAGAAATGCCTCTTTCTTTATTTGGTTTGCTGATAACCTTGAAAGATGAAATCTCCCTTGTGGAGAAGATGCTTTGAAGTCCAGAAGATATCCCTGAGATATGATCTCCAACGCCCAGGGATCCTGGACATCTCTTGCCCAAGCCTGGGCGAAGAGAGATAGTCTGCCCCCCACTAGATCCGTTTCCGGATAGGGGGCCCTCTCTTCATGCTGTCTTAGGGGCAGAAGTAGGCTTTCTGGCCTGCTTGCCCTTGTTCCAGGGCTGGTTAGTTTTCCAGCCCTGTCTGTAACAAGCAACAGGTCCTTCCTGTTTTGGAGCGGAGGAAGTTGATGCTGCTCCTGCCTTGAAGTTACGAAAGGCACGAAAATTAGACTGTTTGGCCTTTGATTTGGCCCTGTCCTGAGGAAGAGTATGACCCTTACCCCCAGTAATGTCAGCAATAATTTCTTTCAAGCCGGGCCCGAATAAGGTCTGCCCTTTGAAAGGAATATTAAGCAATTTTGATTTAGAAGTCACGTCAGCTGACCAGGATTTAAGCCATAGCGCTCTGCGCGCCTGGATGGCGAATCCGGAGTTCTTAGCCGTAAGTTTGGTTAAATGAACAACGGCATCAGAAACAAATGCATTAGCTAGCTTAAGTGCTTTAAGCTTGGCCATAATCTCATCCAATGGAGCTGTGCGAATGGCCTCTTCCAGAGACTCAAACCAGAATGCCGCAGCAGCAGTGACAGGCGCAATGCATGCAAGGGGCTGTAAGATAAAACCTTGTTGAACAAACATTTTCTTAAGGTAACCTTCTAATTTTTTATCCATTGGATCCGAAAAAGCACAATTATCCTCCACCGGGATAGTGGTACGTTTAGCTAAAGTAGAAACTGCTCCCTCCACCTTAGGGACCGTCTGCCATAAGTCTCGTGTAGTGGCGTCTATTGGGAACATTTTTCTAAATATTGGAGGTGGGGAAAAGGGCACACCGGGTCTATCCCACTCCTTGCTAATAATTTCTGCAAGCCTTTTAGGTATAGGAAAAACGTCAGTACACACCGGTACCGCAAAGTATCTATCCAACCTACATACTTTCTCTGGAATTGCAACCGTGTTACAATCATTCAGAGCCGCTAATACCTCCCCTAGCAATACGCGGAGGTTCTCAAGCTTAAATTTAAAATTAGAAATCTCTGAATCCGGTCTCCCTGGATCAGATCCATCACCCACAGAATGAAGCTCTCCGTCCTCATGTTCTGCAAATTGTGACGCAGTATCAGACATGGCTCTCACATCATCAGCGCGCTCTGTCCTTAACCCAGAGCTATCGCGCTTGCCTCTTAATTCAGGCAATTTAGATAATACCTCTGTCATAACAGCAGCCATGTCTTGCAAAGTGATTTGTATGGGCCTCTCTGATGCACTTGGCGCCACAATATCACGCGCCTTCTGAGCGGGAGGCGAAGGTACTGACACGTGAGGAGAGTTAGTCGGCATAACTTCCCCCTCGTTGTCTGGTGATAATTTCTTTACAGATATAGATTGACTTTTATTCAAAGTGACATCAATACATTTAGTACACATATTTCTGTGGGGCTCCACATTGGCCTTCAAACATAGTGAACAAACAGATTCATCTGTGTCAGACATGTTTAAACAGACTCGCAATGAGACTAGCAAGCTTGGAAAATCCTTTCAAATAAATTTACAAGCAATATAAAAGACGCTACTGCGCCTTTAAGAAGCACAAAAAAACGTCACAGCTGAAATAACAATGAACCAAATCAGTTATAGCAACCAAATTTTCACAGTAAATGTATTAAGTTAGCAAAGTATTGCACCCACTAGCAAATGGATGATTAACCCCTTAATACCCAAAAACGGATAATCAATTTAACAATTAACGTTTTTATCACAGTCAAACACACTGTCACAGGTCTGCTGTGACTGATTACCTCCCTCAAAATGACTTTTGAAGACCCCTGAGCTCTCTAGAGACGTCCTGGATCAGGAAGATTGAAACTGAATTTTTACTGCGCAAAAAAGCTCTAAAATAGGCTCCTCCCACTCCTATTACAACAGTGGGAAACCTCAGTTAACTGTTTCTATATAGAAATAAACAGCCATGTGGAAAATCATGCCCCAAAAGATTCATCACCAAAGTACCTCACAAAAAACGAATAACATGCCAGTAAACGTCTTAAACATACACTTTAAAAGTTAGGTAGTGTTATTAATAAGCCTGCTACCAGTCGCATCTACTGCAGTCAAGGCTTATACAATACTTCAGTATTAACAGTATTTTCTTAGTCAAATTCCATTCCTTAGAAAATTACTTATTGTACATACATTCATCAGCCTGATACCAGTCGCTGTTGCATTTAAGGCTGTACTTACATTACATCGGTATCAGCAGTATTTTCTTAGTCAATTCCATTCCTTAGAAAAATAATTTACTGCACATACCTTGTTTGCAGGATTCCCACCATGCTATTCCCTTTCTGAAATTTACCCCACTCCTCAGAATGTGCGAGAACAGCCAGTGGATCTTAGTTACTTCTGCTAAGATCATAGAAAACGCAGGCAGATTCTTCTTCTAAATACTGCCTGAGAACAAACAGCACACTCCGGTGCCATTTAAAATAACAAACTTTTGATTGAAGAAATAAACTAAGTATAAAAAAACACCACAGACCTCTCACAACGACCTATCTAGTTGAGTTGCAAGAGAATGACTGGATTTGACATGTGAGGGGAGGAGCTATATAGCAGCTCTGCTTGGGTGATCCTCTTGCAACTTCCTGTTGGGAAGGAGATATAATCCCATAAGTAATGGATGACCCGTGGACTGAATACACTTAACAAGAGAAATAGGATATATAGTCCAGAGGTATTGATGGAATATGCCGATCTAATGATACGAAGACAATGAAGGCCAGTAGTATTGTTAAATTTCAGCAGTTTCCCACAAAGATGTAATGAAGTTTTTACAGGGATATAGTAGAAGATACTAAATTTAACCATTTAGTAATTGTAGGAAAGCGATACTGTTTATTTCTAGGCACAATTGGGTTGAATTTTAAAGAGGGATTTCTGTACAATTAATGCATTTGTGTTGTTTCATTTAATAGTATAACCAAGGGTAGTGCCAATGACTTTCTTTTTCTCCATATGAGCAACAGCATTGTCCCAAAATGTTGTAATACATGGTATTGCCATCATATATAAAAAGGTTTCAGAAATTGTTAAAAGAAAAAAAATATATATATGTTTTTTTTAAACACAACTATTTTAACTGGTGGGTTATTGTCTCACTTAGGAAGGTAGGTAAAAACCCTACAAAAGTCCCTCATCCTCAAAAGCTAACCAATACACTTCCAGTTAGATCTGGCTCATAAATAGCCATGTGAAACCTATTTGGAGAGATTTGTTTTTAGTAAAACATATCTGAGAAACAGGACAGGCATACGATATTAGATGAAAACCTGCTTAGATATTAACCTTTTGGGAGTATGAAAAATGTATCAATAGTAAATATATATTGTTTTTCATACCATTGTGATGCCTTATTAAATTCTGATGTCTTAGTACCAGAGTTACCCATATTTGGGACCAGATGTAAAGGATAAAAATGCCTTGTCTATGTCTGCAAGAAAACGTCAAAATCTTCCAAATAAAAATTTTGTGAGAAAAATAAATAAATAGATTCTGAAACCAGATAACAATCAGAAAACCATTGAGTCTGCAGAAATTTGCCTCTAAATGTACAAGCTTATTGAATTGTAAGAAAACACTAAAATGAAAACTAGTAATTATACACAAAATAAATAAATAAATGCATACCCCCAAATGACCCGATTTTTGTGGGACAGTAACAATTTTAGGGGTCTGTCCCGGGTTGCTAGCCATCTGTCCCGCATTGCCCCATGCATTAAAAAAAAAAAAATTCTATTGGGCATATACTCAGAAGCAGCTGGCTTTTCTCTCCCAGGATTATATACCTGTTAGATTTCTTGTGGAAAAGTAATGGTGTGTGGGTTAAGCAGGAGTTGGAAGGCTGTATACCCTCTGACCTCAGGTAATGGTGACCTCTAACCCCTGGTAGTGATGACATTAACCCCTGGTGATAATACTAGCATGCCTTCAGTTTTATATGATGAGCAGTGCTAACACCAGGGTAACGAACAGTGGCAACCTCAGACTGCCAGCTAATGTGCTTGCCAACCCCAGGACTGCATACAATGAGTTACAGATATCCATATATGATGTAGTGTGTGTGTCTATCTGTATCTTTAAGTGTGTAAGTGTGTGTATCTGCATGTATAAGTGTAAGCTGTGAAGTGTGTGTGTGTATCTGTATGTATAAGTGTGTGTGTGTGTATCTGCATGTATAAGTGTATGCTATGTAGTGTGTGTGTCTGCATGTATAAATGTAAGCTATGAAGTGTGTGTATCTGCATGTATACGTGTATACTATGTAGTGTGTGTGTATCTGCATGTGTAAGTGTATAGACACGGACCACCTGGCTCAGGTTCCTCGAAAAGGAATCAAAAGAAGATCCAACTTTCAGAGGAACCCTAAGCTGCCTCCTACAAGGAGGAGCCCATCTCTAAGGACCATAGATTTTTGATCTAGCAATAGCCTCGAACCCAAGAGTCACAAAGGACTTCCTTAACGGTCTAAAATCCAGTACCCAGGTACTTGGATTGTACAGAAATCTTGTAGGCAAGCGTTAATACGTGCTACACACACTGGTAAGGGAGCAACCAACACCCGAAGGGGAATGAACCCTGCTCGCCATCCGAACTTAAGGCACTGCCCACGAAGCCCCCAACGGAGCATCAAGGATAAATGGTCAACTACCTGACCCCAGTAGGGTGGCTCTCCGTAACCCAAATTTCCCAAAAGTAATGAATGCAGCTGTGTAATCTTCCCTTTAAGAAGAAAATGTATTGTAAAAATATGACGAACACCTCAAAAATATACATTAGTCTGCATAGCATTTATTAATGTTTCTTTTTTAAATTATTTGGGGTAATTAATACAAGCATGCATTAGAACTTACCTTATTTTTCCTGTTGTCATTATACTTAATGAGGTCTAAAATAAATGACAAAACGTCTTTGGGACATAAGTTATTAACATCTCTCAGCAAAGCCATTGCCACTGGCATAGTCTGCAAGAAATAAGATACATAAATTACACCATCTTTACCTGACATGTTTAATATGTGAAAACCATTAGAATATAAATTTTATTTTTTTAGATCATTAAAAAAATGTTGTTAAAGGGACATAAAACAGTATGAACGGTTTCTGTTTTAAACCCCAATAACCCCTTTTATTCAGAAATAGTTTTGTTTGCAGCAAGCTCCGCCTGGGTATTTCCATGTATGTGCACGTGAAAGGTAGGGAGCATAGTCACATGATACCTGACTAAAGCAGTACACAGTATAATGAGGAAGATTTTGTAAAGCATTTGAGATAATCCCCATGGAAACAAGCCTCTTGGTAACAAACAATAGCAATACCTGCTGTGCTCACGTGCACACTTTTCATACTTGACACTACAAGGTATGGAGTAGGACTCTGATAAGGGGGTGGAGCAGGCTACAAATGGCATCACTAAATTGTAAGTAATTTTGCAGATTTTTGGTAATTTTATTAAAATACTTATTGGTTGTTTTTTTACCCCACACACTGTTTTACCTCAGTTGGCCCTTCTATAATATGCACATAACTCAAAATGTTTTATGGCACTTTAACAGAGCAACAGTACAGTCCTCTTCCTCCAGTTCTTTCCAATGTTTTCCCAATGCACAATTTAGTATTGGCTCTGGGTCTGCTGTAGGCATACTTGAGAGACATTACAGCTGTAATTCTCAGAAGCCCACATTTTGTGGGAAGTGGTACATTTGTCACTTTCAAAAGAAAAAAGGAAATTTATGCTTACCTGATAAATTGATTTCTTCTACGATACGACGAGTCCATGGATTTCATCCTTACTTGTGGGATATTATCCTCCTGCTAACAGGAAGTGGCAAAGAGCACCACAGCAGAGCTGTATATATAGCCCCTCCCTTCCCTCCACCCCCAGTCATTCGACCGAAGGTTTAGGAAGAGAAAGCAAAAGCTAAAAGGTGCAGAGGTGACTGAAGTTGTAAAAATAAAATATAATCTGTCTTAAAATGACAGGGAGGGCCGTGGACTCGTCTTATCGTAGAAGAAATCAATTTATCAGGTAAGCATAAATTTCCTTTTCTTCTACAAGATACGACGAGTCCACGGATTTCATCCTTACTTGTGGAATACAATACCAAAGCTACAGGACACGGATGAAAGGGAGGGACAAGACAGAGACCTAAACGGAAGGCACCACTGCTTGAAGAACTTTTCTCCCAAAAACAGCCTCAGAAGAAGCAAAAGTATCAAATTTGGAAAATTTGGAAAAAGTATGAAGGGACGACCAAGTCGCAGCCTTACAAATCTGTTCAACAGAAGCATCGTTTTTAAAGGCCCATGTGGAAGCCACAGTCCTAGTAGAATGAGCCGTAATTCTTTCAGGAGGCTGCTGTCCAGCAGTCTCATATGCCAGGCGGATGATACTCCTCAGCCAAAAAGAAAGAGGAGGTAGCAGTTGCTTTCTGACCCCTACGCTTTCCAGAATAAACAATGAATAATGAAGATGATTGGCGGAAAACATAATTTATGTAAGAACTTACCTGATAAATTCATTTCTTTCATATTAACAAGAGTCCATGAGCTAGTGACGTATGGGATATACATTCCTACCAGGAGGGGCAAAGTTTCCCAAACCTTAAAATGCCTATAAATACACCCCTCACCACACCCACAAATCAGTTTAACGAATAGCCAAGAAGTGGGGTGATAAGAAAAAAAGTGCGAAGCATATAAAATAAGGAATTGGAATAATTGTGCTTTATACAAAAAAATCATAACCACCACAAAAAAGGGTGGGCCTCATGGACTCTTGTTAATATGAAAGAAATGAATTTATCAGGTAAGTTCTTACATAAATTATGTTTTCTTTCATGTAATTAACAAGAGTCCATGAGCTAGTGACGTATGGGATAATGACTACCCAAGATGTGGATCTTTCCACACAAGAGTCACTAGAGAGGGAGGGATAAAATAAAGACAGCCAATTCCTGCTGAAAATAATCCACACCCAAAATAAAGTTTAACAAAAAACATAAGCAGAAGATTCAAACTGAAACCGCTGCCTGAAGAACTTTTCTACCAAAAACTGCTTCAGAAGAAGAAAATACATCAAAATGGTAGAATTTAGTAAAAGTATGCAAAGAGGACCAAGTTGCTGCTTTGCAGATCTGGTCAACCGAAGCTTCATTCCTAAACGCCCAGGAAGTAGATACTGACCTAGTAGAATGAGCTGTAATTCTTTGAGGCGGAATTTTACCCGACTCAACATAGGCAAGATGAATTAAAGATTTCAACCAAGATGCCAAAGAAATGGCAGAAGCTTTCTGGCCTTTCCTAGAACCGGAAAAGATAACAAATAGACTAGAAGTCTTACGGAAAGATTTCGTAGCTTCAACATAATATTTCAAAGCTCTAACAACATCCAAAGAATGCAATGATTTCTCCTTAGAATTCTTAGGATTAGGACATAATGAAGGAACCACAATTTCTCTACTAATGTTGTTGGAATTCACAACTTTAGGTAAAAATTCAAAAGAAGTTCGCAACACCGCCTTATCCTGATGAAAAATCAGAAAAGGAGACTCACACGAAAGAGCAGATAATTCAGAAACTCTTCTAGCAGAAGAGATGGCCAAAAGGAACAAAACTTTCCAAGAAAGTAATTTAATGTCCAATGAATGCATAGGTTCAAACGGAGGAGCTTGAAGAGCTCCCAGAACCAAATTCAAACTCCAAGGAGGAGAAATTGACTTAATGACAGGTTTTATACGAACCAAAGCTTGTACAAAACAATGAATATCAGGAAGAATAGCAATCTTTCTGTGAAAAAGAACAGAAAGAGCGGAGATTTGTCCTTTCAAAGAACTTGCGGACAAACCCTTATCTAAACCATCCTGAAGAAACTGTAAAATTCTCGGTATTCTAAAAGAATGCCAAGAAAAATGATGAGAAAGACACCAAGAAATATAAGTCTTCCAGACTCTATAATATATCTCTCGAGATACAGATTTACGAGCCTGTAACATAGTATTAATCACGGAGTCAGAGAAACCTCTATGACCAAGAATCAAGCGTTCAATCTCCATACCTTTAAATTTAAGGATTTCAGATCCGGATGGAAAAAAGGACCTTGTGACAGAAGGTCTGGTCTTAACGGAAGAGTCCATGGCTGGCAAGATGCCATCCGGACAAGATCCGCATACCAAAACCTGTGAGGCCATGCCGGAGCTATTAGCAGAACAAACGAGCATTCCCTCAGAATCTTGGAGATTACTCTTGGAAGAAGAACTAGAGGCGGAAAGATATAGGCAGGATGATACTTCCAAGGAAGTGATAATGCATCCACTGCCTCCGCCTGAGGATCCCGGGATCTGGACAGATACCTGGGAAGTTTCTTGTTTAGATGAGAGGCCATCAGATCTATCTCTGGAAGCCCCCACAATTGAACAATCTGAAGAAATACCTCTGGGTGAAGAGACCATTCGCCCGGATGCAACGTTTGGCGACTGAGATAATCCGCTTCCCAATTGTCTACACCTGGGATATGAACCGCAGAGATTAGACAGGAGCTGGATTCCGCCCAAACCAAAATTCGAGATACTTCTTTCATAGCCAGAGGACTGTGAGTCCCTCCTTGATGATTGATGTATGCCACAGTTGTGACATTGTCTGTCTGAAAACAAATGAACGATTCTCTCTTCAGAAGAGGCCAAAACTGAAGAGCTCTGAAAACTGCACGGAGTTCCAAGATATTGATCGGTAATCTCACCTCCTGAGATTCCCAAACTCCTTGTGCCGTCAGAGATCCCCACACAGCTCCCCAACCTGTGAGACTTGCATCTGTTGAAATTACAGTCCAGGTCGGAAGAACAAAAGAAGCCCCCTGAATTAAACGATGGTGATCTGTCCACCACGTTAGAGAGTGCCGAACAATCGGTTTTAAAGATATTAATTGATATATCTTCGTGTAATCCCTGCACCATTGGTTCAGCATACAGAGCTGAAGAGGTCGCATGTGAAAACGAGCAAAGGGGATCGCGTCCGATGCAGCAGTCATAAGACCTAGAATTTCCATGCATAAGGCTACCGAAGGGAATGATTGAGACTGAAGGTTTCGACAGGCTGTAATCAATTTTAGACGTCTCTTGTCTGTTAAAGACAAAGTCATGGACACTGAATCTATCTGGAAACCCAGAAAGGTTACCCTTGTTTGAGGAATCAAAGAACTTTTTGGTAAATTGATCCTCCAACCATGATCTTGAAGAAACAACACAAGTCGATTCGTATGAGACTCTGCTAAATGTAAAGACGGAGCAAGTACCAAGATATCGTCCAAATAAGGAAATACCACAATACCCTGTTCTCTGATTACAGACAGAAGGGCACCGAGAATCTTTGTGAAAATTCTTGGAGCTGTAGCAAGGCCAAACGGTAGAGCCACAAATTGGTAATGCTTGTCTAGAAAAGAGAATCTCAGGAACTGATAATGATCTGGATGAATTGGAATATGCAGATATGCATCCTGTAAATCTATTGTGGACATATAATTCCCTTGCTGAACAAAAGGCAATATAGTCCTTACAGTTACCATCTTGAACGTTGGTATCCTTACATAACGATTCAATAATTTTAGATCCAGAACTGGTCTGAAGGAATTCTCCTTCTTTGGTACAATGAAGAGATTTGAATAAAACCCCATCCCCTGTTCCGGAACTGGAACTGGCATAATTACTCCAGCCAACTCTAGATCTGAAACACAATTCAGAAATGCTTGAGCTTTCACTGGATTTACTGGGACATGGGAAAGAAAAAATCTCTTTGCAGGAGGTCTCATCTTGAAACCAATTCTGTACCCTTCTGAAACAATGTTCTGAATCCAAAGATTGTGAACAGAATTGATCCAAATTTCTTTGAAAAAACGTAACCTGCCCCCTACCAGCTGAACTGGAATGAGGGCCGTACCTTCATGTGAACTTAGAAGCAGGCTTTGCCTTTCTAGCAGGCTTGGATTTATTCCAGACTGGAGATGGTTTCCAAACTGAAACTGCTCCTGAGGACGAAGGATCAGGCTTTTGTTCTTTGTTGAAACGAAAGGAACGAAAACAATTGTTAGCCCTGTTTTTACCTTTAGACTTTTTATCCTGTGGTAAAAAAGTTCCTTTCCCACCAGTAACAGTTGAAATAATAGAATCCAACTGAGAACCAAATAATTTGTTTCCCTGGAAAGAAATGGAAAGTAGAGTTGATTTAGAAGCCATATCAGCATTCCAAGTCTTAAGCCATAAAGCTCTTCTGGCTAAGATAGCCAGAGACATAAATCTAACATCAACTCTAATAATATCAAAAATGGCATCACAGATGAAATTATTAGCATGCTGGAGAAGAATAATAATATCATGAGAATCACGATTTGTTACTTGTTGCGCTAGAGTTTCCAACCAAAAAGTTGAAGCTGCAGCAACATCAGCCAATGATATAGCAGGTCTAAGAAGATTACCTGAACATAGATGAGCTTTTCTTAGAAAAGATTCAATTTTTCTATCTAAAGGATCTTTAAACGAGGTACCATCTGACGTAGGAATGGTAGTACGTTTAGCAAGGGTAGAAATAGCCCCATCAACTTTAGGGATTTTGTCCCAAAATTCTAACCTGTCAGGCGGAACAGGATATAATTGCTTAAAACGTTTAGAAGGAGTAAATGAATTACCCAATTTATCCCATTCCTTAGCAATTACTGCAGAAATAGCATTAGGAACAGGAAAGACTTCTGGAATAACCGCAGGAGCTTTAAAAACCTTATCCAAACGTATAGAATTAGTATCAAGAGGACTAGAATCCTCTATTTCTAAAGCAATTAGTACTTCTTTAAGTAAAGAGCGAATAAATTCCATCTTAAATAAATATGAAGATTTATCAGCATCAATCTCTGAGACAGAATCCTCTGAACCAGAAGAGTCCAAAGAATCAGAATGATGGTGTTCATTTAAAAATTCATCTGTAGAGAGAGAAGATTTAAAAGACTTTTTACGTTTACTAGAAGGAGAAATAACAGACAAAGCCTTCTTTATGGATTCAGAAACAAAATCTCTTATGTTATCAGGAACATTCTGCACCTTAGATGTTGAGGGAACTGCAACAGGCAATGGTACATCACTAAAGGAAATATTATCTGCTTTAACAAGTTTGTCATGACAATTATTACAAACAACAGCTGGAGGAATAGCTACCAAAAGTTTACAGCAGATACACTTAGCTTTGGTAGATCCAGCAGGCAGTGGTTTTCCTGTAGTATCTTCTGGCTCAGATGCAACGTGAGACATCTTGCAATATGTAAGAGAAAAAACAACATATAAAGCAAAATAGATCAAATTCCTTATAAGACAGTTTCAGGAATGGGAAAAAAATGCCAAACATCAAGCTTCTAGCAACCAGAAGCAAATGAAAAATGAGACTGAAATAATGTGGAGACAAAAGCGACGCCCATATTTTTTGGGGCCAAATAAGACGCCCACATTATTTGGCGCCTAAATGCTTTTGGCGCCAAAAATGACGCCACATCCGGAACGCCGACATTTTTGGCGCAAAATAACGTCAAAAATGACGCAACTTCCGGCGACACGTATGACGCCGGAAACGGAAAAGAATTTTTGCGCCAAAAAAGTCCGCGCCAAGAATGACACAATAAAATGAAGCATTTTCAGCCCCCGCGAGCCTAACAGCCCACAGGGAAAAAAGTCAAATTTTTGAGGTAAGAAAAAATATGATAATTTAAAGCATAATCCCAAATATGAAACTGACTGTCTGGAAATAAGGAAAGTTGAACATTCTGAGTCAAGGCAAATAAATGTTTGAATACATATATTTAGAACTTTATAAATAAAGTGCCCAACCATAGCTTAGAGTGTCACAGAAAATAAGACTTACTTACCCCAGGACACTCATCTACATGTTTGTAGAAAGCCAAACCAGTACTGAAACGAGAATCAGTAGAGGAAATGGTAAATATAAGAGTATATCGTCGATCTGAAAAGGGAGGTAAGAGATGAATCTCTACGACCGATAACAGAGAACCTTATGAAATAGACCCCGTAGAAGGAGATCACTGCATTCAATAGGCAATACTCTCCTCACATCCCTCTGACATTCACTGCACGCTGAGAGGAAAACCGGGCTCCAACTTGCTGCGGAGCGCATATCAACGTAGAATCTAGCACAAACTTACTTCACCACCTCCCTTGGAGGCAAAGTTTGTAAAACTGATTTGTGGGTGTGGTGAGGGGTGTATTTATAGGCATTTTAAGGTTTGGGAAACTTTGCCCCTCCTGGTAGGAATGTATATCCCATACGTCACTAGCTCATGGACTCTTGTTAATTACATGAAAGAAATCCTTGGTTGTCTGTAAGTAAAACTTCAAGGCACGGACCCCATCCAGATTATGTAACAGACGCTCCTTTTTAGAAGAAGGATTAGGACACAAGGAAGGAACAACAATTTCCTGATTAATATTCTTATTTGAAACAACCATAGGAAGAAATCCAGGTTTGGTACGCAAAACCACCTTATCAGAATTAAATATAAGATAAGACGAATCACATTGTAACGCTGAAAGCTCCGAAACTCTTCGAGCAGAAGAAATAGCAACCAAAAACAAAACTTTCCAAGATAACAATTTAATATCTATGGAATGCATGGGTTCAAACGGAACCCCTTGAAGAACTCGAACTAAATTCAAACAACAGGGAGGAGTAATTGGTCTAAATACAGGCTTAATGCTGGATAGAGCCTGACAAAAAGACTGAACATCTGGCACATCTGCCAAACGTTTGTGAAGCAAAATTGACAAAGCAGAAATCTGTCCCTTTAAGGAACTTGCTGATAACCCTTTCTCCAATCCTTCTTGGAGAAAAGACAGAATCCTAGGAATCCTAACTTTACTCCATGAGTAACCCTGGTATTCACACCAATAAAGATATTTACGCCATATCTTATGATAGATTTTTCTAGTGACAAGCTTACGAGCCTGTACCAAAGTATTGATGACCGAATCGGAGAAACCCCGCTTAGATAAATTCAAGCGTTCAATCTCCAAGCAGTCAGCTGCAGAGAATTTAGATTTGGATTTTGGAAAGGACCTTGAATTAGAAGGTCCTGTCTCAAAGGAAGTTTCCACGGTGGCAGAGAGGACATGTCCACTAGATCCGCATACCAAGTCCTGCGTGGCCACGCAGGCGCTATCAGGATTACTGAAGCTCTCTCCCGTTTGATCCGAGCAATCACGCGTGGAAGGAGAGGAAACGGTGAAAACACATAAGCTAGGCTGAACGACCAAGGTACTGCCAAGGCATCTATCAGTTCAGCCTGAGGATCCCTCGACCTGGATCCGTAACGTGGAAGCTTGGCATTCTGACAAGATGCCATCAGATCTAATTCCGGTCTGCCCCATTGGCGAATCAATAAGGCAAACACCTCCGGGTGGAGTTCCCACTCCCCCAGATGAAAAAAGTCTGACGACTTAGAAAAATCCGCTTCCCAGTTCTCTACTCCTGGGATGTAGATTGCTGATAGATAGCAAGAGTGGGCCTACTCCCATCGGATTATCTTTGATACTTCTATCATCGCTAAGGAACTCCTTGTTCCCCCCTGATGATTGATATACGCCACAGTCGTGATATTGTCCGACTGGAATCTGATTAATTTGGCCAAAGCCAACTGAGGCCACGCCTGAAGCACATTGAATATTGCTCTCAGTTCCAGAAAATTGATTGGAAGTAGAGACTCCACCTGAGTCCAAACACCCTGAGCCTTCAGAGAATTCCAGACTGCACCCCAGCCCAGTAGACTGGCGTCCGTTGTCATTATCACCCATGAGGGTCTGCGGAAACAAGTCCCCTAGGACAGATGATCAGGCAACAACCACCAAAGAAGAGAGTCTCTGGTATCTTGATCCAGATTTATCTGAGGAGATAAATTTGCATAGTCCCCATTCCACTGTCCGAGTATGCACAGCTGCAGTGGTCTGAGATGAAAGCGAGCAAACAGAATGATGTCCATTGCCGCTACCATTAATCCAATGACCTCCATACACTGAGCCACTGATGGTCGAGGAATGGACTGAAGTGCTCGGCAAGTATTTAGAATCTTTGATTTTCTGACCTCTGTCAGAAATATTTTCATGTCTACCGAGTCTATCAGAGTTCCCAAGAAGGAAACCCTTGTCTGTGGAACTAGTGAAATCTTTTCTATGTTCACCTTCCAATCGTGAGTTCTCAGGAAAGACAACCCTGTGTCCGTGTGAGATTTTGTCAGATGATAAGTTGACGCCTGGATCAAAATATCATCCAGATAAGGCGCAACGGCTATGTCCCGCGGTCTGAGAACCGCCAGAAGGGACCCTAGAACCTTTGTGAAGATCCTGGGTGCTGTGGCCAACCCGAAGGGAAGAGCCACGAACTGATAATGTTTGTCCAGGAGGGCAAACCTTAGGAACTGATGATGATCCTTGTGAATAGGGATATGAAGGTATGCATCCTTCAAGTCCACGGTAGTCATATATTGACCCTCCTGGATCATTGGTAAGATTGTTCGTATAGTCTCCATCTTGAATGATGGAACTCTGAGAAACTTGTTTAGACACTTGAGATCTAAAATGGGTCTGAAAGTTCCCTCTTTTTTAGGAACCACGAAAAGATTTGAATAAACCCCTGCCCCTGTTCCAGTTTTGGAATGGGACAAATCACTCCCATGGTAGAGAGGTCTTTTACACAGCGTAAGAACGCCTCTCTTTTTATCTGGTCTACAGATAATCGTGAAAGATGAAATCTCCCTCTTGGGAGAAAATCCTTGAATTCCAATTGATACCCGTGGGTTACGATTTCCAGTGCCCAGGGGTCCTGAACATCTCTTGCCCAAGCCTGAGCAAAGAAAGAAAGTCTGCCCCCTACTAGATCCGGTCTCAGATCGGGGGCCGCCCCTTCATGCTGTCTTTGTAGCAGCAGCGGGCTTCTTGGATTGTTTACCTTTATTCCAAGCCTGGTTGGGTCTCCAGACTGACTTGGATTGAGCAAAATTCCCTTCCTGCTTTGTGGAGGAAGAGGAAGCAGAGGGTCCACCTTTAAAGTTTCGAAAGGAACGAAAATTATTTTGTTTACCCCTCATCTTAACAGACTTATCCTGAGGTAGGGCATGGCCTTTACCTCCAGTAATGTCAGAAATGATTTCCTTCAATTCAGGCCCGAATAGGGTCTTACCTTTAAAAGGAATAGCTAAAAGCTTAGATTTTGATGACACATCAGCAGACCAAGATTCGTTAAACACTTTATTTACTGATTTAAACAATTTTTTTAAAAATGTGTACTGCGCCTTTAAGAAATAAAAAAGCGCACAATTTTTCCCAAACTGCCTAAAAATGTTAAAAAACGCTATCTAATTAGCTACACATATACAATAGTGCCAAAAATTATTGCACCCTAAGAGCAAAGGGTGAAATTAACCTCTAAAAGATATTTATAGCAAAAAATGTATTTAATTTGAAAAAACGACTCCTGCACCTACTTGCCCCCAGGGTACTGCAAAATGACTCGACAACGATCCGGTTAACAGAACATCAGTTTAGACCCAACCGGAGCTAATGCCTGCTGCCTTCTCAGTCAGAGTAAACTGCACGTCTGAGCGTGTGAAAATAGGCCCCCGCCCATCATGTACGACGTTCGCATTAGCCTGTACAACTGCATGGGAAGTGGTTTAGCAATAAGCCATGTGGTCCCCTAAACACAACCTCATTAAACAGCCATATAATTATTTGTTATCTTTCCAAATAAAAACAAAACCGTTAAGCTGCCTCTCCCAGTGTCTCTGATATATGCTGCAATAAACCCTTTGCTGCATTAAGCCCAGTACTATGTCAATAAATAATACACACAGGATTTTCAGTAATACCCTTTGTTAACAGGTCTACTGCTTACCCCTTCCCTTGCAGGGAAAAATGTCAGCCAGTTCTGATATACTAATTCTCCTCAGAAATAAAGGACTGAACATACCTCAATGCTGCTTGTAGCATGAAACCGTTCTCCACACTGAAGATGTCTCTTGTACTACCTTCAGAAGCTCTGTAGGAACCAACATGGATCTTAGTTACATCAGCTAAGATCATCAACCTCAGGGCAGAAATCTTCTTCCATATCTTCACTGAGGAAAATAGTACTCACCGGTACCATTTAAAATAAAAAACTTCTTGACTTTAGAAACTAAAACTAACACCTCACTTTACCTCTTCCTAGTACTAAACACAGACAAAGAGAATGGCTGGGGGTGGAGGGAAGGGAGGAGCTATATATACAGCTCTGCTGTGGTGATCTTTGCCACTTCCTGTTAGCAGGAGGATAATATCCCACAAGTAAGGATGAAATCCGTGGACTCGTCGTATCTTGTAGAAGAAATAGCAGGCACCTTTACTGAACTATAATCTTCCATAGAACCATACTCTGAAATGTAGCCAAAGCACCCTAGATCTTTCTCAGAACATGTAGCTGTCCAAAAAAAGGCTTACATATTGTTAAGAGTACAAAAAGCTGTAAAACTTGTAAATCCCTCTAATTTGGTAAATGGATACATTGCATTCAAACATGAGACCCATGTTCTAATGCCAGATAGATAAACCATGTTGGCATGTGAATCCCTGATGAATTCCAGGACAATACTTTGTGTTTGTGATCTAGAACAGAGTTCTTCAATTTGAGTCCTCAGGAAAGGAGAACTAAAAGGATAGATTTTCAAGATAATGTTGTATGAGAACATGGTAATTAAGTAATAGAGAACAGCTAATTATATCACCTGTGCTGTAGCTCAAATCTTTTAAACATTTGGCCTGTGAACGGGTGTTCAAGACTGGAACCAAAGGACCCTGATATAGATGACAACTATTTACGAGTTATCACCCTTGTATCAATTCTTATGGATCACAAAATATAATCTAAGTGATGTCAAGTTATATTAAAATAAGGGTGATAATCTGAAGATGAATGAATTATCATACGGGGACATTAAACTCAAGTATTTGCTCTCAAGCATATAAAAGCACAGTAATTTACATTTTCAAAAAATTGAATCTGTTAATTTTGAAACAGGTAGGAACTAAAATTTAAACCACAATAACACTTCATGGTAACCAAACATTTAGATTTGATTTGTGTACAAGTTTTGCATTTTGAATGGGTTTTTAAATATAATTTTTTTACTTTTCATTAAAAAATGTGACTATTAACATCATAAATGAGTAAGTTTCAAGAAATGTAACACTGAAAAAGCTAAGAGCAAAGAAATGCCTCTCAAAACAGACAACTATTATTATTAATATTAATTATTTTTTTAACAACATCAAAGGGCTGACTTCCAAAAATACAGAAAAAAAGATGACAAAAAGGTGTTTAACTGTTTATTGGAATAACTGTTGGAATTGCCCCAATGCTAGGGTTAGGGTGGAGTTTTTGTGGTATAAAAATGTGTTTTTGAGGGGGAGTTCAAACTATTTGGAATGAGTTTGAATTTTTTTAAAAAAACACACGAAAAGCCATGCAATGCACTTCACATGGGAATTCTGAATGATTGGAATTAACTTGAATTAAATAAAACATGTATGCAAGGAAGAACAAATGCCTGCCTTGCACAAATGGTGACGCCATACCACAGCTCTAATGGATTAAACTTGGATTCTAAATTATAGGTATTTACTGTTCAGGTCAGCAGCAGCACAGAAGAAATAATTAAATCTGCCAAGGGAATGGAAAACACATAAAAAACCATCAGCTACAGCTAGACCCAGATTGACAGGGAAGATCAGAGCACGCCTGCTCTTGATAAAAGAAATCTTAAACAGACACCTAAACTTCACCTCCTCCTTGCACTGAAGGCAAAGAGAATGAATGGGGGTTGTGGGAAGGGAAGTGATACTTAACAGCTTTGCTGTGGTGCTCTTTGTCTCCTCCTACTGGCCAGGAGTGATATTCCCAACAGTAATTGATGTGCCGTGGACTCACCGTGTCTTAAGAAAGAAAATACTATTTTTCAGATGACTATGGATTGTCCAGGTTTGTTGCATCCACATAACTTTAAATTCTTGCTATTTCTGTCATCCAGCACGCTTACAAGGCAACACACTAAATAAGCTAGAAACAATATATAACATTTTTATGACAATTACCTGCCATCCAAATGGACAGGACACCGCTCATTTGAAAATAGGTATTATGTGCTGTCTTTAACGGATAAGGGATCCTTCCACCGCCCTCATACAGTAAATATATTAGGTAGGTGATTGCCATTTATATGACAATTACCTAATGACAGGGGTGTGATGTTTAACCTGAGGGCGGTGGCTTCTAACGGAGTCCCTATTTTCCCCCCTTGTTGGGGAAACAAGTGATAACCCTCATATGAAAGGGCAGACTCCCCTCTTTCAAATAAGGAGTAATTTCTCCCTCTACCACAAACAGGGATGAGAAAGAGACTCAGAGCTCCTCCTCAGATAAAGTGCACTTTAAGTGCCATTGCAGGTAACTGTTGTTTTTATGGCGATCACTTGCTACTTACAGTGGCACGAAGACTCCCCTCTTCCAAATGAGGGTTCCCCTGTCCCTGTAAGTAGCCTTTGGGTTAAGACACATGGTGAACTCTTGAATGAATAGTTAGCCAAAATGTTGCTAGTCAATCATCAAAATAAAACCAAATACTTGTAATGCATTCATCTCACATTAATAGCTTATTTATTCATCTCACATTAATAGCTTATTTATTCATCTCACATTAATAGCTTATATATTCATCTCGCATTAAAGGCTTATATATTCATCTCAAATTAATAGCTTATATATTCATCTCACATTAATAGCTTTTATATTCATCTCACATTATTAGTTTATATAATCCTCTCACATTAATAGCTTATATATTCATCTCACATTAATAGCTTATATATTCATCTCACATTAATAGCTTATATATTCATCTCACATTATTAGTTTATATATTCATCTTGCATTCTTTACCTTTTGAAGAAAATAACTTTGGAAGTTCATGAAGTTGTTTGTTTTTACAATATTTGGGCAGCTCTTGCAACAGAACATCCGAGTGAAGAGAGATTTCATAGCTGGTGGACCAGTCCACGTGCTCACCATAGAGTTAGCAATCTATAGTTTAAAAAAGCATATAGAACATGGTATTCTAGTAGAACAATATTGATTCCAGCACATTTCACAGCAATGCAAGGCTCCCTTATATATACTAACATATTTTAGCTAAACAACCCATATTATAACTTCTTTATTTATTTGTGAATATTTTTAATGTTTAAGATAAGAAAATTAATGTATGTCAGTCTCATCTGATAAATACTAATGTGGGTAGATGCTCTGGGTATTTTAAAACAATAATACTAGAATAGCAAGAAATCAAATCATACTGAAACTTCCATATTCAGGCTCATGCCAATGTGGAGCACTCATGACTGATGGCCCAGCCTTTAAGTATGGCGGCAGAAACCCCTTCTTTTAGAGTGTATAAGACTCCCACCTCTTACTGTTACTTAGCGTCTTTTTTTGTTTTTTTAACAAAGCAGTAACAAAGCACAGAAGGTTAGTTAGTACTAATACGTTAGACACACACCTCTATCAAACAGCCTGTCCTGAGGATCTTGATCTCACTGATTAATTAGTTTCTACCATGAATCAAGTACAAAGATTTGTAGGAAAAAAAAAAAATCAGAGTAACATTTTCTTGTAAACATTTTTATAAAGATTAAACAAACCATTTGGCAATTTATCACATTATTAATTAATATCTCCCTGTAATCCCTTAGCACCGTATGAACACACCTTAGCTAGACAGAAGCAGGCCATCATCCTCACATGATAAAAGCACTGTTCTTGTTCCAGGATGTCGGTCAATGCGAGTCTTGATGCAGGTGTTGGAAAGCTTTCAAGAGCAAGGATGGATTCTTCCTGGGCAACAACATCTCTTTCATAACGCAGCTGATATTGCCACATGAAATCAGCCTGTTCAAACTCTACCTTCCTCAACACTGACATGTCCGGATCAATTCTTATCCAGAGTAAAGGAGAGTCAGCGCTACAAGAAGAAACATAAATTATGCTTACCTGATAATTTTATTTCCATTGTGGGAAGGAAAGTCCACAGATTCATTCATTACTTGTGGGAATTTAGAACCTGGCCACCAGGAGAAGGCAAAGACAGCCCAGCCAAAGGCTTTAATACCTCCCCCACTCCCCTCTCATCCCCCAATCATTCTGCTGAGGAAACAAGGAACAGTAAGAGAAATATCAAGGTATAAATAGTGCCAGAAGAACAAAACTAAATTTAGGTCCGCCTACCGGAGAAACGGGCGTGAGCCGTGGACTCTCCTCCCCACAATGGAAATGAAATTATCAGGTAAGCTTAATTTAGGTTTTCCATCTAAAGGGGAGGAGAGTCCACAGCTTCATTCATTACTTGTGGTAAACAAATACCCAAGCTCTAGAGGACACTGAATGAAAAAATGGGAGGGTAATAAGGAGGTGGACCCTATCCTGAGGGCACCACAGCCTGCAAAACCTTTTTCCCAAAAACTGCTTCTTACTAAACAAAAACGTCAAATTTGTAAAACTTTGTAAAAGTATGTAAGGAGGACCAGGTAGCGCCTTACAAATCTGCTCCATAGAGGCCTCATTCTTAAAGGGACAAGAAGAAGCCACAGATCTAGTTGAATGAGCCGTGATCCTCTCAGGAGGCTTATGTCCCGCTACCAAGGCTGCCATACTCTGCGTGCCGATGCAATAGCCAACAGGAAGAGAACCTTCCAAGAAAGAATCTTAATATCAATAGAGTGCATAGGTTCAAACGGAACCCTCTGCAACACCTTAAGAACCAATTTCAAGCTCCAGGGTGGAGCAGAATGTCTAAAACAGGCCTGATTCTAGACATAGCCTGAACAAAGCACTGAATATCAGGATGCTCCGCGAGCATGCTATGCAACAAAACTGATAATGCTGAAATCTGTCCCTTTAAGGAACTGGCGGCAAGCCCCTTCTCCAACCCATCCTAGAGAAAGGACAGAATCCTAGATACCTTAACCTTGTGAGAAGGATATCCATGTTTTTCACACCAGGACAAGTAAGTTCTCCACACCTTATGATAGATGCGACGAGTGACTGGCTTCCTGGCCTGAACGAGAATATCAATCACTCTTTCAGAGAATCCTCTCTTGGCTAAGACTAAGCGTTCAATCTCCACGCAGTCAGCCTCAGAGAATCTAGATTTTGATGTTGGAAGGGACCCTGTACCAGCAGATCCCTGCGACATGGTAACCTTCATGGCGGAGAAGATGACATCCCCACCAGATCCGCAAACCACATCCTCTGCGGCCCCGCCGGAGCAATCAGTATAACCGAAGCTCGCTCCTGTTTGATGCAGGCCAATACACAAGGTAGAAGTGGCAACGGTGGAAAAATGTAAACTAGGTTGAACCCCCAAGGCATCGACCAGCTCTGCCTCGGGATCCCTGTACCGTGACCCGTATTTGGGTAGCTTGCAATTGAGTCTGGACACCATGAGATCTATCTCCGGCGTCCCCCATCTGTGAGAGATCTCCGCAATCACCTGGGGGTGGAGAAACCATTCCCCCGGATGGAAGGATTGTCTGCTGAGAAAATCTGCTTCCCAGTTGTCCACACCCAGAATGTGGATTGCTGATAGCGAGCAGTTGTTTGACTCTGCCCATGCCAATATCAGAGATACCTCCGCCATTGCTAGAGAGCTTCTCGTCTCCCCCTGATGGTTGATGTAGGACACCGAGGTAATGTTGTCTGTCTGGAATATGATCAATCTGAACAACCCCAGGAGAGGCCAAGCTTTCCAAAGTTCCAGAATATTGATCGGAAGGAGAGACTCCTCTCGAGTTCATCTTCTTTGTGCCATCCTGGCACCCCAAACAGCCACCCATCCTGCCAGACTCGCGTCCGTGGTCACAATCTCCCAAGACGGTCTCAGGAAGGATGTCCCTTGGGACAGCTGTTCCGGACGGATCCACCAAGAGAGGGATTCCCTTGTCCGATCGTCCAGAGAAATCTTTTGGGATAGGTCTGAGTGATCACCATTCCACTGCCTCAACATACACAGCTGAAGAGGTCTGAGGTGAAACCTGGCGAATGGAATGACATTGATGCTGGATACCATGAGTCCAATCACCTCCATACACTGAGCCACAGAGGGTCTTGAGGAGGACTGAAGGACAAGACAGGTGGATGCAATCTTCCTGCGTCACTGATCTATGAGAAATATCTTCATGGATATAGAATCTATTATAGTGCCGAGGAATTCCACCCTGTTGCTGTGATCCAGGGAACTCTTTCCTGAGTTTATCTTCCATCCATGAGATTGAAGGAGAAGAAGAGCCCTTGAGTGTTCCACTGAACAATGCGCCTGGACTAGGATGTCGTTCAGACAGGGCGCCACAGCAATGCCTCTGGATCTTGCTACTGCAAGCAGCCCACCAAGAACCTTTCCTGAAGACTCTCGGTGCCGTCGCCAGACCAAAGGGAAGGGCCACAAAATTAAAGTGTTGGTCCAGAAACACAAATCTCAGGAACCTGAAGTGATCCCGGTGGATTAGCACATGAAGGAAGGCATCATTCATGTGTATTGTTGTCATGAACTGTCCCTCTTAAATTAGGGGCTGAATAGATCTGATTGTTTCCATTTTGAACAATGTAACGGCCAGAAATTTGTTTAAACATTTTAGGTCCAGAATCGGGCGGAATGCGCCCTCCTTCTTTGGGACCACGAAAAGGTTTGAATAGTAACCTAGACCTCTCTCTGCTGGAGGTACTGGTACAATTAGTCCGAGAGAAGAGAGATCCCTCCCACATACTAGAAAGGCATCCCTCTTCTCTGGTCTTGAAGACAGGTTTGACAGGAGAAATCTGCTCCTGAGCAGATGAGATCTGAACCCTATCCTGTAACCCTGGGCGATGACCTCCAGAACCCAAGGGTCCTGAATATCCGGCAACCAGACTTCTGAGAAGAGAGATAACCTGCCCCCTACTCGGTCTGTTGATCGGTTGGGGGCCGCCCCTTCATGCCGATTTTGTCTTGGCGGGCTTCTTGTTCTGCTTGGATTTATTCCAAGACTGAATTGGCTTCCAAGTTCCCTTGGACTGCTCCGCTTTCTCCGCGGGCTGCTGGTGATGGGCCTTGTCTGAACGAAAGGGACAAAAAGTAGATCCCTTAGGTTTATCCTGCGGCAGGAAGGCACCCTTGCCTCCCATGACCGTGGATATGATCGAGTACAGTCCTGGACCAAACAGGATATTTCCCTGAAAAGGAAGGAATAGAAGCCTAGATTTAGAGGTCATATCCGCAGACCATGACTTCAGCCACAGAGTCCTACGGGCTAGAACAGAAAAACCTGATATTTTTGCATTCAGGCAAATAATCTGCATATTGGTGTCACAAATAAAAGAATTAGCTACCCTCAAGGCCTTAATTCTATCCTGTATCTTGTCAAGGGGAGTCTCAAAACTGACCATCTCAGAAAGGAATTCGCACCAATATGTCACAGCTCCGGCTACCGCAGATACCTCCACTGCTGGCTGAAAAAAAAAACCCTGTGTGCTGAAACATGTTTTCTAACTTTTTATCCATGGGCTCCTTAAACGACTAACTATACTCGAGAGGAATCTTCTTACGCTTCGCGAGCGTGGAGATAGTACCATCCACCTTAGGCACAGTCCCCCCATAGCTCGAACTGAGAGTCCAGAATGGGGAACAGTTTCTTAGAAGAAGAGGAAGGAGAAAAGGATGAACCCAATTTCTCCCATTCATTTTTTTTTTTTTTTTTTAAAACAATTTTTTATTGAAGTTTTCAACACAAAGTAATATACAGAGTTCGCCCATCAGCGATAAATATATCAAAGTATCACATAAAGTACCGGAATATGTAGGTCATCCTATAAAACAAAGCAATGGGTACAATTGTCTCTCCATTCTGTGCTAATAATAAAGTAGAAATAATAATAAAAAATTGAAGTAGAGAGAGTTAATGTTTTCCCTCTAGGGGTATAAGGCAGCATGTCTGGATTGTATGCGTTTGTATGAGGGAGGACGGCAATGAAAGATAAGTATGTGTAAATGGCATCTCACGCCATGTCCAGATGATGCGAGAGATAAGCTATGGGCTATATAAAATGGAACTTTTTTTTGTACTATTAAATGAAAAGTGATCCCCACACCTATAGGGAAAATATTTTATATCATTCTATTCTAGTGATATTGAGATATGGGGGAATTAGCTGTTGTGACAACCACATCTAGGCCATAGAGTGTAGAAAAGAGGAAGAAAAGCAGCGGGCAAGAACCGCTTGTGTAATAGGGGAAAGTAGAGAAAGGTGGGGGCAGAGCTATCTACAAGAAGATAGTAGAATATCCAGTGGAGAGGATATATAGAGAGTAGGGGGGTAGTAATTTCTGTTAGTAGGTATCTGAGGTTGGGTAGAAAAAGTATTTGTAATTCTAATTTATTCTATTCTAGGATCCGTCACTGCATTACCTCGATGAGCGTAGAGTTGGGGCAGATAAGATTTGGGACTTAGAAAACATAATTTATGCTTACCTGATAAATTTATTTCTCTTGTAGTGTATCCAGTCCACGGATCATCCAGTACTTATGGGATATATTCTCCTTCCCAACAGGAAGTTGCAAGAGTCCACCCACAGCAAAGCTGCTATATAGCTCCTCCCCTAACTGCCATTACCAGTCATTCGACCGAAAACATGCAGAGAAAGGAAAACCATAGGGTGCAGTGGTGACTGTAGTTTAATGGAAAAATTACCTGCCTTAAAGTGACAGGGCGGGCCGTGGACTGGATACACTACAAGAGAAATAAATTTATCAGGTAAGCATAAATTATGTTTTCTCTTGTTAAGTGTATCCAGTCCACGGATCATCCATTACTTATGGGATACCAATACCAAAGCTAAAGTACACGGATGATGGGAGGGACAAGGCAGGTACTTAAACGGAAGTTACCACTGCCTGTAAAAAACCCTTTCTCCCAAAAATAGCCTCCGAAGAAGCAAGGTATCAAATTTGTTAAATTTGAAAAAGTATGAAACGCAGACCAAGACTCCGTCTTGTAATCTGTTCAACAGAAGCCACATTTAAAAAAGACCCAAGTGAAAACCACAGCTCTAGTAGAATGAGCTGTAATCCCTTCAGGAGGCTGCTGTCCAGCAGTCTCATAAGCTAAATGAATTATGCTTTTTAACCAAAAAGACAGAGAGGTTGCTGAAGTCCTTTGACCTCTCCTCTGTCCAGAATAGACAACAAACAAGGTGAATGTTTGATGAAAATCTGTAGTAGCTTGTAAGTAAAACTTTAAAACACGAACCACGTCCAAATTGTGTAATAGACGTTCCTTCTTTGAAGAAGGATTAGGATACAAGAATGGAACAACAATCTCTTGAGTGATATTCTTGTTAGATACCACCTTAGGTAAAAACCCAGGTTGGTACACAGGACTACCTTATCCGTACGGAGAACCAGATAAGGAGAATCACAATGCAACGCAGATAACTCGGAGACTCTATGAGCCGAGGAAATAGCTACCAAAAAGGAACTTTCCAAGATAGAAGTTTGATATCTATGGAATGAAAAGGTTCAAATGGAACTCCTTGAAGAACCTTAAGAACCAGCTTTAAGCTCCATGGCGGAGCAACATTTTTAACCACAGGCTTGGTTCTAACCAAAGCCTGACCAAATGCCTGAACGTCTAGAATTCCTGCCAGACGCTTGTGCAAAAGAATAGACAGAGTAGAAATCTGTCCTTTTAAAGAACTAGCTGACAACCCTTTTCTCAAAATCATCTTGGAGAAAAGATAATATCCTGGGAATCCAGACTTTACTCCATGAGTAACCCTTGGATTCATAACAATAAGATATTTACACCATATCTTATGTTAAATTTTCCTAGAGACAGGCTTTTATGCCTGTATTAAGGTATCAATTACTGACTCGGAGAAGCCATGCTTTGATAACATCAAGCGTTCTGTCTCCAGGCAGTCCATCTCAGATTAGTTATATTTAGATGGTTGAAAAGACCCTGAGGTAGAGGGTCCTGTCTCAGAAGCAGAGACCGTGGTGGAAAGGATGACATGTCCACCAGATCTGCATACCAGGTCCTGCGTGGCCACGCAGGCGCTGTCAAAAGCACCAAAGCACTCTCCTGCTTGATCTTGTGCAAACCCCTCCGGAGGGAATTCCCACTCCCCCGGATGAAAAGTCTGACGACTTAGAAAATCTGCCTCCCAGTTCTCAACACCTGGGATAGGGATAGCTTTTAGACAAGAGTGAGTCTCTGTCCAGTGAATTATTTTAAGACTTCTAACATTGCTAGGGAACTTCTGTTCCCCCTTGATGGTTGATGTAAGCCACAGTCGTGATATTGTCCGACTGAAATATGATGTACCTCAGAGTTGCTAACTGAGGCCAAGTCTGAAGAGCATGGAATATCGCTCCCAGTTCCAGAATATTCATTAGAAGGAGGGTCTCCTCCTGAGTCCACTATCCCTGAGCCTTCAGGGAGTTCCAGACTGTATCCCAACCTAAAAGGCTGGCATCTGTTGTAACAATTGTCCCATCTGACCTGCGGAAGGTCATACCCTTGGACAGATGGACCCGAGATAGTCACCAGAGAAGAGAATCTCTGGTTTCTTGGTCCGGATTTAACAGGACAACAAATCTGTGTAATCCCCGTTCCTCTGGCTGAGCATGCATAGTTGCAGTGGTCTGAAATGTAGGCGTGCAAACGGTACTATGTCCCTTGCCGCTACCATTAAGCCGATTACATTCATGTACTGAGCCACCAAAGGGCGCGGATGGAATGAAGAACACGGCAGAAATTTAGAAACTTTGACAACCTGGACTCCGTCAGGTAAATTTTAATTTCTACAAAATCTATCAGAATCCCTAGGAGGGAAACCCTTGATATTGGGGATAGAGAACTCTTTCCTTGTTCACTTTCCACCCATGCGATCTCAGAAATGCCAGTACTACGTCCGTATGAGACTTGGCAACTTGGATGTTTGACGCCTGTATCAGGATGTCGTCTAAATAAGGGGCCACTTCTATGCCCCGCGGCCTAAGGACCGCCAAAGTGACCCCAGAACCTCCATAAAGATTCTAGGGGCTGTAGTTAACCCAAAGGAAAGAGCTACAAACTGGTAATGCCTGTCTAGAAAGGCAAACCTGAAAAACCGATGGTGATCTTTATGCATCGTAATGTGAGGATAAGCATCCTTCAAATCCATTGTAGTCCTCTATTGACTCTCCTGGATCATAGTTAAGATGGTACGAATAGTTTCCATCTTAAATGATAGAATTCTAAAGAATTTGTTTAAGATCTTTTAGATCCAAAATAGGTCTGAAGGTTTCCTTTCCTTGGGAACCACAAACCGATTTGAGGAAAACTGTGTCCCTGTTCTTCTATTGGAACTGAATGGGTCACGTACACAATGCAAGAATGTCTCTTTCTTTATCTGGTTTGCAGATAAATATGAAAGGCAAAAACTCCCCTTTTTTGGGGGGGAAAGCTTTGAAATCCAGAAGATATCTCTGGGGTATAATTTCCAATGCCCAGGGATCCTGGGCATCTCTTGCCCACGCCTGGGCGAAGAATGAAGTCTGCCCCCTATAGGATCCGTTACCAGATAGGGGTCCGTTCCTCATGCTGTTTTAGAGGCAGCAGCAGGCTCCTTGACCTGCTTATCTTTGTTCCAGGTCCGGTTGTCTCCAGACCGCCTTGGACTGAGCAAAAGTTCCCTCTTATTTTGCCTTAGAGGAAGTTGATGCCACACCTGCCTTGAATTTTCGAAAGGCACGAAAATTAGGCCTTTTTTGTCCCTTGATTTGGACCTGTCCTGAGGAAGGGCATGATCTTTTCCTCCAGTGATATAAGTAATAATCTCCTTCAAACTAGGCCTGAATAGGGTCTGCCCCTTGAAGGGAAGTTAAGTAGCTTATTTATTAAAGTCACGACAGCTGACCATGATATAAGCCATAGCGCTCTGCGCGCCAGTATAGTAAAAAACAGAATTCTTAGCCGTTAGTCTAGTCAAAGGAACAAAGGCATCAGAAAACAAAGGAATTGGCTAGCTTAAGTGCTCTAAGCTTGTCAAATATATTCATCCAATGGAGCCTGTAAAGCCTCATCAAGAGACTCAAACCAGAACGCCGCAGCAGCAGTGACAGGAGCAATGCGTGCAAGGGGCTGCAGGATAAAACCTTGTTGAATAAACATTTTTTATCCATTGGATCTAAAAAAGCACAACAGTCCTCGTCAGAGGTAGTGGTACGCTTAGCTAGAGTAGAAACTCTTATCTCCACCTTAGGAACTGTCTGCCATAAGTCCCGTGTGGTGGCAACTATTAGAAAACATTCTTCTAAAAAATAGGAGGGGAAGAGAACGGCACACCTGGTCTATCCCATTCCTTATGAAAAATTTTAGTAAACCTCTTTAGGTATTGGAAAAACATAAGTACACACCGGCACTGCATATTATTTATCCAGTCTACACAATTTCTCTGGCACTGCGATTGTACACATTCATTCAGAGCAGCTAAAGCCTCCCTGAGCAACAAGTGGAGGTTCTCAAGCATAAATTTTAAATGTAGAAATATCAGAATCAGGTTAAATCATCTTCCCTGAGTCACAAATATCACCCACAGACTAAGCATATTGTGAGGTAGTATCAGACATGGTTCTTAAAGCGTCTGTATGCTCTGTATCTACCCCCAGAGCTGTTTTGCTTTCCTTTAATTTCAGGTAGTCTGACTAATACTGCTGCCAGTGTATTATACACAACCTTTGCCATGTCTTGTAAAATAAACGCTATGGGCACCATTGATATACTTGGCGCCATTTGAGCGTGAGTCCCTGGAGCGGGAGTCAAAGGGTCTGACACGTGGGGAGAGTTAGTCGGCATAACTTCCCCCTCGACAGAATCCTCTGGTAAAATAAACGCTATGGGTGCCCTTGATGTACTTGGCGCCATTTGAGCGTGAGTCCCTAAAGCGGGAGTCAAAGGGTCTGACACGTGGGGAGAGTTAGTCGGCATAACTTCCCCCTCGACAGAATCCTCTGGTGATAATGTTTTTAAATACAAAAAATTATCTTTATTGTTTAACATGAAATCAGTACATCTGGTACACATTCTAAAATGGGGTTCCACCATGGCTTTAAACATAATAAACACAGAGCCTCCTCTATGTTAGACATGTTAGAAACTAATAAAGAGACTAGTAAGCTTGGAAAATACTTTAAATCAAGTTAACAAGCAAATATAACAAACGTTACTGTGCCTTTAAGAGAAACAAATTTTGTCAAAATTTGAAAAACAGTGAAAAAAGGCAGTAAATCAAACGAAATTTTTACAGTACATGTAATAAGTTAACAGAGCATTGCACCCACTTGCAAATGGATGATTAACCCCTTAATGCAAAAAACAGATAAAAAAAAAAAAAAAAACGACATTTTTTTAAACAGACACAACAAAACTGCCACAGCTGAGCTGTGGATTACCTTCCCTATAACTGTTTCTATGCAAAATTTAAGCCAGACATGTGGAAAAATTAGGCCCCAATAAGTTTTATCACCAAACATATGTTAAAAAACGATTAAACATGCCAGCAAACGTTTTAAAACACATTCTTATAAGAGTATGTATGTCTATTAATAAGCCTGATCCAGTCGCTATTACTGCATTTAAGGCTTTACTTACATTACTTCGGTATCAGCAGTATTTTCTTAGTCAATTCCATTCCTTAGAAAAATATATTACTGCACATACCTTAGCATATATCTCTATCAATCAGCCTGGTACCAGTCGCTTTCACTGCATTTAAAGGCTGTACTTACATTACTTCGGTATCAGCAGTATTTTCTTAGTCAATTCCATTCCTTAGAAAAATATTTTACTGCACATACCTTATTTGCAGGAAAACCTGCACGCCATTCCCCCTCTGAAGTACCTTACTCCTCAGAATGTGTGAGAACAGCAACTGGATCTTAGTTACGTCTGCTAAGATCATAGAAAAAACGCAGGCAGATTCTTCTTCCAAATACTGCCTGAGATAAACAGCACACTCCGGTGCCATTTAAAAATAACAAACTTTTGATTGAAGAAATAAACTAAGTATAAAAAACCACAGACTCTCACGACCTCCTATCTATGTTGAGACTTGCAAGAGAATGACTGGGAATGGCAGTTAGGGGAGGAGCTATATAGCAGCTTTGCTGTGGGTGGACTCTTGCAACTTCCTGTTGGGAAGGAGAATATATCCCATAAGTAATGGATGATCCGTGGACTGGATACACTTAACAAGAGAAATGGACTCCAGAACGAATTATCTGCATGTTGTTGGGGGAGTAATTTAGCTAAGCGAGTATAGCTGTGTATAGGGAAGGAGGTGAATAAAACTAAGCAGATCTTTTAGTTTAGGCAGAGAAAGCTGCATAATTAGGGTGAGCATACTCAATTAACAAGAAATATTAAACTAAAGCTAGATGTAATATGCTTAGGAGGGGAGTTATTAGGTCCGTGAGGTAGGGTATGATTAAATTGCAGAGTGAGGTGCTATCTGTAGCTATGAGACCCGCAAGACTGCTATATCTCTCGAAGTTGACTTGCGTAAAATAGGAGCCAGTGGGAACATTGTATGGTATTAACACAAAGGACATCACATCTTGGGCCTCCAGGAGAGACCTTCATATGGGTGAATTATAATAATGTGTCCTACTATCTGGCCCATTGAATAACACAAGAGTGTAAGAATGTAATATGCTTTAAATGAGCAGGATATGGAAAGTGATTAAGTGTATTATTACTATTAAGTATATACCTGCCAAGGATGTCTTGTCCATGACTGAAAACCTAGAGGGCTCTCTTAGATATTTGCTGGGGGGGGGCTGGAAAGGTAGTCTGTGTTTTCTTCTTCTCCCCCTGTATCAACTAATAAATGCTTATGAGATATACCCAAAGGTCTGGGTAGTTTGTAGGTGGAGATACAAAACTGAGGACATATCGACAGATAGTAAAAAAGATTGTGATGGCGTTTAAGGGACACATTATAACCTGGAAATAGCTATGGAAGAGTTTGTGTTAAAGGTGTTTTAGAAATATACAGGTAGTACCGTTCTAATAATAGCTAACCCTAGAGTTACACAGCTATGTGACTGCTTAGATAAGGAAAGCTGCAGACCCAAAATAGACATACTCCTGGTGATTGATAACAGTAATTCTGGCTAGGGTAATATGCTGCAATAGTTTAAGGTGATGTTGCGTATTATGTAACATACGGACTGTATCATATGGAACAAAGCTATATTATTAAGTTAAGGAACCCAGTCCCAAGGCACAGAGGCTCTCCAGTTAATAGGCATATCACAGACAACAACATTAATAACCAGTTTATACCTCACCCTACTATATGTTCTCCCATTCATTCTTAATAATGTTAGCCATCTTAACAGGAACCGGGAAGGTCTGAGGCACCACCCTGTCCTCATATACTTTATCAAGTTTAGGAATCGAAGGTTCCTCTGGTAGTTTTGGTTCCGGAACCTCCAGCGTAGCAAGCACTTGCTTCAGAAGAAATCGTAAATTTTCCATCCTAAGCCTAAAGTCTGGTTCCTCTGCAGCTGGAGGTTTAGCTGACACAGACTCTGACCCAGAAGGAACGTCCTCCGAAGAGTCTGTGTTGTCCTCGTCAGCGGATAATCTTTCTGAGATATCTATTGGAGTAAATGACCCCTGGGTCGAGCTGCAATGTTTTACCCTACGCTTAGCTGAACGTGGTAAGGCACTAATCACCGCAGACACTGCCGTTTGCAGTTGATCTACAAAATCTGACGGCCAGCGGCCCTCTCCCTCACGAGGATTAGTCGTGCCCTGGGGAGCTTAATGTGTAATCGGAGATGAATGTAGGGAACGCACCTCACGGGACGGAGAACCCTCAGAGGTGGACTGCTCAGTAGTACTAAACATCTTATTCTTTCTAGATGTAGTAATCTTGTCAAGGCAGGTGGATCTACTAGTACCTCCTCACAATAAACACAGGTATTAGACTTTGTTAAAGAGGGAGTACCCTCCATATGCCTTTATTACGGACTAGATATAATATATAAATGGCACCTTTAAACTTGGCTGGGGCACTCACCACCTCCTTAGACCCGGACCACAGAAAAAAACGCTTTGTCTCCTGCAACCGCCGGTCAAGAAGAGGAAGTTGAATAGGCCCCACCCGGTCACATGGAGTGCCTCGCAGGACCACCCCTGCACTAGGGAGAAAAAACACACCGAATTGGCCCCGCAAAGTAACTCCCGTAAATGAAACCTGTATTCCACCCATTGCCAGAGCCTCATCTCGCACATATCGCAGCAATGACAAAACAAATAAAATGATGTACAACCCCCCCCCCCCACGTGTTCAATAATCCACCTTCCAGGGATATTAACCCTTGATTCTATAAAGATAAAAGGTGTCACACTGTGACCCTGTCTTCTTGTGTTATTATGTATATAAAAAATGAAACGATTTTACCAGAATCTATGCCGTGGAACAGGAACATGGCCTCTCAAGTGTGACAGTGTAGTAGCATCGCTCCTGACATGGACTTGAGTGCAGGAAGCAGGCAGCGAAACTCATTAATGCTGATTGCTTATGGAGCTGTTAATGTGAGTCGGGATGGTTTCGCAGAAAGACTCTCCCTGCATCTCCGGACTCTATCTTTCACAAATGCTTTCACTGAGAGGCTGACAGGACTACTTAAAAGGGACAGTCAAGTCCAAAAAATGTTTCAAATAGGGCATGTAATTTTAAACAACTTTCCAATTTACTTTTAGCACCAATTTTGCTTTGTTCTCTTGGTATTCTTAGTTGAAAGCTAAACCTAGGAGGTTCATATGCTAATTTCTTGGATCTTGAAGGCCGCCTCTAATCTAAATGCATTTTGATAGTTTTTCACCACTAGAGGGCATAAGTTCACGTGTTTCATATAGATAACATTGAGCTCATGCACGTGAATTTACCATAGAGACAGCTCTGATTGGCTAAAATGCAAGTCTGTCAAAAGAACTGAAATAAGAGGGCAGTCTGCTGAGGCTTAGATACAAGCTAATTACAGAGGAAAAACGTGTATAATTTTAACTGTGTTGGTTATGCAAAACTGGGGAATTGGTAATTAAGGGATTATCTATCTTTTAAAAAAACTCTGGTGTGACTGTCCCTTTAATAATCCAGTCCTATTTCGAAGAGTACTACCCTCCATAACAGACTACTTTGAATCTTCCGACACTTCTCTGCCAACCTCCTGTGACGAAAGGCAAAGAATGACTGGGGGATGATGGGAGTGGGGGACGTATTTAAGTCTTTGGCTGGGGTGTCTTTGCCTCCTCCTGGTGGCCAGGATCTAAATTTCCACAAGTAATGAATGAAGCCGTGGACTCTCCACCCCTTTAGATGGAAAAGAAAATTTATGCTTACCAGATAAATTTGTTTCTTTTTAGACACGATGAGTCCACGGATTTCATCCTTTTGGGATATTCACCTCCTGGTCAGCAGGAGGAGGCAAAGAGCACCACAGCAGAGCTGCTATATATAGTTCTTCCCTTCCCTCCCACTCCAGTCATTCAACCGAAGTTAGGAAGGAAAAGCCAAGGTGCAGAGATGTCTGAAGTTTACAAAAATTAAGAACCTGTCTCATAGAACAGGGAAGGCCGTGGACTCATCGTGTCTAAAAAGAAACAAATTTATCAGGTAAGCATATATTTTCTTTTTTAAAGACACGATGAGTCCACGGATTTCATCCTTACTTGTGGGATACAATACCAAAACTAGAGTACACAGACGATAAGGGAGGGACAAGACAGGCAACCTAAACAGAAGACATCACTGCTTGAAGAACCTTTCTCCCAAAAACAGCCTCGGCCAAGGCAAAAGTATAAAATTTGTAAAATTTAGAAAGTGTGAAGAGAGGACCAGGTCGCAGCCTTGCAACTCTGCTTTACAGAAGCTTCATTTTGAATGCCCATGAGGAAGCAACAGCCCTAGTGGAATAAGCCGTAACTCTTTCAGGAGATTTCTGTCCAGCAGTCTCATAAGCAAAACAGATGATACTCTTCAGTCAAAAAGAAAGAGAGATAGCCGTAGCTTTCTGACCCTTACGTTTCCCAGAGAAAACGACAAATAAAAAAGACTACTGACGAAAGTCCTTAGTTGCTTGTAAATAAAAAATTTAAAGCACAGACCACGTCCACATAGTGCAAAAGATGATCCTTTGGAGAAGAAGGATAAGGACACAAGGAAAGAAACACAATTTGCTGATAAATGTTCCTGTTTGAAGCAACTTTAGGAATGAATCCTAGGTTAGTACGTAAAACTACCTCTCATTAGAATGAAAAATAAGGGAAGGAGAATTGTATTGTAATGCCGAAAGTTCAGACACTCTTCGAGCTGAAGAAATGGCAACAAGAAATAAAACTTTCCAAGATAACAACTTAATATATAAGGTATGCATAGGCTCAAACGGAACCCCTTGAAGAACTTTGAGAACTAAATTCAGACTCCATGGAGGAGTAATTGGTTTAAACACAGGCCTGAGTCTAACCAAAGCCTGACAAAAGGATTGAATATCTGGGACATCCGCCAGACGTTTATGTAACAAAATAGACAAGGCAGAGATCTAACCCCTTAGGGAACTTGCCGATAAACTCTTCTCCAATCCATCTTGGAGAAAAAACTAAATTCTAGGAATCCTAACTCTACTCCATGAGTAGCCCTTGGATTCACACCAAAAAAGATATCTACACCATATCTTATGGTAAATCTTACTAGTCACAGGCTTCCGAGCCTGGATCATGGTCTCTATGACCAAATCTGAAAACCCCCGCTTGGATAGGATTAAGCGTTCAATCTCCAAGCAGTCAGCTTCAAAGAAACTAGATGTAGGTGAAGAAAGGGCCCTTGAATGAGAAGGTCTTTCCTCAACGGAAGTTTCCAAGGTGGCAGTGATGACATCCACCAGGTCTGCATACCAAATCGTGCGAGGCCACGCAGGAGCAATGAGGATCACTGATGCCCTCTCCTGTTTGATTCGAGCAATGACTCGAGGAAGAAGCGCAAACGGAGGAAATAGGCATGCAAGATCGAATGACCAAGGAACTGCCAGAGCATCTGTCAGTTCTGCCTGGGGATCCCTGGACCTCGACCCGTATCTCGGAAGCTTGGCATTCTGCGAGATGCCATGAGATCTAACTCCGGCCAACCCCATTTCAGAATCAGGTTGGGGAATACTTCCGGATGGAGTTCCCACTCTCCCAGATGAAAAGTCTGTCTGCTCAGAAAATCTGCCTCCCAATTGTCTACCCCTGGGATATGGATCGCTGACAGATGGCAAGAATGGGCCTCCGCCCACTGTATTATCTTGGCTACCTCAGTCATCGCTAAGGAACTCCTCGTTCCTCCTTGATGATTGATGTAAGCCACTGTTGTTATGTTGTCCTTCTGAAATCTGAATAACTGAGGCGAAGCCAACTGAGGCCAGACCAGAAGAGCATTGAAGATCGCGCTCAATTCTAGGATGTTTATAGGAAGAACAGACTCTGCCTGAGTCCACACTCCCTGAGCCCTTAGGGAACCCGAGACAGCTCGCCACCCTAGAAGGCTGGAATTCGTTGTCACTATCACCCAGGATGGTCTGCGAGCATGTTCCTTGGGATAGGTGATCCAGAGACAACCACCAAAGAAGAGAGTCCCTTGTCTCCTGATCCAGAGTTATTTGAAGAGACAAGTCTGCATAGGCTCCGTTCCATTCGGCTCCTAGCATGCTTAACTGCAGAGGTCTGAGGTGGAACAGAACGGGATGATGTCCATTGCCGTCATCATCAGTCCAAATTACTTACATGCACTGAGCCACTGAAGGCTGAGAAGTGGACTGAAGGACTAGACCAGTATCGATAGACTTTGATTTCCTGACCTCAGTCAGAAAAATCTTCATTGATATGGAATTTATTATGATTCCCAAGAAAGTTACCCTTGTGATTGGGACTAAGGAACAATTTTCCAAATTCACCTTCCACCCGTGAGATCACGGGAACTATAACACCATGTCCGTGTAAATCTTGCTTGCTGTAAGGATGACGCCTGTACTAGGATATCATCCAGATAGGGTGCCACTGCAATGTCCCATAATTGAAGCACCACCAACAGCGATTCCAGATCCTTTGTGGAAACTCAGAGCTGTGGCAAGACCGAAAGGAAGAGCCACGAACAGGAAGCGTTAATCCAGAAAAGCAAACCCTAGAACCCAAGACGATTCTCGTGAACGTCCTTTAATTCCACTGTTGTCATAAATTGACCCTCTTGGAACAAGGAAAGAATGGAACAAATGAATAGTTTCCATCTTGAAGGATGGTACACTAAGAATTTCGTGTAGACTCTTGAGATCTGTATAGGAACTGGAACAATCACACCCAAGTCTGAGAAGTCTCCTACGCAGTCTAAGAACGCCTCTCCTTTTGTCTGATCTGCAGACAATCTTGAAAACAGAAACCTGCCTCTGGGAGGAAAACTATTAAGCTTGAAACTCAACTTGAGCGAAGACGGAAAGTCAGCCCCCAACAAGATCCGATCCCAGATCGGAGGCATGTACTCCATGCTGTCTTTGATTCAACAGCAGGCTATGTGTTTTTTTGTTTGTTTTTTAAATACATCAAGCCAGGTCCCAACAAGGTCTGCTCCTGGAAAGGAATCACCAAAAGCTTAGGCTTAGAGCATATATCCGTAGAACAAGGCTCTAACCATAAGGTTCCATGATCTGGAACAGAGCAACCTAGGCGCCCAGTTTGATAACTGGAAGGGAAGAAATTAAAATAAAGGAATTAGCCAATATGAAAGCTTTTATCCAGTCCTGAATTTTATCCAGGGAAGTTTCTGACTTAATAGCATCAGACAACGCATCAAACCAATATGCCGTCACACAAGTGACAGTAGCAAAGTACACAGTTGGTTGCCATTGTAAGCCCTGGTGTACATCCCATTTCTACATTTTTGTCCATAGGACCTTTAAAAAAACCGAACTATCCTCTAAGGGTATAGTAGTTCTCTTAGCTAAGTTGAAACTACTCCTTCCCCCATAGGGAATGTTTGTCCAGCCTTCTTAGCTGAGTCAGCTATGGGAAACAGTATTGTAAATATAGGAAATGCATCCAACCCTATAATTTCACTAGTATAGGTTACACCTGAAGTGTCTTTACTGGACGTACTATGTCGGGGTCGCCCAGGATAGTTAAAAAACCCTCAAGTAACAATTCCATCTGAGACTGAGAATTTTCTCTCAGATAATCCCAAAGTATCTGCCTCCCTCAGTAACATGGAGGAACCATTCGGAATAGCAACTCCTCTAGTAATGTTTTCTACCTCGTGGGAAAAACATATAATGCATCATAACTCCGAGTTGAGTGTGAAGGAAATGCAGGGCACTGCATGTGGGCCATAAAATTTCGAGGGACACTATAGGAGAAATTTGTGCAATAACGTGACCAATGTTAACAGACTCCCAAACAGCAATCGCCTTAGAGGGAGTAGGAATACATTTTAATAAATTTTTCACATAAAAAACTTTACTGTTCCTTTAAATCTGAAAAGTAACTTTATTCTTATGCGCCTTTGTTTCATCCTAAGTCACAAAGGATGAATTAACAAATAAACAGCTGAAATTCATTTAATAAAATGTACACAGAAAAAACGTAACTGTCTCTTTAAATCTTAAAAGTAACTCCCTATTTTTGTGTGCTTTTGTTCCATCCTACGTCACAAAGGATAAATTATCAAATAAACAGCTGCAATTCTTTTAATAAAATTTACACAGAAAAAAATGTTACTGTCTCTTTAACCCCTTAACGACCGAGGACGTGCAGGGTACGTCCTCAAAAAAAAGGCAGTTAACGCCTGAGGACGTACCCTGCACGTCCTCGTGTGGAAAGCAGCTGGAAGCGATCCTGTTTGCTTCCAGCTGCTTTCCGGTTATTGCAGTGATGCCTCGATATGGAGGCATCCTGCAATAACCTTTTGAAGCCATCCGATGCAGAGAGAGCCACTCTGTGGCCCTCTCTGCACCGGAGATTGGTGGCTTCCTTCGTTGGTGGGTGGGAGCAGTACCGGGAGGCGGGTGGCGGCCATCGATGGCCCTGGAGATGTGGAGGGGGGCGGGATCGGGGGCGGGGATGCCCGGGGGCGCGCACGGACGCGCGCGCGTGAACGGGAGGGCGGGGGCGGGCGCGTGCACGGGGAGGGAGCGGGTGGGAACCGCTACACTACAGAAAAAGGCAATCAGTTAAAAAAAGTAAAAAAAAAAAATACGATCAATGAGGTGGTGGGGGTTTGTGGTGGGGGGTATTTGGGGAAGCTACACTACAGAAAAAAAAAAAACTAAGAAAAAAAAAAATAAAGCCCTTTTTTGTGCAAGCTGGGCAGTACCCAAGCAGCTGCCAGTACCCAAGATGGCCCCCAATAAGGCAGATAGGGAAGGTTACAGAGCTGTTTTGGGGGGGATCAGGGAGGTTGGAGGCTAAGGGGGGTCCTACACAGCAGAAGAATTATTTTTTTTTTTTTTAAAAAAAAACCTAAACCCCCCAAAAAGCTTTTATTTTAGTACTGGCAGACTTTCTGCCAGTACTTAAGATGGCGGGGACAATTGTGGGGTGGGGGAGGGAAGGGAGCTGTTTGGGAGGGATCAGGGGGTCTGATGTGTCAGGTGGGAGGCTGATCTCTACACTAAAGCTAAAATTAACCCTGCAAGCTCCCTACAAACTTCCTAATTAACCCCTTCACTGCTAGCCATAATACACGTGTGATGCGCAGCAGCATTTTGCGGCCTTCTAATTACCAGAAAGCAATGCCAAAGTCATATATATCTGCTATTTCTGAACAAAGGGGATCCCAGAGAAGCATTTACAACCATTTGTGCCATAATTGCACAAGCTGTTTGTAAATGATTTCAGTGAGAAACCTAAAATTGTGAAAAATGTAACGTTTTTTTTTTATTTGATCACATTTGGCGGTAAAATGGTGGCATGAAATATACCAAAATGGGCCTAGATCAATACTTTGTGTTGTCTACTACACTACACTAAAGCTAAAATTAACCATACAAGCTCCCTACAAGCTCCCTAATTAACCCCTGCACTGCTGGGCATAATACACGTGTGGTGCGCAGCGGCATTTAGCGGCCTTCTAATTACCAAAAAGCAATGCCAAAGCCATATATGTCTGCTATTTCTGAACAAAGGGGATCCCAGAGAAGCATTTACAACCATTTGTGCCATAATTGCACAAGCTGTTTGTAAATAATTTCAGTGAGAAACCGAAAGTTTGTGAAAAAATTTGTGAAAAAGTGAACGATTTTTTGTATTTGATTGCATTTGGCGGTGAAATGGTGGCATGAAATATACCAAAATTGGCCTAGATCAATACTTTGGGATGTCTTCTAAAAAAAATATATACATGTCAATTGATATTCAGGGATTCCTGAAAGATATTAGTGTTCCAATGTAACTAGCGCTAATTTTGAAAAAAAGTAGTTTGGAAATAGCAAAATGCTACTTGTATTTATGGCCCTATAGCTTTCAAAAAAAGCAAAGAACATGTAAATATTAGGTATTTCTAAACTCAGGACAAAATTTAGAAACTATTTAGCATGTTTTCTTTTTGGTGGTTGTAGATGTGTAACAGATTTTGGGGGTCAAAGTTAAAAAAAACATAATTTATGCTTACCTGATAAATTCCTTTCTTCTGTAGTGTGATCAGTCCACGGGTCATCATTACTTCTGGGATATTACTCCTCCCCAACAGGAAGTGCAAGAGGATTCACCCAGCAGAGCTGCATATAGCTCCTCCCCTCTACGTCACTCCCAGTCATTCGACCAAGGACCAACGAGAAAGGAAAAGCCAAGGGTGAAGTGGTGACTGGAGTATAAATTAAAAAATATTTACCTGCCTTAAAAACAGGGAGGGCCGTGGACTGATCACACTACAGAAGAAAGGAATTTATCAGGTAAGCATAAATTATGTTTTCTTCTGTTAAGTGTGATCAGTCCACGGGTCATCATTACTTCTGGGATACCAATACCAAAGCAAAAGTACACGGATGACGGGAGGGATAGGCAGGCTCTTTATACAGAAGGAACCACTGCCTGAAGAACCTTTCTCCCAAAAATAGCCTCCGATGAAGCAAAAGTGTCAAATTTGTAAATTTGGAAAAAGTATGAAGCGAAGACCAAGTTGCAGCCTTGCAAATCTGTTCAACAGAGGCCTCATTCTTGAAGGCCCAAGTGGAAGCCACAGCTCTAGTAGAATGAGCTGTAATTCTTTCAGGAGGCTGCTGTCCAGCAGTCTCATAAGCTAAACGAATTATGCTACGAAGCCAAAAAGAAAGAGAGGTAGCGGAAGCTTTTTGACCTCTCCTCTGCCCAGAGTAAATGACAAACAGAGAAGACGTTTGTCGAAATTCCTTAGTTGCCTGTAAGTAAAATTTTAGAGCACGGACTACATCCAGGTTGTGCAGTAGACGTTCCTTCTTTGAAGAAGGATTTGGGCATAAAGAAGGAACAACAATCTCTTGATTGATATTCCTGTTAGTAACTACCTTAGGTAAGAACCCAGGTTTAGTACGCAGGACTACCTTATCCGAATGAAAAAACAAATAAGGAGAATCACAATGTAAGGCTGATAATTCAGAGACTCTTCGAGCCGAGGAAATAGCCATTAAAAATAGAACTTTCCAAGATAACAACTTTATATCAATGGAATGAAGGGGTTCAAACGGAACGCCCTGTAAAACATTAAGAACAAGGTTTAAACTCCATGGTGGAGCAACAGTTTTAAACACAGGCTTAATCCTGGTCAAAGCCTGACAAAAAGCCTGGACGTCAGGAACTTCTGACAGACGTTTGTGTAACAGAATGGACAGAGCTGAGATCTGTCCCTTTAATGAACTAGCAGATAAACCCTTTTCTAAACCTTCTTGTAGAAAAGACAATATCCTAGGAATCCTAACCTTACTCCAAGAGTAACCTTTGGATTCACACCAATATAGGTATTTACGCCATATCTTATGGTAAATCTTTCTGGTAACAGGTTTCCTAGCCTGTATTAAGGTATTAATAACTGACTCAGAAAACCCACGTCTTGATAAAATCAAGCGTTCAATTTCCAAGCAGTCAGCTTCAGAGAAGTTAGATTTTGATCTTTGAAGGGACCCTGTATCAGAAGGTCCTGTTTCAGAGGTAGAGACCAAGGTGGACAGGATGACATGTCCACCAGGTCTGCATACCAAGTCCTGCGTGGCCACGCAGGTGCTATTAGAATCACTGATGCTCTCTCTTGTTTGATTCTGGCAATCAATCGCGGAAGCAACGGGAAGGGTGGAAACACGTAAGCCATCCTGAAGTCCCAAGGTGCTGTCAGAGCATCTATCAGGACTGCTCCTGGATCCCTGGATCTGGACCCGTAACGAGAAAGCTTGGCGTTCTGTCGAGACGCCATGAGATCTATCTCTGGTTTGCCCCAACGTCGAAGTATTTGGGCAAAGACCTCCGGATGAAGTTCCCACTCCCCCGGATGAAAAGTCTGACGACTTAAGAAATCCGCCTCCCAGTTCTCCACTCCCGGGATGTGGATTGCTGACAGGTGGCAAGAGTGAGACTCTGCCCAGAGAATTATCTTTGATACTTCCATCATAGCTAGGGAGCTTCTTGTCCCTCCCTGATGGTTGATGTAAGCTACAGTCGTGATGTTGTCCGACTGAAACCTGATGAACCCCCGAGTTGTCAACTGGGGCCAAGCCAGGAGGGCATTGAGAACTGCTCTCAATTCCAGAATGTTTATTGGCAGGAGACTCTCCTCCTGACTCCATTGTCCCTGAGCCTTCAGAGAATTCCAGACGGCACCCCAACCTAGAAGGCTGGCGTCTGTTGTTACAATTGTCCAGTCTGGTCTGCTGAATGGCATCCCCCTGGACAGATGTGGCCGAGAAAGCCACCATAGAAGAGAATTTCTGGTCTCTTGATCCAGATTCAGAGAAGGGGATAAGTCTGAGTAATCCCCATTCCACTGACTTAGCATGCACAGTTGCAGTGGTCTGAGGTGTAAGCGTGCAAAGGGTACTATGTCCATTGCCGCTACCATTAAGCCGATTACCTCCATGCATTGAGCCACTGACGGGTGTTGAATGGAATGAAGGGTGCGGCAAGCACTTTGAAGTCTTGTTAGCCTGTCCTCTGTCAGGTAAATCTTCATTTCTACAGAATCTATAAGAGTCCCCAGGAAGGGAACTCTTGTGAGTGGAACGAGTGAACTTTTCTTTTCGTTCACCTTCCATCCATGTGACCTTAGAAATGCCAGCACTAACTCTGTATGAGACTTGGCAGTTTGAAAGCTTGAAGCTTGTATCAGAATGTCGTCTAGGTATGGAGCTACCGAGATTCCCCGCGGTCTTAGTACCGCCAGAAGAGCACCCAGAACCTTTGTGAAGATTCTTGGAGCTGTAGCCAATCCGAATGGAAGAGCCACAAACTGGTAATGCCTGTCTAGGAAGGCAAACCTTAGGTACCGATAATGCTCTTTGTGAATCGGTATGTGAAGGTAAGCATCTTTTAAATCTACAGTGGTCATGTACTGACCCTCTTGGATCATAGGTAAAATTGTCCGAATAGTCTCCATCTTGAACGATGGAACTCTTAGGAATTTGTTTAGGATCTTTAAGTCCAGGATTGGTCTGAAAGTTCCCTCTTTTTTGGGAACCACAAACAGATTTGAGTAAAACCCCTGTCCCTGTTCCGATCGTGGAACTGGATGGATTACTCCCATTAACAAGAGCTCTTGTACGCAGCGTAGAAACGCCTCTTTCTTTGTCTGGATTGTTGACAATCTTGACAGATGAAATCTCTCTCTTGGAGGAGAGTATTTGAAGTCCAGAAGGTATCCCTGAGATATTATCTCTAGCGCCCAGGGATCCTGAACATCTCTTGCCCAAGCCTGGGCGAAGAGAGAAAGTCTGCCCCCCACTAGATCCGATCCCGGATCGGGGGCCCTCAATTCATGCTGTTTTAGGGGCAGCAGCAGGTTTCCTAGTCTGCTTGCCCTTGTTCCAGGACTGGTTAGGTTTCCAGCCTTGTCTGTAGCGAGCAACAGCTCCTTCCTGTTTTGGTGCAGAGGAAGTTGATGCTGCTCCAGCTTTGAAATTACGAAAGGAACGAAAATTAGACTGTCTAGTCTTGGCTTTGGCTTTGTCCTGAGGCAGGGCATGGCCTTTACCTCCTGTAATGTCAGCGATAATCTCTTTCAACCCGGGCCCGAATAAGGTCTGCCCTTTGAAAGGTATATTAAGCAATTTAGACTTAGAAGTAACATCAGCTGACCAGGATTTTAGCCACAGCGCCCTGCGTGCCTGAATGGCGAATCCTGAATTCTTCGCCGTAAGTTTAGTAAGATGTACTACGGCCTCCGAAATGAATGAATTAGCTAGTTTAAGGACTCTAAGCCTGTCCGTAATGTCGTCCAGAGTAGCTGAACCAATGTTCTCTTCCAGAGACTCAATCCAGAATGCCGCTGCAGCCGTGATCGGCGCAATGCATGCAAGGGGTTGCAATATAAAACCTTGTTGAACAAACATTTTCTTAAGGTAACCCTCTAACTTTTTATCCATTGGATCTGAAAAAGCACAGCTATCCTCCACCGGGATAGTGGTACGCTTAGCTAAGGTAGAAACGGCTCCCTCCACCTTAGGGACCGTTTGCCATAAGTCCCTTGTGGTGGCGTCTATTGGAAACATTTTTCTAAATATCGGAGGGGGTGAGAACGGCACACCGGGTCTATCCCACTCCTTAGTAACAATTTCAGTAAGTCTCTTAGGTATAGGAAAAACCTCAGTACTCGTCGGTACCGCAAAATATTTATCCAACCTACACATTTTCTCTGGTATTGCAACTGTGTTACAATCATTCAGAGCCGCTAACACCTCCCCTAGTAATACACGGAGGTTTTCCAGTTTAAATTTAAAATTTGAAATATCTGAATCCAGTCTGTTTGGATCAGAACCGTCACCCACAGAATGAAGTTCTCCGTCCTCATGTTCTGCCACCTGTGACGCAGTGTCTGACATGGCCCTAATATTATCAGCGCACTCTGTTCTCACCCCAGAGTGATCACGCTTACCTCTTAGTTCTGGTAATTTAGCCAAAACCTCAGTCATAACAGTAGCCATATCCTGTAATGTGATTTGTAATGGCCGCCCAGATGTACTCGGCGCTACAATATCACGCACCTCCCTCTGAGCGGGAGATGTAGGTACTGACACGTGAGGCGAGTTAGTCGGCATAACTCTCCCCTCGTTGTTTGGTGAAATTTGTTCAATTTGTACAGATTGACTTTTATTTAAAGTAGCATCAATACAGTTAGTACATAAATTTCTATTGGGCTCCACTTTGGCATTGCAACAAATGACACAGGTATCATCCTCTGAATCAGACATGTCTAACACACTAGCAAATAAACTTGCAACTTGGAAATACAATTCAATTAGAATAATATTAAAACGTACTGTGCCTTTAAGAAGCACAGAAGATCTATGACAGTTGAAAATTAATAAATTGAAAAAGTTATAGCCTCAATCCTTGTAAACAACACAACTTTAGCAAAGGTTTAATCCCATTAGCAAAGATAACAAATTCTGAAAGCAGGAAACAAATTACAGAATAAACGTTTTTTATCTCAGTCAAACTATAATTCTCACAGCTCTGCTGAGAGAAATTACCTCCCTCAAAATAAGTTTTGAAGACCCCTGAGCTCTGTAGAGATGAACCGGATCATGCAGGGAATACAATGAGTTGCTGACTGAAATATTTGATGCGTAGTAAAAGCGCCAAAAAAACGGCCCCTCCCCCTCACACACAGCAGTGAGGGAGAACAGAAACTGTCAGAAAAACAGATTAAGCAACTGCCAAGTGGAAAAATAGTGCCCAAACATTTATTCACTCAGTACCTCAGTAAATGAAAACGATTTTACATTCCAGCAAAAACGTTAAACATAATCTCTAGTTATTAAACAGCTTTATGTATTTCTTACAGTGTAATTCTAGTGAAGTACCATTCCCCAGAATACTGAAGTGTAAAGTATACATACATGACATTATATCGGTATGGCAGGATTTTCTCATCAATTCCATTGTCAGAAAATAAAAACTGCTACATACCTCTATGCAGATTCATCTGCCCGCTGTCCCCTGATCTGAAGTTTACCTCTCCTCAGATGGCCGAGAAACAGCAATATGATCTTAACTACTCCGGCTAAAATCATAACAAAAACTCTGGTAGATTCTTCTTCAAACTCTGCCAGAGAGATAATAACACACTCCGGTGCTATTTTAAAATAACAAACTTTTGATTGAAGATATAAAACTAAGTATAATCACCATAGTCCTCTCACACATCCTATCTAGTCGTTGGGTGCAAGAGAATGACTGGGAGTGACGTAGAGGGGAGGAGCTATATGCAGCTCTGCTGGGTGAATCCTCTTGCACTTCCTGTTGGGGAGGAGTAATATCCCAGAAGTAATGATGACCCGTGGACTGATCACACTTAACAGAAGAAAGTGTGTTTTTTTCCATTTTTTCCTCATATTTTATAAAAAAAATTATAGTAAATTATAAGATATGATGAAAATAATGGTATTTTTAGAAAGTTAATTTAATGGCGAGAAAAACGGTATATAATATGTGTGGGTACAGTAAATGAGTAAGAGGGAAATTACAGCTAAACACAAACACCGCAAAAATGTAAAAATAGCCTTGGTCCCAAACGGACAGAAAATGGAAAAGTGCTGTGGTCATTAAGGGGTTAAATCATAAACGTAACTCTTTAATTTAAAAAGGAAACTTTTCTCTTTTCCTTTTATTATGCTTGTGTAAATAGGGCCAAACAGCCTAACTAAAAGTGCAATTTAACAGTATCCCTCAGCATGAAGCTGCCTGCCTGAATCAAGAACTAACTCCCTCAGCGTAGGACATGCAGATCCAGAACTGCACCGCAACAGGAAAGACAGACTCCAGTCCTAATTATGCTTAATGTATGTAAAAACACGTAATAGGACCGGAAACTGCACAACTTCCTCTTGCGCAGTGGAATTTAAAACTCTCCGGAAGAGAAGGGGAAAAAAGGTGGGCTATGCAAATGCCGCCTCCTCAAGGACCGCCCGTCGTGGGCGTTAACAATAAAAAAAAGCTCCCGGTCGGCATGATGTTTATGTAACCGCCGGGAGAAGTTGCAAATGTTACATTGCCCCAATGTCTAAAAAGAATAATCTCCTGGGTATGAAAGGAGAATTACTAATTAAATAAATAAAGCGCCCATTGAAAGTGAAGACAGAACAGTCATCTCCCGGTCGGCATGATTGTTTATCTAGATGTGGTCAATGCAATCATTAAATTGCCCCAATTCCAAATAGTCTCCTGAGTAAAAAAGGAGAAATACTTAATAACATGCGCAGTGTAATTTAATGTCCAATTACGCTCGCTGAGCGCAATGTCAGTACAGTCATCTCCGGTCAGCATGTTTGACTATGCAACCGCCGGGAGATGCGTGACAATTGATTGCCTGCGTGTAGCTGTCAACTATAATCTCCTAAATATAAAGGAGAAATCATACCTGAGTAATATAAAGTGCCCATAACTTCCACTAAGGGCTTCCTTATATGTCTTATTCACAACGTGAGTGGCCAACTTCTTCTGAGTTTACTTTCTTCTTTGAACCCCAGAATAAAAATCGGCACTTACCTCACATTCTGCCCGACAGCAAAGGCAGCTCTCAAGTTTGTGAAGTCCTATTCCTCACATGGACCTGTGAATTAAAAGAAAACACTGAGAAATATCCCTCAGATTTTTCCAGGTTAGGACAGTATATAGGAGGCACAGTGAGAATTATGTCCCACAAGTTCCCATTGCTTAAAAGCCACCAAATGCTCTACTATAGAGACTGATATGGACTATGGCTACACCATAGAACAAAGTAGCACTCTCTGGCACTACTTTAAAATAATAAACTCTTGATTGAAAAATCTATACTAACACCTCACTTTACCTCTTCCTATCACTAACGTAGGCAAAGAGAATGACTGGAGTGGGAGGGAAGGGAGGAGCTATATATACAGGTGTTCTTTGCCTCCTCCTGCTGACCAGGAGGTGAATATCCCACAAGTAAGGATGAAATCCGTGAACTCATTGTGTCTTTAAAAAGAAATAATTATAAGCAAATATACAAATCCATATCTATCTGTCTATCTATCTATAAATGATACAGCTCTTGACTATGTCACATGTCTCAGAGTAGAGTTCCAATTTCTACCCATTGCCCTATAATTACACTATCACTATATAATCATTGTATGATGAAAGCCTATAGTCCTCAGGTACTGATGCCATTCTATATGTTAATAGAAAATTGTAAGCCCCAAACTTTCTATCATGCACTTAAAAAGTTTAAAAAACATTTTAAAACCAATTTCTTTTTTCTTATATTTATTACTTTTGTTGAATAAGACATACAACGTTAACAGGAACAGGAATTTATAGGTATTTACATATATTATTAAACAAATCTCTATCAATTAATCCAAACGCTAACAGCTATAAATTCAATACCTATGTACAGCTAACGATTGGATGGACAAAATTAAATAATTTTGGGACACTTTTTTACATAGAAAGACAATTATAAAGTTATACTCACACAGCAACATTTAGGTCTTTACAAGTATAAATTCACTTTGCTTTCATGATTAAGCCAAACCCCTGCCAGGTATACATTCAATACCCATGTACAGCTGATATATGAATGGACAAATTAAATCATTTTGTGAAACTCATTGATGAGAAACTGCTGTACATTTTAGTCTGGCAAGTTGCATGTAGTGTCATATACTAGTTACAGAGGAAGTAAGTTCCCATGGTAAACTAATTATACAGTAAATATACAACTGCTATTGGGACAAAAGGCAAAGCACAAATCACAGAGTCATAAAGTATATTAATATAACCATGTTGGTTATGCAAAACTAGGGAATGGGTAATAAAGGAATTATATATCTTTTTTCCCTTTAAACAATAAAAAAGCAACTTGATTTTTCTCCAAACAAACTTACTCCATCGCAGAAAGATCCATATCAACTTCTTCTCCGTTCATCAATGGAATTTTTTTCTTCTTATTTCTTTAAAAAGGAATCAGAAAATAATCACAGGTTATGCATATTTCCAATCTGAATTATTGATTATCTCCTAATTTGACATCTTATCTGTTCCAATATGACTGTATTCCAATGTGTGCACCATTTGTGGTATGGTATAAGGATACCTAGGTAGACTTGGGAGAAGCTATGCATTACTGGACGCTAGTTGCTGATTGGTAGCTGCATATATATGTTTTTGACATTGGCTCACTCAATGTGCTCAGCTAGCTCCCAGTAGTGCCCTGCTGTTTCTTCAACAAAAGATACAGAGAATGAAGAAAATCTGATAATATAAGTAAACTGGAAAATTGTTTAAAATTGTGTGTGTGTGTTTCATGGCCCTTAAAACAGGCATTATGCTCAGTTTTCCATTAATCTAAAACAGGGTATTTTCAAAAGTTTTAAAAAAATAAACAGGAACACCTTAATTTTCCTTTTTCCTTGTCACAATTACGGAGTCTTGTTCCTTTTAGGCAATGCAAATGTGTGAGTGATCCTAACAGCCAGTGAGCATGTATACCGTAGTATCTGGTTTTCATTTGCACTTTAAGCTTTAACAGTCTTCTAAAATTCTTAATCTTTGCCCTTCTTGTGCAAAATAAATTTTTTAAACAAAATGTCAAGAAGAATTAAACTTTTATGATTCAGATAGGGCGTGTAATTCGAAACACTAAACCTGGGCAGGCTTATATGCTAATTTCTAAGCCCTTGAAGGCCACCACTTATCTGAATGCATCTGTTTTCACAGCTAGAGGGCGTTAATGCATGTGTGCCATATAAATAAAATTGTGCTCACATCCGTGGAGTTACTTATTAGAGGGCACTGATTGGCTAAAATGCAAGTCTGTCAAAAGAACTGAGATAAGGGGCAGTCTGCAGAGGCTTAGATACAAGGTAGTCAAAGAGGTAAAAAGTGTATTAATATAACCGTGTTGGTTATGCAAAACTGTGGAATGGGTAATAAAGGGTTTATCTACCTTTTTAAACAAAAAAAATTCTGGGGAGTAGACTGTCCCTTTAAGTAACTATTCTAGTGTTTGGGAAAAAGTAAACTTCCCTTGAGATAAAAAGTGGAAACATCTGGCAGTATATTTAGTTTTCCAGTGGTGAAGATGTAATGGCGTGACTTTAAAACTGACAATTGCTCTTTGACTGATCCCATTTGTGTATTGTGACACTGATAATGGTTACCTTCTGCTTTTGGAGTGGCAGGGTATGTCATGTTTAAGGCTGTTTTCTTCAATTTGTAGGGTATGGTTAAAAGATCCATCAAGCTCCTGGACTGTAACTTTAAGTGGTCCCTAAGAGAGAAAACAAGTCAGTCATTGTATCATTAAAGGGACATTGTACACTAGATTTTCTTTGCATACATGTTTTGTAAATGATCCCTTTATAAAGCCCATCTGGGAGTGTTTTTGTAAAAATGTAGTTTTGCTTATTTTTTAATAACATTGTGCTGATTTACAGACTCCTAACCAAGCCCCAAAGTGTGTATACTGATGTCTACAGATTCAAGCTTGCTCCTGTTTGTAAAATCTGTCTTTTCATATGCAGGGGAGGGGAGGGGGAGTCTTTATGTTTTCCCAGCCCCATTTCACTGGGTGTCCCAGCCTAACCTCATCAACAGAGCTAAACTGAGAATTTTTAAAATGTTTTATACTGTATTTTTAGATCAGTATCTGTGCATCTTATTCTTTACAGTAGTGTCTATTACATGCAGCTATATTGCAATTGGTGTATACAGTCCCTTTAAACAATTTTTCATGCATTGTATGTGTACGTATTAGGTTTTGCATAAACACATAACCTGCCTAAATAAAACCAACACCCAAAACGATAAAAAGTTATTTACAGGTTAGCTTACTTAGCACAAATAATGGTGCTTTTCTTCAAAATGTATTCAGTGTTGAAGAGTTTCTGATATGGACCTACAAATGGCTTTGCTTGCACGTATACAGACCATAGTCCAGCCTACTTGTTCTAAATAAGTGTGAGAGCGTTTAAAACACATAGAACAATTGTTTGCAAATGGATTACAAAGAAAACTAGTAATGAAAAACAATTCACCCATTATAGGGGGGGGGGGGCGGCTATTTTTCAAACTATCGCAAGTAGCAAGATGCCCTCTTACCACATATTTCTGGGTTCCAAGGGATGTGTAGTCCTGTTTTATTTCCAGCTCCAAAACATTTCTTTTTCTGTTAAATGCAAAACTGCCATAAAACTTGACAACACTGTTCTGGTCTCTGGAAGATATTGTTAAGTCAATGACAACAAAAAAACAATTGAATGCTGGAAAAATAAGAGAAAATATTGGTGGTGGGGGGAACCTTTTATTTTTCAATATAAAACAACACTGCTGATATTTCAATCCATATTGAGAATCACACATTGCCTAATTTCTAACAGACAGATACAGACACCAACATCTGACTTCACAGGTGGTCCTGAACTTCCAAGAGTTCACTGTGGTTACTTGATCATTACAATCAGTCAATTAAGATGAAATAAAAAGGCCCTTGGGAGGAAATCTGGTTAAGAGGCACAGCTGCTTAGTTTGCAATATTCAGGCAGCATCTGGGGAAAAGACCACATTGATTGCACTCAGCTACTGTTACACATGGACTGACTGCATAAAATGACTAAATAATACACAACTTGGTATGAAACATACGCAGAATGGCACAGCTTTTACACTATCTCATTTACTTCAGATAAATATTACAATCAATGTACAGAGCTAAAGAGTAGTTTAGCAAATAAAATATTTTCCATTGACGTCAAAGGGAGATCTCTTAACAGCCATACTAGAAAGCTACCTAGGGACTTGAAGCATCTTTCACTGTAGAGCTGGTCTTGAGGCTGGCCAGCAGCCAAGTGCATGTATTTAAACAGGATTCTGAGTAGGGATTAAATCGGGTTTAATGAAGAAACTTGTCCATATCAGAGTCAGTGGACTCCAAATTATATATGTCATATATATATCTATACTATAAATGCGTTTGTAATGTCCGTCGTCTTTGCAAGTTGCACGCGCAGCCAAAAGAATTCACCTGGATCTAGCGAAGCCGCGTCCAGGTGGATTCCGAAAATTACAGGGTGGTGAAAGAATCCACCACCGAAGTGGATTCTTTCACCACCCTGCCATCTTCGGAATCCACCGGGATACAGCGAGGGCAAAAAGAGCATTACAAAAAAAAACAAAAAAAACGACCAAAATAAGTATGAAAAAAAACACCTAACCGCACGCAATAAGTATTAAAAAAAAAATTACCGCCCGCAATAAGTAGTAAAAAAAAACCTAAGAGCCCGCAATAAGTATTTAAAAAAAAAACAACCTAACCGCCCGTACGAAGTATTAAGAAAAAAACAAACAACTACCAAATAAAATTATTAACTCCATAATCCGCAAACCCCAACATTGCAGACTACCTAATACATCTAGTAACCCCAAAACCGCCAACCCCCCACAACGCATTAAACCTAACTTACCTATTAACTCCTACATTGCCAACCCCCACAACGCAAAAAACTAATTTAATGACTAAGCCCCCTAACCTAACACCCCCTAATTTAACCCCTTAATTACAATAAAAATAAACTACATTACAATAAAAAAATACAAAAAAAAATTACATTAGATTAATCTAATTAAAAAAAAAATGCTAATATTACAAAAAATAATAAACACATTATCCAAAATAAAATAAATAAACCTAAAACCTTTTTGTAGGGCATTGCCCTAGGTTAAACAGGTCTTTTACATTAAAAATAAACAAAGTCCCCCCCTAACAGTAAAACCCCCCCACCCACCAAACCCCCCAAAATAAAAAAACAAACACTAAAAAACCTAAACTACCCATTGCCCTGAAAAGGGCATTTGTATGGGCATTGCCCTTAAAAGGGTATTTAGCTTTTTTTCACTGCCCTTAAAAGGGCATTCAGCTCTTTTTCAAAGAGCACAAAAAAAACCTATGTTAAAAAATAAAACAAAAAA